>NC_140989.1:339769794-340016000 GCF_052327205.1 Somniosus microcephalus | reverse complement strand
GTGGCATTGTTTGCAAGAAGGAATGTTGGCCAATATGCAGTTAGCAGTCCCTGTTCCACGTCAAAGCGTGCTGTAGTAGGATCCTTACCATCCACTGGAACAGGCAAGCAGATCACAGAAATCACAGAAACCCCACAGTGCAGATAGAGGCCATTTCGGCCCATCGAGCCTGCACCGACACATATCCCACCCGATCCCCGTAACCCCTACACCAACACATATCCCACCCTATCCCCGTAACCCCACGTATTTAATCCCCCTAACACTAAGGGTCAATTTATCATAGCCAATCAACCTAACCCGCACATCTTTGGACTGTGGGAGGAAAGCCCTTGGTTTAAATCTCCTTTTGAAAGGGTGGCGCCTCCAACAATGTCACGCTCCCTCTGTGCTGCACTGGAGTGTCCGCCTAGACTATGCGCTTGAGCCCTTTTATACTGGGCAACCTTCTTAATTTCTCCATGCTCTCCCAGTTGGCCTTCCAGGGCCATGCTACGTATAATCTCCAACTCATTCAAATTGCTGCCACTCATATCTTATCCTGTACAAAGTCCCACACACCCATTCCCTTTGGCCTTGTCAACCTCCACTGACTTTCACACTGTTCCATGGTGCACAGCAGGGAGCTCTCCCAGTGTCCTAGCCCTACAACTGATGCCACCAAAAATAGATTAACTGGTAGTTCATCCAGTTGCCATTTGTGGGATCTTGCTGTGTGTAAATTGGCTGCCATTTTGTCCTACTTAACAGTCACTCCACTTCTGAAAGCCTTCCACTCCAAATGGGTCAAAGACCTTTTTTTATAGTTTATTATTTTATTGGGTACCTGGAGATGGGCTTTCTTCAATTGGGTGGAGAAAGGACTTCCATTGGTCAGATTGCCTTGTCCCAAGTACATTTTCTGTCACATGGTCCCAGAATGACTGAAATCACTGAAACCCATGGGCTGGTACACTGCATTTCAAAGCTGCATGGAGAATGCAAACTTCAAGGAACAAATAAGAGAAAATATAATCACTGTAACAAATGAAAGATGTGCAAGTTGATTGGTGTTTTGTCTTTGCAGATGAGGGGACATACTTGTTTAGTGCTGGTCTTTATTACTGTCACCGTCCCGGTGTATGTTTTGGGATATTCTAGTGGACTAGTTAGTAGTGCCTGTGTTGACATGGTGGCCAGACATAAGTTCAATGAACAAACATCAACTGCACCGTATCAGATTACTGCAAATAGCAGCACCTTTAACCCAGGGGATACAATCAAAGGTACCATATTAGTGAATCTATTAAAACTTCTACTGAAACTCCACAGCACGTCTGATAAGAATACAGATACTGTACCGTAAAGCAACATTTTTGTTTCATATAAATTATACAAAACTTACCTTTTTTGTCTTTTGGAGCACAATTAATCTGAGTGCTATTCCGTGACTGAACAGAGTGACAATTCGTCTACCATTATAAGGGATGGGTTGCAACATTCCACTCGATATGGTGCCTCATTTGATGGGAGCACGGATTGGGGGAATGTGTGGGGAAACCACCTTTGGCACTCCGGCTGTGGCCGCAGATGTTGGCCCTTCAGCCAATAACTCATCGTGTAGAGATAAAACTTTACAAAGGGACCAACCAAAGAGCAGTACACAGCCCAGAGGAATCCTCTACTGCCAGAACGCTGCCTTTGTTTCAAAAAAGCAAAAAAGCAGATCCTAGCCCAAAGTGACAAAAGTTGCATCAATTCAGGTTTTTAGATGAATGAACTTAAGCCAGATTTGTGGTTCTGTTTCATCCCAACCTGTGATGCTCAGTAAGTGTGGACTGTTGTCTCCTTGATTGAGATTGTACAATGAAATCTGTAAATTATGGACGCCTTAGGGAATGGCATTAGCCGTCTTTTTTTTGCAGATGTCCTTATTTTCAAAATGATCATTGTATGTACTGTTTTTATAAAAAAAAAAAAAAAAAAAAAAAAAATTCCAGCAGAATGGAGAGTTCTTTACCCAACATCCATAGTGGTAAATAACCCGCTCTATCCCTGGGATAGGGCCGTGCAAGCATTCAATCCCAGAGAGAGAGAGAGAGAGAGAGAGAGAGCGGTTCCTCTGCCATTATGCAGCTGGGTCAAGAACTCCTCATTCCACAAAAGGTGTTTCACAAAACCTGCTGCTGCTTCGCACTGACCTCACGAGAATTTGGGGGCAGAAAGTGTGCAAACTGCAATGGGAAACGTCAGTGATTCCAACTGTTAAAGTTCCAGATACAGCAGCTTCGCAATAGGCTGTGTCCCGTGTTTTAAGTTGTAAAAGGGCTGGATGCTTTGAAAGCTGTCCGTAGTTTGTAAATTTTGCAAGTGTGCGTGGTTTCAGAGTGCTTGTATATTTTAACATGCAAGTTATTTGGGTCTTTCAATAAGTGCCTTTTTTTTTGCAGGTGTCTGATACAGGTTTCATTGTACATATCTTTTCAGGAGAAAGCTAGTAACTATCCTAAATGTTTGAGGCATATTATTTAAAATGAAAACATTTTTTCTTAAATCTGCATAATTTGTTTAAGTGACGCTGAAAAGCAATTCGGGAGAAAAGTTCAAAGGGTTTTTGCTGGAAGCTCGAGCCGCTGGATCCTCCCCATCCATGATACCACTTGGCACCTTCAGTACAAGTTCAGAAGCTCAGCTCCTCAATTGCGATGTTGGTGGGACTACCTATCAGGTAAGCTGTTCAAAATGATCACTACCTATTGGGATGGTGGCAACATTCTGGACTGTGTTTACCAGTAGTGAATAACAGTCCGATTGTATTTCTAATACAATACTGTGCACAGGAACGTGTATTGCCCAGGTAAAGCATAACTTCACGCTTTGAGTTATAAGGCTATAAGTTACTGTCGGTGATAAGAGCAGACATTGGCCCAGAAATTTGGGTCGAGGGCATCCCGCGGGTGCAAGCCCCTGACCTGCACTTACCTAGCGCGCCAGCCGTTGCGCTGTGGGCCCCCGTGGAATTCCAATCCTGGGCCTCCTCCAACTGCTGGCGCGCAGTGCTTGCGTATCCCAGGGGCGCAGTTAGTTCAATGCGTCCCCTGGGATCACCTGGGCCATGGGGAGCCAATCAGAGCAGGGAATGCTTCATTCATAAGTTTGACAGGAAGGGCTGTCAAACTTATAAATACTATAAGCCCCAAAACATCGCTAAATCTTCAAATAAATTTTAAAAAACATCACATTTTTAAAATAAACTATAAATGACATGAAATAACTATTAAACAATAATTTACATTTTTGAAAAATAATTTTATTTTCTAATGGGGCTAAAAATAAACGTACCTTTAAAATATTTAAAAATAATAAACCTGTGGGGAAAAAATGTTTTAATTTTAATTAATTCACCACTTACCTTGTAAAAAGCAGGCCTTGCGACTGCTTTTTATATGTGTAACTTCTGGAGACTTACCCTCCCGGGAAAACCTGGGGGAAAAAAAACGTAAGTTCGATGCGCACGCGCAGCCTCTCCTGCGCACGCGTTCGACCTTTCAACCCCTTCTTTCAGGGGAACGGAAGTGCCGGTTTCCCGTGCATGCAGGAAACCGGCACTTCCATTGGGCTTACGGGTGAGTACCCTGTGCGTACTCACCCGTGGAGACCCAAATTTCTGGGCCATTATGTTTAACAAGTTCTTGTGATGTACCTCCAATGCCTCTGTTAAAACAGTGGACAGAGGAATGTTAAATGAAGGTTTAATGCATTCACCTGCTGTTATTGCAATCTGTAATTTCTGGGCTAAAATCTGTGTTTGGTGGTGCAGCACTTTGGTACCCATGAACTGTTGCTCAGCTGGTTAGGACATAGGCTCTTCCTACAGGATTTCCCCACTCCAGCAGTTTCTGATCTTGGCCCATGCCATCACAAGGAAGTGCTGAACAGCAATTGGGTGCTCCTCCCCAACACGAGGAAGAGAGAATCCAAAGCCAAGTACTCTGACTAGCTCTTGGCCCCTCTCAATGGCTGGCACAAGAAGAGCACTGAAAGAGGCCTGAGCTGACCGCACTCAAATTGGAAAATGGGCCGATCGTGTTTGTAGGATGCCCCTTTGCTGTTTTAGCACCTGCATTAAAATAATGGACAGAGGAATTTAATACAAATTAAATAAGAGGCGAGTGTGTCCTTTTACTACATGTTTTCAATTTTGGCAAAATTACTGGAATGGATTTTTTTTTTAATTGAGATTCATTTTAAAAATGCAATTTTGAATGCTGCAGTAATTAATGATTTTTTAATCACCTAAAGGCATAAGTGATGACTGAAGATCTTGGCTTATATCTTTTGTCTTTTGGTTGGCATTAATGGGTTCATGCATTAATCCTTTCTCCACAGAACTCTGCTGTAAGTCATACCTCAGGAAATTTAAAAACCGAGATTGTTGTCACTTGGACTGCACCGGATACAGACAACATTGAATTCAGGTATTTATATATATCACAAGGACAGCAGTTTCTCCCACCCCTGAATTTTTCCTGTTCTTCCCTGAATTAATGTCCTGCTGGTCTCTGTCGCCAGATGACAGACTCGTATATGAGGATTTGAGGAAGAGCCTGGATCACAATCGGACCACATCGATGTAGCATTCAGCCAGCCAATTTTTGCACTAGGGTTGCCAACTCTGGTTTGATGTATTCCTGGAGATTTGATCACGTGGCATTCCATAATGTGATACTGCTCAAGTGATGCTTAATCACATATGTTATTGCATTTACCTTAGTTGAGTGTCTCCGTATCGCCAAGCCCCAAATAAAATGACACTAATACAAAAAGAAAATACTGCAGATGCTGGAATTCTGAAATAAAAACAGAAAATGCTGGAGATACTCAGCAGGTCAGGCAGCATCTGTGAAGAGAGAAACAGAGTTAACGTTTCAGGTCGATGACCTTTTGTCAGAACTGGTAAAAAGCAGGAAATGGAACAGATTTTTAAGCAAGTGTAGGGGCTGGGAAATGGGGGAGGGGATGAAAGAACAAAAGGGAAGGTCTGTGATAGGATGGAAGGCAGGAGAGGTTACGAGACATCGAGAGATATTCAAGGCAAAAGGAGATGGTAATGGGACAGGTTAAGAAACAAAAGATGGCTCTAGATGAAGTGTAAATTGCGCTGGCAGAATGAAAGACAGCTACCATGTGGGAGAGAAAAAAAAAAAGGGGTGGAAAAAAATATATGATGAGGGCCGAGGTTATGATCTGAAATTGTTGAACTCTATGCTGAGTCCAGAAGGCTGTAAAGTGCCTAATTGAAAGATGAGGTGCTGTTCCTCGAGCTTACGCTGAGCTTCCATGGAACAATGCAAGAGGCCGAGGACGGTGAGGTCTGAGTGGGAATGGAGCGGAGAATTAAAGTGACAGGCGACCGGAAGCTCGGGGTCACCCTTACGGACTGAACGGAGGTGTTCCGCAAAGTGGTCACCCAATCTGCGTTTGGTCTCCCCAATGTAGAGGAGACCGCATCGTGAGCAGCGAATACAGTATACTAGATTGCAAGAAGTACAAGTAAATCGCTGTTTCACCTGGAAGGGGTGTTTGGGGCCCTGGACAGTGGGAAAGGGGGAGGTATAAGGGCATGTGTTTCATCTCCTGCGCTTGCACGGGAAGCTGCCAGGCGAAGGGGAAGGGGTGTTGGGGGTGATGAGGAGTGGACCAGGGTGTCGCAGAGTGAGTGATCCCCTTTGGAATGCTGAAAGGGGAGGTGAGGGGAAGATGTGTTTGGTGGTGGGATCATGCTGGAGGTGGCGGAAATGGCGGAGGATGATCCATTGAATGTGGAGGCTGGTGGGGTGAAAGGTGAGGACAAGGGGAACCCTATCGTGGTTCCAGGAGGGAGGGGCAAGGGTGAGGGAAGAAGTGTGGGAGATAGAACAGACACGGTCGAGGGCCATGTCAACCACAGTAGAGGGGAATCCTCGGTTGAAGAAAAAGGAAGACATGTCGGAAGCACTGGTATGGAAAGTGGCATCGTCAGAGCAGATGCGGCGGAGATGGAGAATGGAATAGAGTCCTTACAGGAGGTGGGGTGGGAGGAAGTGTAGTCCAGGTAGCTGAGAGTCAATAACCTATCCCCAGAGATGGAGACGGAGAAGTCAAGGAAGGGAAGGGAAGAGTCGGAGATGGACCAGGTGAGGGAAGGGTGGAAATTGGAAGCAAAGTGAATGAAATTTTCTAGTTCAAGGCGAGAGCAGGAAATGGCACCGATAGTCATCAATGTACCGGAAAAAGAGGTGAGGGAGGGGTCCTGAGTAGGACTGGAACAAAGAATGTTCCACATATCCCACGAAAAGGCAGGCATAGCTAGGACCCATGCAGGTTCCCATAGTAACACCTTTGATTTGGAGGAAGTGAGTGGAGTCAAAGGAGAAGTTGTTCAATGTGAGAACAAGTTCAGCCAGGCGGAGGAGGGTGGTGGTGGATGGGGACTGGTTGGGCCTCTGTTCAAGGAAGAAGCGGAGCGCCCTCAGGCCATCCTGGTGGGAGATGGAAGTGTAGAGGGATTGTATGTCCATGGTGAAAAAGAGGCAGTTAGGGCCTAGGAACTGGAAACTGTTAAAGTGGCGGAGGGCATCGGAAGAGTTGCGGATGTAGGTGGGAAGAGACTGGACAAGGAGAAAAAGAGTCGAAATAGGAGAAGATAAGTTCCATGGGACAAGAACAGGCTGAAACGATGGGTCTACCAGGGCAGTCCTGTTTGTGGATCTTACGAAGAAGGTAGAAGCGGGGTTGGGGAACTGAGGTTGAAGGCCGTGGGGGGGGAAGATCTCCAGAGGAGATGAGGTCAGTGACAATCTTGGAAATGGTGGCTTGATGTTGGTAGTGCGATCATGGTCCAGGTAGGAGGAGGTGTCGGAGAGTTGATGTTCAGCTTCCGCTCGGTAGAGGTCGGTTTGCCAAACAACAACAGCACCACCCTTATCAGCAGGTTTAATGACAATGTTGGGGTTGGGTCTGAGAGAATGAAGTGCTGCAAGTTCGGAGGGAGGTAGGTCGGAGTGAGTGAGAGGAGCAGAGAAATGGAGAAGGCTGCTGTCACGCTGGCAGTTTGCAATGAAAAGATCTAGAGAGGTTAAGAGGCCAGAGGGAGGGGTCCAGGTAGAACGAGAATTCTGAAAGCAGGAGAAAAGGTCAGCTGTGCGGGGGGAAGACTCCTGGCCAAAGAAGTGGGCACGGAGACAAAGGTGGCAGAAAAGGAGCTCCGCATCATGCCGAGCTCAAAATTCATTGAATTGGGGGTGTAAGGGGATGAAGCTCAGGCCTTTGCTAAAGACTGAATGTTCGGGATCAGAGAGGGGAAGGTCAGAGCGGCAGGTTTCTCTCTTCACAGATGCTGCCTGACCTGCTGAGTATCTCCAGCATTTTCTGTTTTTATTCCAAATAAAATGACTTTGTTTTCTAGTGATATGAATAATGGATAAGTAATGTTTAAATAATAACTACTTCTGTGATGTTTCTATAATATCGACCGCAATGAGATACACCAAGTAAATACCACTGATTCAACAAAGCCATAATTGACATAAGTAACTACTAACTAAAGTTTTCATACAATTTTATGACTTTACAACACACAGCAAGGTTTAAAAATCAGAAATAAAACCAAACCTAATTCAATAAACTGAATCCCATAATAAAAGACAATATACAACTGTGCGCATCACAGGCTGTCATGATCTCTCTCTCTCTCTCTCTCTCTCTCTCTCTCTCCCTCTCTCCTTTTTCTCTCTCTCTCTCTTTCTTTCTTTTTCTCTCTCTCTCTCTCTCTCTCTCTCTCTCTCTCTCTTCTTTTTTTCTCTCTCTCTCTCTCCCTCCATTGTTTGTTCGCTTGCGCTCCCATTTGAATTTCTCTTCCTCCCCAGGCCTTAATGCGCTATCCTCACAAGCAGTAATGAAGTGGTGTGTTTCCAAATAGCTGGGGGTCCAGCAGACCATTCAAAATAAGAACATAAGAAATAGGAGCAGGAGTAGGCCAATCGGCCCCTCGAGCCTGCTCCACCATTCAATAAGATCATGGCTGATCTGATCCTAACCTCAAATCTTCTATCACACTGCATCCACCCGAACCCATGTGATCTCCCGGGAGAGGCGAAAAACCAGATAAAGACCCAATGGCCAATTTGGGAGAGAAAAATCTGGGAAATTCCTCTCCGACCCATCTAGGCGATCGAAATTCTTCCAGGAGATCACTCTGTCCCTATATTTTCTACAGTACTTCCCTGCTGTAAAGGCGATCTCCACCCCAGCCAGGAACAGGAATAAAACCATCTCCTGAAATCTAACACAGAATTAGAACACAGTAGGAGCAGAACCAGGCTACACGGCCCCTGGGCCCACTCCACTACCCACAGGGCCATGACCATTCCGAACCTAGACTCATGTCCAATTTCCTGCCAGCTCCCCGTAACCCTTAATTCCCTTTACTTCTAGGAAACTATCTATTTCTGTTTTAAATTTATTTAATGATGTAGCTTCCATAGCTTTCTGGGGCAGCAAATTCCACAAACCTACCACCCTCTGAGTGAAGAAGTTTCTCCTCATCTCAGTTTTGAAAGAGCAGCCCCTTATTCTAAGATTATACCCCCTAGTTCTAGTTTCACCCTTCATTGGGAACATCCTCACCGCATCCACCCGATCAAGCCCCTTCACAATCTTATATGTTTCAATAAGATCGCCTCTCACTCTTCTGAACTCCAATGAGTAGAGTCCCAATCTACTCAACCTCTCCTCATATGTCCATCCCCTCATCCCCGGGATTAACCGAGTGAACCTTCTTTGTACTGACTCGAGAGCAAGTATGTCTTGAGTATGGACACCAAAACTGTATGCAGTATTCCAGGTGCGGTCTCACCAATACCTTGTACAACTGCAGCAATACCTCCCTGTTTTTATATTCTATCCCCCTAACAATAAAAGCCAACATTCCATTGGCCTTCTTGATCACTTGCTGCACCTGCATACTAACTTTTTGAGTTTCGTGCACCAGGACCCCCAGATCCCTTTGTACTTCAGTACTTTCCAGTTTCTTGCCATTAAGATAATAACTTGCTCTATGATTTTTCCTGCCAAAGTGCATAACCTCACACTTTCCAGTATTGTATTCCATCTGCCAAATCTCTGCCCACTTACTTAGCCTGTCTATGTCCCTTTGCAGGTTTTTTATGTCCTCCTCACTCACTACTTTCCGTCCCATCTTTGTATCATCTGCAAACTTTGATATGTTACACTCGGTCCCCTCCTCCAAATCGTTAATATAGATTGTAAAGAGTTGGGGACCCAGCACTGACCCCTGCGGAACACCACTAGTTACTGGTTGCCAATCTGAGAACGAACCATTTATCCCAACTCTCTGCTTCCTGTTAGAGAGCCAATCCTCCACCCACGCCAGAATATTACCCCCAATCCCGTGATTTTTTTATCTTGAGCAATAATCTTTTGTGTGGCACCTTGTCAAATGCCTTTTGGAAGTCTAAATACACTACGTCCACTGGTTCCCCTTTATCCACCCTGTATGTTACATCCTCAAAAAACTCAAGCAAATTTGTCAAACATGACTTCCCCTTCATGAAACCATGCTGAGTTTGTCCTATTAAATTATGTTTATCCAAATGTCCCGTTACTGTCTCCTTAATAATGGACTCTAACATTTTACCAACCACAGATGTTAGGCTAACAGGTCTATAGTTTCCAGCCTTCTGCCTACTACCCTTTTTAAATAAGGGTGTTACATTAGCAGTTTTCCAATCTGCTGGGACCTTTGCTGAGTCCAGTGAGTTTTGGAAAATTATTACCAATGCATCCACAATCCCTATCGCTACTTCCCTCAAGACCCTAGGATGCAAGCCATCAGGCCCAGGGGATTTATCCGCCTTGAGTCCCATTATTTTACCAAGTACCACTTCCTTAGTGATTTTAATCGTATTTAGTTCCTCCCCCCCCCCCCCCCCCCCCCCCCCTAGAGCCCCCTGTTTGTCCAGTGTTGGGATATTCTTAGTGTCCTCCACTGTAAAGACTGATACAAAATAATTGTTCAGTGTTTTTGCCATCTCCATGTTTCCCACCATTAATTTCCCGGTCTCATCCTCTAAGGGACCAACATTTACTTTAGCTACCCTTTTTCTTTTTATATAACTATAGAAACTTTTGCTGTCTTTATATTTTTTGCTAATTTACTTTCATAATCTATCTTCCTTTTCTTAATCAATCTTTTAGTTATTTTTTGCTGTCTTTTAAAGACTTCCCAATCTTCCATCCTCCCACTAGATTTGGCTACCTTTATATGCCCTTGGTTTTTAGTCGGATACTATCCTTAATTACTTTACTTAGCCACGGATGGCTATCTTTTCTTTTACACCCTTTTTTCCTCAGTGGAATATATTTTTTTTGGATGTTGTAAAATAACTCCTTAAATGTACACCACTGATCATGTACTGTCTTACCCTTTAATCTATTTTCCCAGTCTACTCTAATCAATTCCGCTCTCATACCTTCATAGTCTCCTTTATTCAAGCTCAGCACGCTTGTTTGAGATCCAACCTTCTCACCCTCTAATTGAATATGGAATTCAACCATGTTATGGTCACTCATTCCAAGGGGATCCTTTACTAGGACATTTTTAATTAATCCTGTCTCATTACACAGGACCAAATCTAAGGTTGCTTGCCCCCTGGTCGGTTCAGTTACATACTGCTCAAGAAACCCATCCCTAATACACTCAATGAACTCATCCTCAAGGCTGCTCTGCCCAATTTGATTTGTCCAGTTAATATGATAATTAAAATCCCCCATAATTATAGCTGTTCCCTTATTACAAGCCTCAACTATTTCCTGATTTAATACTCCGTCCAACAGAGTTGCAACTGTTCGGAGGCCTATAGACTACACCCACTAGTGTTTTTTTCCCCTTATTATTCCTTATCTCCACCCAAACTGTTTCACTATCCTGCTCCTTTGACCCAATATCATTTCTCTGTATTATAGTGATTCCTTCCTTTATTAACATAGCCACCCCACCTCCTCTCCCTTCCTGCCTGTCCTTCTTGATTGTTAAATAACCTGGTATGTTTAATTCCCAGTCATGGTCACCCTGCAGCCATGTTTCTGTAATGGCCACAAGATCATACCCATATGTCGTTATTTGTGCCGTTAACTCATTCATTTTGTTACGAATGCTACGTGCATTCAGATAAAGAACTTTCAAATATGTTTTGTAACACTTAGTTCCAGTTTTTTCCCTTTTTAGTACTTTACTTTTTACTTCATACCTTCTGTCCCTTCCTGACACGTTCTGTTTTTTAATTCCCCCACTGCTACCTAAGTCTATGACCTTCCCTGTTGTCATTTCTATTATTTGCTCTCTAGAAACCCCCCCCCACTAATTAGTTTAAAGCCCTCTCTACAGCCCTAGTTATATGATTCGCCAGGACTCTAGTCCCAGCACTGGCCAAGTGGAGTCTGTCCCAACGGAACAGCTCCCTCCTGTCCCAGTACTGGTGCCAGTGTCCCAAGAAGCAAAACCCATTTCTCCCACACCAGTCTTTGAGCCACGCATTTAGCTCTTTAATTTTATTTATCCTAGCCAAATTCACTCGTGGCTCAGGTAATAACCCAGAGATTATTACCCTTGAAGTTCTGTTTTTTAATTTGACCCCTAGCTGCTCATACTCCTTTAACAGAACCTTCTTCCTTGTCCTATCTACGTCGTTTGTACCAACATGGACCACGACAACTGGATCCTCCCCCTCCAAGTTTCTTTCCAGCCCAAAAGAGATGTCCTTAACCCTGGCACCGGGCAGGCAACACAGCCTTCGGGACTCCCGCTCTTGACTGCAGAGAACCCTATCTATCCCCCTAATGATACTATCCCCTACCACGACAACATTTCTTTTTACTCCCGCCACTTGAATGGCCCCCTGTACCACGGTGCTGTGGCCAGGTTGCTCATCCTCCCTGCAGTCCCTGCTCCCGCCCTCACAGGGAGTAAGAACCTCGATCCTGCTGGACAAGAGCAAGGGCTGCGTCTCCTTCAACACTACATCCTGGATCCCTGTACCTTCCTCACTCGTAGTCACACCGTCCTGTCCCTGACCACGGACTACATCTGCAGTAATTAACTTCATAGGTGTGACCATCTCCTGAAACATGGAGTCCAGGAACTTCTCCCCCTCCCTGATGTGTCGCAGTGTCTGAAGCTCGGTCTCAAGCTCCATAACATGGAACTTGAGTTCCTCTAGCAGCAAACACTTGTCGCAGATGTAATCACCGTGAGCCTCAATGGGGTCCACTGGCTCCCACATCTCGCAACAGTAACACATCACCTCCATTCTATATAATTAATTAAATTTCTTATTAGTTATGAAGACCCTGCCCGGATATAGATGATAATATCACACCACTATTCAATAGGACTTACCAACTTAAAGGTATAAAAGAGAAGAGAAGGAAGAAAGCCAACCAACCAGCTGATCACCAACTTCCTCCTTGAATACTGTCTGTGGGGCCTGTTTGGTTGACTCGTCTCGCTGCTCCACCTCCGCAGTGCTGTCTAAGCCTGGGAGTGGGGGGAAAAACAGAGCAAAAAACACACCCTCACCTCCCACTTGCCCGAACTCTCCCACTTACCAAAACTCCAGCAGCACTCCATGCACAAAGCAGTCCGTGCACAGCACTAGCCCCTCCCCTTTTATACCCGGATTCTACTTCCGGTTTAAACTGCCCAATAGTTTAATATACCCTTAAAAAATTTAACTTACTTCAAATAATTGCCGCCTTAACACACTAAAATTCACAAAATACACTTCAATGATTTTTCTCCCACTTACCAAAACTCCAGCAGCACTCAATGCACAAAGCACTCTTACCGTGCAAGCGAGCTTTTTGTATTGAAAAGCAGCTTATAGGGAAGATTGGTACCGCGTGTGTGCGTACAGGAACTGTTTCGCCCCAGTCGCCAGCAGTAGTATTTGGGAGACCCATCACCCATTCCGATATACTCCCGCCCAAGTTGGGAGGGTTGGAAACACTATTGTACACGGTCTGAAGGCTGATCTGTCTGCAGTATAGTGTACTAGGCTGGGTAATCTAGCCTCTGAAATTAAAAATGGCAACTCAACAGGAGCCCAGCCATAGTCCTTTTAAATAAATAAATAAATGAAATAAACGAAATAAACTAAATAAATAAATAAAAATAATTGGCTGTTATTTTTAAAAAGGTAACTCCAATGATAAGACCATTTATGAAGTCTAATGCTGGAGTATTCCTTTAAATTGGCAGCTTATAACTTTGTATCTGTTTAAAAAGTTATATCAATTTAATTATACTTGGCATCTTTCTTTTTTAGAGCTACTGTTGTGAAGACAATGCAAATGTTTTGGACTCTGGTCAAATCTGAGACCATCCAAAGATCTGTCACCAGTGTGTTTCCTACCACACCACATCAGAGCACCAAATCTGTGACCATCCAAAGTTCTGTCACCAGTGTGTCTCCTACCACACATCAGAGGACCAGTGTAACCTCAAACTCTGATTCAAATGTGAATTCAGTAAGTCAAGATCATTTCATACACTTGAACTGTAATTTATTGTTCTCAGTGATCACCGCTGAAATGGCTTAACAATTCTAATAAACATGCAGCAATGAAAGAACAAGACGATTTGAACTATCAGACCCGATTCATAAAAGGAAGGTATTTGGCCTGTGTGTCTGCTGGTGTTGGTTCCTTGACTGTAATCCTATTTCCCTGCCCTTTCTACATATGCTTTTACATACTTGCTTTTCAAATCCAAATCCCTTCTAAATGATGGCCTCTGTCTCAACAGCCATATATGCTAATAATGCTTTGTGTGGAAAAAAAAAATGTCTTCAAGCTTCTCCTTTTGTTCTGATGATAATCCTGAGTATCCAACAACCCGTTCCTCCTGCCCCGTTAATGATTTTGCAAACCAATGAGAAAAATCTATCAATTTGTACCCTCTCAAAACCTTCAATGATTTGAAAACCTGTATTAGATCTCCTCCTCCAACCTTCTTTGTTCTAGTTGGCGGGGGACATGGTCTTTTTTCGTAACTCTAACCTTTTCATTCAAATCCTCAAATCTTCACTATTCCCTTTTCATAGATCTTGTACCATTCCTATAAGAGGGTGTCCAAAATTGCACATGATACTCCAAACATGGTCTGAACAAAGTCTTGCACAAATTCAACATCACTTCCTTTCCTTTGTATTCAGTGGCCCTGTATATTGGCACCAGAGTGTGTATTAATGAGTTGAAGGTGGGCAGAACTCGCAGCAAACAATCTCTTTTACAGCAAAGAGAGTCTATTTAAATAGCGCACTACAGCAAACAGTCTACAGAGTCTATTTAAAAAGAGTCTTTATAAACTACAGCAAACCGAACTCATAACCAAAACTACAGCAACTCCTCCCGATTTAAAATCAGGGTGATTTCTCCAGCAAAATGCAGTGAGTGGAGGATAGTTGCATACAAATTTGTATATAATCAATCCCACTCGCTTACACAGGCGTGATTGTCGGGTGAATTGCCCAATCATTTCCATTCTAGCCGGGAATAATGGTGTCACTATCTGCAGCCTATAAACACACAATCTTCGTTGCCTTTTTATAGTCATTTCTACCTGAATTCCAACATTTTTAAATTTTGTGTTTCTATAGGCCTAAATTTCTCTGTTCTTCCACTCCTATATTACGAATATTGTCATTTAGCAAATGTACTACTTCAGATTTCTCTACATTGGAACTTCATCTGCTACCTATCTTCCCACTTTGTGAACCTGTTTTTGTCCAGCAATCTTCCTCAGAATTACCATGCTCTCTAATTTTGATGATATCATAAACTTCAATATTCCCTCTCTTGTGCCTATGACACAAAAATAAGAGGTCACCGAATAGATCCCTGGGGCGCACATGTATATGAATAAACAATTGAAAATTGCTTCACTGTGAACAACTATTATAAAACCAGGGAACAGAGATTGAAGTATGAAGCATATTGTAAGCACCTTGTCATTTACCACCACCTTCTGTTCAGACCCAGTTCTCTAGTGATGGATGTGGGACCACAAAATTTTGCTTCAGAAACCCTGCACAGTGCAATCCAGCCAGGGATCCGAACTGTTTCTTTATGTCATCCGTCCCAGTGAGTAACCAAGGTCTGCGATTTGAAATGAGTGGAAAGGCGAATGGCTACATCTCGCTTGGCTTTTCAGATGACAAAATAATGGTAAGGAAACTTGGAAGAAGATATATATAATGTGTAAGATGCAAGTTTAGGCAGTAGTCCACGTTGCTTGAAATGAATGCTCTATTGCTGGTGGTTAGAGCTGGATCTCGTTGCAACAGTTAGTTGGTACTGAAGTACCTGGCATGGATGGCTCCAAATGGCAAAGGTTGATCTGTGTGACTTGCAATGAAGACACCTGCTGATAGCACCATACCTGATGGTCAACCGAGTGGCCTTCTGCTAAAAGTCAAGTGGCAGAATAGCAGGTCGTCTTGTAGAGGGAAAAATACCAGTGAAAGCACAAGTAATCTCCAACAAAGTTGGATATTTTTTCCTTGCCTTTTCAGCTAACTTTGGGGGGGTGAGGGGAACAAAGTTTCTTAACATTGAAAGTATTCTGCAAATTAATTTTTAACATCTACAAAATATTATATACTGGTTTCAGAAAGAATTGAGCTATTCACTTAAGTGTTAAACTGTTTCAAATTCCCAATGATACAAATACATTTAACAGAAAGATAATGTGTTTGAATTTTTTAAAATTCAATTCATGGGATGTGGGTGTCGCTGGCAAGGCCAGCATTTATTGCCCATCCCTAGTTGCCCTTGAGAAGGTGGTGGTGAGCTGCCGCCTTGAACCACTGCAGTCCATGTGGTGAAGGTACTCCCAGAGCGCTGTTAGACAGGAAGTTCCAGGATTTTGACCCAGCGACGATGAAGGAACGGCGATATATTTCCAAGTCCGGATGGTGTGTGACTTGGAGGGGAACTTGCAGGTGGTGGTGTTCCCACGTGCCTGCTGCCCTTGTCCTTCTAGGTGGTAGAGGTCACTGGTTTGGGAGGTGCTGCCAAAGAAGCCTTGGCGAGTTGCTGCAGCGCATTTTGTAGATGGTACACACTGAACCCACAGTGTGCCAGTTGTGGAGGGCGTGAATGTTTAAGGTAGTGGATGGGGTGCCAATCCAGTTTGAATGACTTAAGTTGCCATACCTGACACATTTCGTAGAGTTTTTTGTGTGAGGTATCCTGCTGATGACCATGATTCCATTTTATACCTAGGGCAATGATGATATCTACATTTGTGGTATGGACACCTCTGGAAAAATAAAAGTTCAACGTGCATATTCCACAGGAAAAACGAGACCTCGCAATGAGCAGCTGGTAACAATCTTCAACTTGTACACAAATAGACCGTCTGAACAGCATCAATGTGGTCTATATAAAAAAAAATAGAGCCTTTGAATAGGTTTAGCTGTTGTGTTTTTTCCTCCAGGTTAAAAGTCTGTGAGTTTGAGCCCCATCCCAGGGATTGGGCTCATATTCTAAACTTGCACTCTAGTGCACTACTGAAACCTGGATTAATCTATAACATGCAGTGCAAATGCTAATAAACAGCCCATAAATTCAGTCCGTAAGCGTGACCTCTAACTTCTGGTCGCCTGTCACTTTTTAATTCTCCGCTCCACTTCCACTCTGACCTCTTGGTCCTCGGCCTCTTGCGCTGTTCCAACGAAGCTCAACGTCTGCTCGAGGTCTTTCGATTAGGCACTTTACAGCCTTCTGGACTTGACATCGAGTTCAACAATTTCAGACTATAACCTCGGCCCCTATTTTTTCACATGGCAGCTGTTGATGATTCTGCCATCCCCACTTATACCTCTTCTAGTCCCATCTTTTGTTTCTTTACTTGTCCCATTACCATTTTTAAAAATTCATTGATGGGATGTGGGCGTCGCTGGCTGGCTAGGCCTGCATTTAGTGCCCATCCCTAATTGCCCTTGAGAAGATGGTGCTGAGTTGCCTTCTTGAACCGCTGCAGTCCATATGGTGTAGGTACACCCACAATGCTGTTAGGAAGGGAGTTCCAGGATTTTGGCCCAGCGACAGTAAAGGAACGGCGATACAGGTCCATGTCAGGATGGCTTGGAGGGGAACTTGTAGGTGGTGATGTTCCCATGCATCTGCTGCCCTTGTCCTTCTAAGTGGTAGAGGTCACGGGTTTGGAAGGTGCTGTAGAAGAAGCCTTGGCGAGTTGCTGCAGTGCATCTTGTAGATGGTACACACTGCAGCGACAGTGCGCCGGTGGTGGAGGGAGTGCCAATCAAGCGGGCTGCTTTATCCTGAATGGTGTCGAGCTTCTTGAGTGTTGTCAGAGCTGCAATCATCCAGGCAAGTGGAGAGTATTCCATCACACTCCTTAATTGTGCCTTGTAGATGGTGGAAAGGCTTTGGGGAGTCAGGAGGTGAGGCACTCGCCGCAGAATTCCCAACCTCTGACCTGCTCTTGTAGCCACAGTATTTATGTGGCTTTGTACATCATACCTTTTTGTCATTTAATCTCCTGCCTTCCACCCTTCCCCTTTTTGTTCTTTCCTCCCCTCCCTTCTTTCCCTGCCCCTGCTCTTGCTTAAAATCTGTTACATCTCTAACTTTGTCCAGTTCTGATGAAAGGTCATAGACCTGAAACGTGGACTCTGTTTCTCTCTCCACAGATGCTTCCTGACTGCTGAGTATTTCCAGAATTTTCTGTTTTTATTCTATAAATTCATTGTGTGCTTTTGTATTCAGTGTCCTCTATTGCGGTCTGTTATTTCATAGTTGTAGCAGGTTCTATGGGCTTTTTGATTCTCCATCTTCAAAAGCCTCCCTGAAACATGATGTTTGTTCAGTCTCCTGTAAGATACCAATGATTATTCATACACAGGGTGAAGTAGACGCTGTAACTGTTGCTAATAAAAATGGAGTCATTCAGTGTTCATTCGTCACAAGAAACACAATTTCGATAGCACAAAGAGCTGCCAACAACATGTACTACTTATTCTTTGCGTATGGGCCTGCTGCCGGTGGTAAGTACTGCAATGAGATCAGAAACTATTCTGTTCATGTCATTTGAGCTCAGTGCAGCATCCAAATACATTGTGTTCTGTATAAGGATGAGATAAGAAACTGATTTAATGTGGAAAACCGCTCCCATCACATCTCCCTTAAAAGTACTCCTCAGCTTCTTGTCATGCACAGCTTTAGTTATAATGTAGTTTTGAGCTTTTCCTCGGTGGTAGAATGAAGCTATTAATATCTCAGCTAATACTCTACCCACTGCAGGAAACTTTAGTTTATCCGGAGGTTGTATGCCCGGAAACCTCGATCTAACGGCAGAAATCAGCAGCCGTTTTGTTAGGTTTTTTTTCTTCCCTTAGCATTTTTTTAAACAGTCAGGCTGCGGAAAGCATCTCTGTAGCTTAGCAACAGCTTCAGAGATGCTTCCAAGGTACGGGCCGAGTGTTTACAAGCTGTTGCTAAGCAACAGTGTTTGTTGTCAGATATGGAGATGAAAACCTCCGTATCCTTCAACATTAGCGCTGGTCTATCCGGAAGTTTTGATCTAACGGCACCAGCTCGGTCCCGTTGGTGCCGGATATCGCGAAGTTTCCTGTATATACATTTGTTGTTGTGTAAGTGTGGAAAACCCATTTTAAATACTTTAAACATATTATTTGTCCATTGGTATTTATGATCTAGTATTAATCTGCATGGCATGTATACAATAGCAAAATACTATGCATGGTTCTAGTGTGTTGTGGCGAGTTGACTGGTCTCTGCTTTTTGTGATTTTTTTTTACTGAAGGATGTTCAGCTTGGTGAGGAGGGCAGAGTGTGGGCTAGTGAATGATATTTTACATAACATAAGAAATAGGAGCAGGAATAGGCCACTTGGCCCCTTGAGCCTGCTCTGCCATTCAATAAGATCATGGCTGATCTTGGGCTCAAAGTCACTTCCCAGCCCGCTCCCCATAACCCTTCACTCCCTTATCTTGCAAAAATTTGTCTATCTCCACTTTAAATGTATTTAATGACCCATCCTCCACAGCTCTCTGGGGCAGAGAATTCCACAGGTTCACCACTCTCTGGGTGAAGAAATTCCTCCTCATTTCAGTCCTAAATGGCTTAGTTCGGTCTGGTCGGTCTGTCTGGACTTAACTCAAAAGTTATAAAGCGTGCCTACACATGTTATATCAAAAGAAAGCTTATGATTAGGGGAGTGTCATAGGCATATTTACTTTTTGGTCAGACAAAAATTGTTCTGACAGTATACAAAAAACGTTCAAAAGTCCGCTCATTAGCGGTTGGCCAATCATACGGGGGAATCCGCTCATTAGCATTGAGTGACATGAAGGTTGACCAATCCTACGGGAGGAGCGCGCTGCATGACGGGGGGCGTTTCATGGCGTGTGTGGGCGGGGCCTAATCTTTCAAACAGCCGTTAGTGCGGGAGCATGAAAAACCACAGACAACCACGCGGCGATAAACTGATAAAACTGCGACCATACAACAGCCAGAAAAACATCGACCGAAATAAATCCAGTAGTGGAGCAGTGTCGGAGGCCCACAGCGGGAGCTCATCAGGGCTCACTCGGGCCGGGCCTGAGGTGATACGCTGCGCGCGGGGGCTCCGGTTCACCGGAGCGGCAGGGGTCCATCCGGCCGGGCCTGAGGCGCTCCTTCCCCCCCCCCAGTCTCTCTTTCTCCCCCCCCCCCAGTCTCTCTTTACCCCCCCCCAGTCTCTCTCCCCACCCCCCCTGTCTTTCTCCCCACCCACCCACCCCCAGTCTCTCCTCTTCCCCCCCCCCCCCCCCCGTCTCTCTCTCTCTTTTTTCTTTTTTCCTTTTTTCTCTTTCTCTTTCTTTTTCCCCCCTTTCCAACCACATGCCCTCAAAAGCCTCGGCACCGCCGGGCACTCCAGCTAGTACAACATATAACAAGCATAGCATGGCTCAGTTGGTAGCACCCTCGCCTTTAAGTCAGGAAGTTGTGGGTTCAATTCCCACTCCAGAGACTTGAGCACAATCTAGGCTGACACTCCAGTGCAGTGCAGCGGGGGTGCTGCACTGTCTGAGGTGCCATCTTTCAGACGAGACATTAAACTGAGGCCCCGTCTGTGCTCTCAGGTGAATGTAAAAGATCCCATTCCATTATTTTGAAGAAGAGCAGGGGAGTTATCTGCAGTGTCCTGGGCCAATATTTATCCCTCAACCAACATCACTAAAACAGGTTATCTGGTCATTATCACATTGCTGGTTGCGACATCTCCTGCAATGCCCATCGTTAGAGGAACCCTGCACTGTTGCAGATCTTGCCGAATTCAACAACAAGGTGCAAAAATGTGTCCAGTTCTGGCTGGGCTATGTATAGACTGTCTGTGGACATGATAAGAAGACGAATTTAAAAAGCGCTTCATTGGCTGTAAAGCACTTTGGCATGTCCTGAGGTTATGAAAGGCGCTATATAAATGCGCAAATCTTTCCTTTCCCTTTCGCCTTTCTTTCTTTAAACTCAAACATCCCAAGGTGCCCCATAGTTAGAAATGAATGCTGAACAGTAGTAGTGGAGTTGTAAAAGGTTAGGTGTGAAGGAAATTTTCATGCTTGGAAAATGTAAATTTTGAAAAGTCTTTTAAAGGCCGAGAGAACAATAACGAGGCAAAGAGACAGAGTTTGAGAGTAGGGCCTAAACGGAGAGAGGAGGTGCACAGAAAGCTATGATGAAAGAGCACAAGTTGAAGGTGGGTCCTGAGGTTAGGTGTAGCAAGACCATGGAGGGATTTGTAAATGCAAACAAGGATTTTGAATTCAACGTGTTGAGGGACCGGGACATAATGACGGTCGGAGAGGACTAGGGTAATGGGCAGGCAGGAACATAGTGCAGAACTGGATCTGAGCAGCAGAGCTTTGGACCAGTTGGAGATGGTGTAGAATGGAGTGTGGGAAGCCAGTGAAGTGGGTGCTGGAGAAAGTCGAGTCCGGAGACAAAGATAAGGTTCAGTAGCTGGAGTATAAGGTAAAGGCTGGCAATGCTACACGGGTGGAAGTAAGCAGTCTTGGTGATGGATAGAATATAGTTGAAGCTCCGCTCCAGGTCAAATGAGATACTGAAGTTGTGTACTTTCTGAGAAAGCACTTGGGGAAGACCATGGAGTCAGGAGCAAGGCTATGAAGATTTTTGGTGGGTGCCGATCTGGAAGAATTTAGTCTTGACAATAGTCAATTGGAGAAAGTTGTGGCTCATCCATAGCTTGATGTTGGGCAAGTTACTTGACAACACCCATGATGGCAGTATTGGAGAAGTAGAGTTCATTGTTATCATCATTCATGTGGAAACTTGCCCCGTGCCAATAGATGATGAGGATGAGGAGCCCAAGGATGGAAACTTTTGAGCACTTTTGAGGTGACTAAGAAGGGGCAGGAGGTCAAACCATTGCTAGAGATGTCCTGTTTATGTTAGAATAGAAAGGAGTGGAACCAAGTAAAGGTGACACGAGGAGGTGGGCTGGGGAAGATGGAATGGTCGACCATGTCAAATGACAGCGAAATAATATGCCATGATTGCAATTGCAAAGGATGTTGTTGGTAAATAATACACTGTATGGGGCTCTCTTTATAAAAAAAAAAAACAACAAAAAAAAACAAGAATGGTCTCTTCCTACCATGCATTTAAACCTATTGCATATATTTCAGGACAAATAAGGATGCATGAAGAAGCCCCATTCATCTCGACACAGAAAGTAGATGTTTCAGTTGCACAGTCAGCAGACGGGAGCAACAGCAGATCCATTCTCATCAAGACTCATGGTAAGGAAGGTGGAAGCAGGTTGCTAACTGTTATTTCTACAACTAAGTAAATTCAGTTATCAATGTTGAATCAAAAATTAGCTTCTATTTACTGCAAATCATAGCTACTACTAAAAGTATTTCATACACCAGATTCTTTTCAACATGACACATATATTTTACAACTTAGCTCTGTGGCACGGATTGAAATTGTATCTGCTTGTGCTTATTGAGCTGTCATATGGCACCTTTACTGAAAGGCAAGTGTGACACTGTAGACCTTACCAAGTTTGGCATATTACCTGTAATGTACAACCCCACTTTGCCCAGGCAGCAAGCAATAATGATTCTCTTTTGGTGACTGGTGATGGCAATTTTTCGATTGAGGAAACCAAGGCCAAAGCCCATCATACAGGATACCACCCCAGTTGTAAAGAGTCAAGGAGATGAGATAAATCGTGAAGCAGGGAATAGGTGATTTCAAGCTTGGGTTTCAAAAGTCTGAAGAGTATAGGATGATGGAAAAACTGAGATTTGCAAAAAAAAGGAAAGATTCAGGCTTATCCTTCCCACAACGCACTTTTATGTTGTGACCTTTAGATTGACCTTCATGTACAGTACAATCCTCCAAGCTAGATCCAGGATTTTGTATGTTCTAGTGATGTTTGTGGCACAGGGAATGCCTCATAATGGAGTATAAAATATGGAAATAGCCAAGATTCATTTGAGTCACCCAATCAGACTATAATTGTGAGGCTTTTAATGTAGCCCCAATTCAGTGGCTTGTGCTCCCTGTACATATGGCACCCAGCTGGGAGTACAAAATCACAGCATTAGTCCTTATAAGTATTTGTCTCCATCAAGATCCTGGGGAGTGAGCATTAAAACATGGAGCGGAAAGTTGGAGAGAAGTTTGAATTTTATTTACTTCTATCCTGTTGAACCAGTACTTATTCTGCTGATCCTCTGTACCCAAGTTTACAAATTATATCATAAGCATACATCAATGGTCAAGTATTATGTAGCCATTTAGTCAGGCTTCTGCATTACTGAATAATCAGATTTCTATTTTTTCTTGGTAAGGAAGAGAAACAGAGACCAAAAGCACTGAAGCAATTTTACAGCTTCCTAATTTGATCTGACCATGTGCTAAAACAATGGGGAATAAGACTGAAGTGGCACATGAGGCAACCCATTTCTTCCATTGCTGTTTGTCCAGAACCAGATATTCCACAGTTGATATTTATATTTGCAAGTCTATAACCGACTTCTCCTTGTGTCTGGGTCGTTTCCGTAACTAAGGGCATTTTTACATAGACAGGTCATCATTAGCCTGACTCTCAATCCCCTACCAGGAGAACTGGTGGACTACCTTTACTCTAGCTAGCCTACCTTTTGAACTCTGACTTGGGTAATGCTAACAGGAGTTATACTCCCATCAGCATAGCTCTCGGGAGTCATGGGAGGACACAAGCTTTCTCGTACAATTTCTAAGGAAGGACTTTTAGCATAAAAACGTCCCAAGGTGTTTTACAAAAAAAAAGATTAAAATGAACAGATAGTGAGCCAGGATGGGAAAGTTGGGAGAGGTAGCCAAAAAGATTAGTTTGAGACTTTTTTTTACAGATAATGATAGAAATGGAGGGATTTAAGAGTGGCGTCAAGGCACCTGAAGACTTTTTCACCAATGGTGTGGCAAAAGGGAGAGAGGCAGGCACAAAAGGCTAAAATCAGGGGACTGTGCAGGAGGGACACGGGACTGTGCAGGAGGGACACTAGGCTGGAGGAGGTTGCAAAGATATATGAGTGGAGTAAGGCTGTGGAATAATTTAAAGACAAGGGTATGGACTTTAAATTCAATGCACTGAGGAATGGGGAGTCAGTGTGGATGTGGGTCAGTGAGGATGTGACTTATAGGCAAGTGGGACAGCATACAAGCAGCTAGCTTTTGAATAGGTTGAAGTTTATGGAGGATGGGAGACTGGCAAGGAGGGTATTGGCGAAATCTAATCTAGAAATAAGAGGGCAGTAATGTTGTAGAGGTCTTGGTAATAGATGGGAATACAAAAATATATATAAAACCCTACCACTTTTCTATTTTAAAGGTTCACTGATGTTAATAGCCTGGATGACCACTGGAAGCATTGGCATGATAATTGCTAAATTCTTTAAGAAAATTGGAGACTCAAAGAAGATTTTGGGCAAGAATATTTGGTTTCAGGTAAGCTGCAGAAAGTTGATTACTTGTTTTCAGAATTGCCAACTAAACTGGATCATTATTGAGCCCTGGCCATGTTCCAGTTCATTCCCACTCCTTAGAAATACTCTTATCCTCTGATAGAACTCGGGCACGGAGCCATTCATTTGGTCAAGTAATGAGGTAGCTATTCTATTTTACTTGTTATATTTTCTAATTTGCTTATTTTCTCATTTACTTTATTACTAACAATCTTGGCACTTGGAGCCCCTTGAACAGCTTGGATGCAATAGTTTCAGTTGTTTATCTGTAGAGAATGGTTTGTTCTACAGTCAGACTTTTGAAGAGTTGGAATAAACGGGTCTTTTTCCGAGTGGCAGGCAGTGACTAGTGGGGTACCACAGGGATCGGTCCTAGGACCCCAGCTATTCACAATATATATTAATGATCTAGACGAGGGAACTAGATGTAATATCTCCAAGTTTGCAGACGACACAAAGCTGGGTGGGCGTGTGTGCTGTGAGGAGGATATCGAGAAACTCCAGTATGATTTGGACAGGTTGGGTGATATGGCAGATGTAGTATAATGTGGATAAATACAAGGTTATCCACTTTGGTGGCAAAAACAGGAAGGCAGATTATCTGAACGGCAATAGATTGGGGAAAAGGGGAAGTGCAACGAGACCTGGGTGTCCTTGTGCACCAGTCGCTGAAGGTAAGCATGCAGGTGCAGCAGGCGGTTAAGAAGGCAAATGGTATGTTGGCCTTCGTAACGAGAGGGTTCGAGTACAGGAACAAGGATGTCTTGCTGCAATTGTACAGGGCCTTGGTGAGACCGCACCTTGAGTATTGTGTGCAGTTTTGGTCGCCTTATCTGAGGAAGGATGTTCTTGCCATGGAGGGAGTGCAGCGAAGATTCAGCAGACATACCTGGGATGGCAGGAATGACGTTTGAGGAGAGATTGGGTCGATTGGGCTTATACTCGCTGGAGTTTAGAAGAATGAGAGGGGATCTCATTGAAACTTACAAAATTCTAACAGGACTAGACAGACTAGATGCAGGAAAGATGTTCCCGATGGTGGGGGAGTCCAGAACCAGGGGTCCCAGTCTAGAGATAAGGGGTAAGCCATTTAGGACAGAGATGAGGAGGAATTTCTTCACCCAGAGAGTGGTGAACCTGTGGAATTCTCTACCACAGAAGGCAGTTGAGGCCAAGTCATTAAATATATTCAAGAAGGAGTTAGATATATTTTTTTAAGGCTAAAGGGATCGAGGGATATGGGGAGAGTTCATCCACCTTATGCAAGGAGTCTTGCAAATAAGGTGGATGAACTGAAGGTGTTGATAAACACATGGGAGTATGATATTGTTGCTATCACGGAGACATGGTTGAGGGAGGGGCAAGACTGGCAGCTCAATATTCCGGGGTACAGAATCTTCAGGCGAGACAGAGGGGGAGGTAAGAGGAGGGGGTGTCGCAATATTAATTAAGGAGTCAATTACTGCAGTAAGGAGGGATGCTATATTAGCAGGTTCCTCTAATGAGGCCATATGGGTGGAGCTTAAAAACAAAAAGGGGGCAAGCACTTTGCTGGGAGTGTACTATAGGCCTCCAAACAGTCAGGGGGAGATAGAGGAACAGATATGTAGGCAAATCTCAGAGAAATGTGCAAATAATAGGGTAATAATAATGGGGGATTTCAACTTCCCCAATATTAACTGGGATAGTCAGAGTGTGAAAGGCTCAGAGGGTGTAGAATTCTTAAAGTGCATCCAGGAGAGCTTTTTGAGCCAGCATGTAGAAAGTCCTACAAGAGAGGGGGCGGTACTGGACCTAATTCTAGGGAATGTGGCCAGCCAAGTGGAAAAAGTGCTAGTAGGTGAGCACTTTGGTGACAGTGACCATAATATGGTGAGATTTAAGGTGGTCATGGAAAAGGACAGGGATGGGCCGGAAATAAAGGTTCTAAATTGGGGGAAGGCTGATTTTAATAGGATCTGGCCAAAATGGACTGGGATCAGCTACTTGTAGGAAAATCCGCATCGGAGCAATGGGAGGCTTTCAGAAGGGAGATTGAGATCATACAATGGCAACATGTTCCCGTAAAGGTCAAGGGTGGTTCCAAAAATCACAGGGAACCTTGGATGTCAGGGGATATACGAGAATGGATTAGGAAAAAAAGGAGGGCTTTTGGCAGATACAAAAGGCTAAAGACGGAGGAAGCACTAGAGTACAAAAAGTGCAGGGGGATACTTAAAAAAGAAATTAGGAGATCAAGGAGGGGCCATGAAATAACACTGGCGAGCAAAATAAAGGAAAATCCTATATTAAGGGTAAGAGGATAACTAGGGAAAAAATAGGGCCCATTAGGGACAAAAGTGGCAATCTGTGTGTGGAGCCGGAAGATGTAGGAGGGGTTCTAAATGAATTTTTTGCATCTGTTTTCACTATGGAGGAGGACGATGTAGACATAGAAATAGGGCGGGGGGACTGTGATATGCTCGAACATATTAACATCGAGAGGGAGGAGGTATTGGCGGTTTTAGCAGGCCTAAAAATGGATAAATCCCCAGGCCCGGATGAAATATATCCCAGGCTGCTGTGTGAGGCAAAGGAAGAGATTGCGGGGGCTCTAACACATATATTCAGGACCTCTCTGGCCACAGGGGATGTGCCAGAGGACTGGAGAACTGCTAATGTAGTACCATTATTCAAGAAGGGAAGTAGGGAAAAACCGGGGAACTACAGGCCAGTGAGCCTAACATCAGTGGTAGGAAAATTATTGGAAAAAATTCTGAGGGACAAAATTAGTCTCCACTTGGAGAGACAAGGATTAATCAGGGATAGTCAACATGGCTTTGTCAAGGGAAGATCATGTCTGACTAATTTGATTGAATTTTTTGAGGGGGTGACTAGGTGTGTGGATGAGGGTAACGCAGTGGATGTGGTATACATGGATTTCAGTAAGGCCTTCGATAAAGTCCCGCACAGGAGACTGGTCAAGAAGGTAAGAGCCCATGGAATCCAGGGTGCTTTGGCACATTGGATACAAAACTGGCTTAGTGGCAGAAGGCAGAGGGTGATGGTCGAAGGTTGTTTTTGTGACTGGAAGCCTGTGGCCAGTGGGGTGCCACAGGGATCGGTGCTGGGTCCCTTGCTGTTTGTGGTCTACATTAATGACTTGGATATGAATGTAAAAGGTATGATCAGTAAGTTCGCAGACGATACAAAAATTGGTAGGGTGGTAAATAGCGAGGAGGGTAGCCTCAGTCTGCAGGACAATATAGATGGGTTGGTCAGATGGGCGGAACAGTGGCAAATGGAATTTAACCCGGAAAAGTGCGAGGTGATGCACTTTGGGGGGACTAACAAGGCAAGGGAATACACAATGAATGGTAAGACCCTAGGCAAGACGGAGGGGCAGAGGGATCTGGGTGTGCAAGTACACAGATCCCTGAAGGCGGCGGAACAGGTGGATAAGGTGGTAAAAAAGGCATATGGGATACTTGCCTTCATTAGCCGAGGCATAGAATATAAGAGCAAGGAGGTTATGATGGAGCTGTATAAAACACTGGTTAGGCCACAGCTGGAATACTGTGTGCAGTTCTGGTCGCCACACTACAGGAAGGATGTGATCGCTTTGGAGAGGGGTGCAGAGGAGATTCAGCAGGATGTTACCAGGGCTGGAGCGCTTCAGCTATGAAGAAAGACTGGGCAGATTGGGTTTGTTTTCCTTGGAGCAAAGGAGGCTGAGGGGGGACATGATTGAGGTGTACAAAATTATGAGGGGCATAGATAGGATGGATACTGAGGAGCTTTTTCCCTTAGTAGAAGGGTCAATAACTAGGGGGCATAGATTCAAGGTAAAGGGCGGGAGGTTTAGAGGGGATTTGAGAGAGAACTTTTTCACCCAGAGGGTGGTTGGAGTCTGGAACTCACTGCCTGAAAGGGTTGTGGAGGCCAGGAACCCTCAACATTTAAGAAGCATTTGGATGAGCACTTGAAATGCCATAACATACAAGGCTACGGACCAAATGCTGGAATATGGGATTAGATTAGACGGGGCTTGATGGCTGGCACGGACACGATGGGCCGAAGGGCCTCTATCCGTGCTGTATAACTCTATGACTCTGAGAAGGCAGGGACAGGGTACTGAGTTTGGATGATCAGCCATGATCTCATTGAATGGCGGAGCAGGCTCGAGGGGCCGAATGGCCTACTCCTGCTCCTATCTTCTATGTTTCTATGCTGATTGGGGGAGGGGAATAATGGTTCTTTTTCTGATAGGAAAGGTTAGTTAATCATTGCCCATGCATGCTGTCATGAAGTTTATACATGTAAAGCTTACAGTAAATGTGACACGGGAATGAAAAGAATATGTATTAAATGATCCTTTTTTTTCTTAGCTTCATTGGTCTCTGATGGTGCTGACTGTTGCAATAACATTCATAGGCTTTGTGCTGTCATTCGTGCAGGTGAAAGGCTGGAGTTACGTAAGTTCTCCCCTTTAATTCATTTTTTAAAACGAGCAATCTGATGAGAAACTGAAGTGCATTTAGAGTCAAATTTTAAAAATTGATTTAATGTTTGTATCATTACCCTTTAGGTAGTATTTCAGCACCAAAATCAAAGATGTAATACGATGACTATATTTTCATATTTAATTCAGAGTATCATTTCATCATATTACATTTCTTGTAAAGGATGCAATTCCTGTGTCACAATTTTTATCACCCATTGTGACAGAGTGCTTGGTAATGGCTGAAGTTACGCCTGCTTATGCTACTTGTAATGAGCAAACAGTCAAGTCTCTTAAAATTACCATCATCTTTATGTCCTAGCATTTCAGTCCTCCCACCAATGGTGGCAATGTTTCACCTCAAACTTCATCTCTATGCAATTGAATCCAGCTTCTGGGGAGCTGGCTTACTGACTTTCTTTCCCTCCCAATACTCACCTGTGTCACCGTGGGCAGCACTCTCGCCTCTGAGTCCACTCCAGGGACTTGAGCACATAAAGCTAGGCTGACACTCCAGTGCAGTGCTGAGGAAGTGCTACGCTGTTGGAGGTGCCGTCTTTTGGATGAGACGTTAAACTGAGGCCCTGTCTGCGCGCTCAGGTGGACGTAAAAGATCCCACGGCATTATTTCGAAGAAGAGCAGGGGGGTTATCACTGGTGTCCTGGCCAATATTTATCCCTCAACCAACATCACTAAAGCAGATTATCTGGTCATTATCACATTGCTGTTTGTAGGAGATTGCTGTGTGCAAATTGGCTGCCGCATTTCCCACATTACAACAGTGACTCCTTCAAAAAGTACTTCATTGGCTGCAAAGCACTTGGAGATGTCTGGTGGTCGTGAAAGGCGCTATATAAATGCAAGTCTTTCTTAGTTCTGCCAACTTTAAGCCTGCTATCGCTCCCAGCTGCAATTTTTTTTAAATGTATCACTCGGCCCTAGTTTGGGAATTTGCTCTGCTGGCCAACTCATTCCTGACCGGAAATGTTGTTGGCTCCTGCTTGCTTCCCTGGCCTCACACTTGTAATCCCCACTGCTTTACTTCTGGGACCCTCCTAGGATATACCCACATCACATGATATACTGACAGTGGGAACTGATTCGTCATTATTTTCCACATGGCCTTCGATGACATAGTAGACTCATGACTTAAGGTCCGAGCATGTGGAGTCGGGAGCAGAATGGATAGGAAGCTGCCTACAAAACGGAAAACAGACAGTAGGGTTAAGGGTAGCTACTCGGACTGGCAAAAGGGGGGAAGTGGTGTTCCACAGGGATCGGTGCTGGGACCACTGTAGTTCACAATTTACATGAACGATTTGGAATTAAAGTACAATTTCAAAATCTGCGGACGACACCAAATTAGGAGGTGTAGTTAACACAAAGGAAGGATGTGACAAATACAAAAAGACAATAAGCTAGCAGAATGGGCATGTAATTGGCAAATGAATTTCAATATAGATAAGTGGAAGTGGTGCATTTTGGTAGGAAGAATAAGGAGGCCACATGCTGCTTGGATAATAAGTGCAGCCTTCGGTCACCTTCGGAAGAGAGTGTTTGAAGACCAGGACCTCAAACCCGGCACCAAGCTCATGGTCTACAGAGCAGTAGTGATACTCCTGTATGCCTCAGACATGGACCATGTACAGCAGGCACCTCAAAGCACTGGAGAGGTACCACCAATGCTGCCTCCGCAATATCCTGCAAATCCATTGGTAGAATAGGCGCACCAACGTCTGTGTTCTCGCTCAGGCCAACATTCCCAGCATCGAAGCTTTGACCACACTTGATCAGCTCCGATGGACAGGTCACAACGTCCGCATGCCCAATACGAGATTCCCAAAGCAAGCGCTCTACTGAGCTCCGACGCGGCAAGAGAGCCCCAGGTGGGCAGAGGAAATGCTTCAAGAGCACCCTCAAAGCCTCCTTGGGGGAAAAAGTGCAACATCCCCACCGACACCTGGTAATCCCTGGCCCAAGACCGCACAAAGTGGAGGAGAAGCATCTGGGAAGGCACCGAACACCTCGAGTCTCTTTGCCAGGAGCATGCGGAAGCCAAGCGAAGGCAGCGCAAGGAGCGCACGTCAACCCAAGCACCCCACCCACCTGCCCCTTCAACTACCGTCTGCCCCACCTGTGACAGAGACTGTAGGTCTCGCATTGGACTCATCAGTCACCTGAGAACTCATTTTTTAATGTGGAAGCAAGTCATCCTCGGTTCCAAGGGACTGCCTAAGAAGAAGGGTAATAAGTCTAAATGGGGCAGAGGAGCAAAAGGATCTAATGGTATAGATTTAAAAAGCACTAAAAGTAGCGATGCAGGTTAATAATACTATTGGTTTGCTTTTTAAAAAAAAAAAAAAAAAAATCACCGGGGTTTATTTCTAGAAGTATAGAATTGAATAGTGGAGAAGTTATGCTAAACTTGTATCAATCCTTAGTTATACCACACTTGAGTACTGTGCACAGTTCTGGTCGCCATATTATAAAAAGGATGTAAAAGAGATTGAAAGTGCAAAAAAGATTAATCAGGATAATGCCAGAACTGACAACATATACTTATCAGGAAAGGCTGAACAGGCTGGGACTCTTTTTTTCTCTAGAAAAGAGAAGGCTGAGGGGGTGACCTGATCGGCCTTTTCAAATCCTGAAAGGGTTTGATAGGGTAGACGTGGAGAAAATGTTTCCACTTGTGGGGAGCCCAAAGCTAGGGGTCATAAATATAAGATAGTCACTAATAAATCCAATAGGAAATTCAGCAGACGTGTCTTTATTCAGAGAGTGGTTATAATGTGGAAATCGCTCCCGCATGGAGTGGTTGAGGCAAATAACATAGATGCATTTAAGGGGAAGCTAGATGAGCACATGAGGGAGACCGGAATGGAAGGTCATGCTGATAGGATTAAATGAAGAGGGCTGGGAAGAGGCTCGTGGGGAGCATAAACACCAGCATAGACCAGTTGGGCCGAATGGCCTGTTTCTGTGCTGTAGACTCGATGTAAGCAAACGCCTTAATTCTTCACCTTGGTGTATAAATACCACCTTTTGCTAGATTATTGTGAAACTTTGCTTTCTCCTATGTTTCTGTGTTTTTTCTCTTGCAGAATGCAGGAGCTCACCCTGTGTTGGGTTGTATTGTAATGGGGCTCACACTGATTCAGCCTACTGTAGCCATCTGCCGACCCTCACCAGATCACAAGAGGTCAGTTCAATAGCAATTCAGCATCTCGTATTGTCGCCTGATGTGTTTTGAATCCTGGGTTTGTTCTGCCGCGATTCATTCACAGGATATCAGTTAACTATTTAAACAAAGACAGGTAATTGGATTCTGGTAATGTGAGGAAGACCAACTGAGCTGCAACAAACGAGGAAAACATTTCTACCATGTTGAAAGGTGGAGCTGCACATTATGAATATGGAATCCATTGTTGATGCTGCAAGTCCTGCTGTATAGTGATGTTAGCAACCATGTTGCAGGAAATAAAGCAGTTGACTTTTTTTTGGCCTTGCTGAATATCCAACAAACTTTTGTCATATTTAAGAGGCTGTACTGATCTTTTTGAGCAGTATTTTGATTGACTATTGTTTTAAATATATTTCCTACCCCTCCCCCATATTGCAATGCAAATGTGGTTGCTTTTATGGCTTTTTGGTTCTTGTGTGACCTGCACTGTTCTCCTTTTGTCTCCTTATCTGAGGAAATATACTTGCCTCCGAGGCAGTGCAACGAAGGTCCACTAGATTGATCCCTGGGATAAGAGGGTTGTCCTGAGGAGAGATTAAGTAGATTGGGCCTATACTCTCTAGCATTTAGAAGAATGAGAGGTGATCTCATTGAAACATAAGATTCTTAGGGGGATTGACAGGGTAGATGCTGAGAGATTGTTTCCCCCTGGCTGGAGAGTTTAGAACTAGGGGGCATAGTCTCAGGATAAGGGATCGGCCCTTTAAGACTGAGATGAAGAGAAATTTCTTCACTCAGGATTGCGAATCTTTGGCATTCTCTCCCCCAGAGGGCTGTGGATGCTGAGTCTTTGAGTATATTCAAGGCTGAGATATAGATTTTTGGACTCGAGGGGAATCCAGGGATATGGGGATCGGGCGGGAAAGTGGAGTTGAGGTCGAAGATCAGCCATGCTCTTCTTGAATGGCGGAGCAGGCTCGAGGGGCTGTATGGCCTACTCCTGCTCCTAATTCTTATGTTCTCTGGCTGAGATGTCAGTCATGTCAACTGCTAACGTACCTGGGCCTGTGTGGGTTTTTTTGAGCTTGTTGCTTGGGATGTGGTACAAATGACTCACTTGCAGGGTTTTCTGTTCCCATGAGGAAATGCATTAGCTCTGTTGCTGCTTCCCCTGTCAATGATAAAGAGCAGAAACTTGCATTTGACCATTCTGAAACCAGCATGCTCCCACATTGAATTGTATTGTCACTACAGTCTCTTTTATAAAAAAAACATAAATATCGAGGTCTACAAAAGCCCATTTGGTCCCCCAAATACTCTCTCTCTAGTATTTTAACTGTCCCAGCCTAGCAGCCAACTGAACAATCTTTCTCTCTTTCCCCCACCTCCGCCCCCCCCCCCCCCCCCCCCCCCAACGCAATGACTACTTTGCCTTTTTCACTGCAGAAAAAGAAGCTCTTTCCAATATCATTTTTAAAAATTCATTCATGGGATGTGGGCATCGCTGGCAAGGCCAGCATTTCTTGCCCATCCCTAATTGCCCTTGAGAAGGTGGTGGTGAGCTGCCGCCTTGAACCTCTGCAGTCCGTGTGGTGGAGGTACTCCCAGAGTGCTGTTAGGGAGGGAGTTCCAGGATTTTGACCCATTTTAATTGACCGTTTAACAAGTTTATATCTACAAACTATGATGCTACTCTCCTGCTTTACTTTGAACTGATATTTAGGACTTGTCTTAATCTAAACCTGAACCTCATGATGTTTATATAAGTCAGGGACTCCCCTTAAAATTGTCTTCTCCCCATATAGCTCATCACCATCATTCTTATTTTTATTCTCTACACTTCCTCCAATACTGTACACAGCCATCCAAGTGCAGTGTGATCAGTGCACTGCAACCTCAGCATTACTTCCAGTGAAATTGTATTCTCCTGTTCAGGCTATATATTCTGGCACTTCATTAGTTTTTTTTTAATGCTTCATCAGATTCTCCTGACTGAGTGCTACTGGTCTTTTTTTAATCCTCCTGTTCAAAATCTATTCCATTAATTTTTTTTTTACTAGTGTTGAACATCATTTTGTAAAATGTGAAACACTTTGCATTCAGCATTTTATCTGCCATCTGTTTGCCTATTTACATAACTGACCCAAATCCTTTTGCAAATTTTTAACTACTCCCACTTTGGTGTCAGGTTTGATCTTGTACTACGGTTGGTTTTGGAAAACGTCATTGTTATGGAAATTATAGCAGACTCCACGCTGGTACCGTGACGTGGCCCTAAGGAGATCTCATCTTGTCACGTTGCACAAGACCTTTTTAATAACTTGAAGTCTCTGTTTCTACAAAGTTACAAAGTATTTACAGCACAGAAACAAGCCATTCGGCCCAATGGGTCCGTGTTGGTATTTATGCTCTACACTATCCTTCTCCCACCCCTCTTAATGGGGTTAGATGAACATATCCTTCTATTCCTTTCTCCCTCCTGTGCTTATCTAGCTTCCCCTTTTTAAATGTATCTATGCTATTTACCTCAATTACTCCGTGGTAGCAAGTTCCACATTCTAACCACTCTCTGGGTAAAGAAGTTTCTTCTGAATTCCCTATTGCATTTATTAGTGATTATCTTGTATTTATGGCTCCTAGTTTTGGTCTCGCCCACAAGTGGAAACATCTACTCTACGTCTACCCTATCAAACCCTTTCACAATCTTAAAGACCTCTATCTTCTCTTCAGAGCTTCAGTCTTTTTTTTCTAGAGAAAAGAGCCCCAAGCTGTACAATCTTTCATTGTTGTTGAATCTGTTGTTGAACAGTTTAGTGAATTCAGCATCTTGTCTTCTTCCTGGAGCATCCATTTGTAACTAAAGACCAAGTAAAGAAGGATTTGATGCCCAAGAGAAAAGAAAGGCCTGTATAAGCTACTAACTGATGGAACAGCAGATCTGCATCATTAGAATGGCGAAGGTCTTTGCACTGAGTGGGAATGTGTTTTTAGTTGAAGGCTTAATGGCTCATATCTAGGTGATTGAGATATACAGAAGTGTTCTTTATAACTCCTGAGAAAGTAGCAATATATACCCAGGATCTGTTCTGTTATTTAGCAAAATGCACATTCAAGCTCGTATTATGCAAAGTGCAGGCAAATTCCAAACCTAAACCAATTTTTTTTTTAATGTAAATCCCAAATTCTTTTTTTTTTGAAGATAGGAGCAGGAGTAGGCCATTCGGTCACTCGAGCCTGCTCCGCCATTTAATGAGATCATGGCTGATCATCTAAATTCAGTACCCTGTCCCTGTTTTCTCCCCATATCCCTTGATCCCTTTAGCCTTAAGAAATATATCTAACTCCTTCTTGAATATATTTAATAAGTTGGCCTCAACTGCCTTCTGTGGTAGAGAATTCCACAGGTTCACCGCCTGTCCAAATCATCCTGGAGTTTCTCTGTATCCTCCTCACAGCACACACGCCCATCCAGCTTTGTGTCATCTGCAAACTTGGAGATATTACATCTAGTTCCTTTGTCTAGATCATTAATCTATATTGTAAATAGCTGGGGTGGTACACTAATAATTTACTGTTTATTTATTTAACCAGAAGGATAAATGTTCCCAATAGCTTGATGACTGTATGCTGTGAGTGACTGAGCCATGCAGACTAAAGATCGCTGGTTCAGTCCCTAATCTGTGCCCAGTAAACTGAGTTAATGATGGAGGGGGAACTGTTTCCTCTCATGACTAATTCGGGCAGCCCTGCTGGAACTTTGCATGTGTAGCTTGGTTAAAATGCCCACTCGTTATCCTGCCAATCAGTCAGGACCTGGATAAGGTGGATCCCAGTCTAAGCTGCGCATTTTCTTTGATTACTGATTGGACACCTGAAGAGTTGGGGCTGAGGGAAAGGAGTTGCCATGCTGAGAATTTCCTTGGCCTCAGTCTGTCTACCACCTAGTGACCATGATTCTGGTGTACATGATTCTGTTGGAGTGGGAGAAGTGGGGCCTACCTGGGGTTCAGGCCTGGATTCTGGCTTGGAGCCCCAGTGGAAAGCTGACCTGACTGCCGGGATGTTGGATTCCCTTATAAGGGCCAACCGGGCAGCAAAGACTGGCTTGCTGGCGAGCAGCTGACCTGTGCCACTTTTCTGGGTGCCCAAGATGTGCCCACAGTGGCATGGGTCCCTGCTGCTGTCATGTAAACAAAATCACTTCCCCTGGAGCCCAGATACTAACATGGGGTCAGGAGCAGAGGCCACGTTCGACCACCCTGCCGTTCTTCCACCAGCAGAGTGGGCCCAAGGATTTTCGGCTCCCTTTTTTAATGTTCAATTCCTAAAATGTGACTTTTATGTAATAATTTTTCAACAATTTATATGAATCTTTAAAATCCACTGACGAATTCCCAGATTTGTATTTGGGTGGGACAACCGTCCAGATTTGAAGGGAGAAAATTTCAGGGAATTTTTTCCCATTTCTTACCAAAAATCAGGTCCAGAGATGTGCGAGCGTTGCACATTGAAGAGTCTTTATTTCATGATGAAAGCTATGTTATCAAAATGGATACACTTGCACATACTGCAAAATTTTAGGATAAATATTTCAATCAGATTTGAAAAATATTTGTGCTACTTAATGTTGGCTGTCACATTTTACAAATATCAGAGATGTACTTTAATGTTAAATTACCTTGACAATAGTTTGTGATCATCGGAACTTAATTTGCATTACTTTTGGAACTGCCATTGAGCCCATAAAAGTGGTGTAAGTAATTGTTGGTTGTCATTTAGGATAACCGAGCCTTATTAATTAATCACTATGTTCTTGAGATTTAGTGATCAAAATAAAACAGATTTTTCTCTGAATTTACTCTGCTTTGGTGCTTGAAAATAAAAACAGAAAACACTCCCAAAAATCCTGGGTTTTTAAATCTGCAATAAAAATTGATTTTTAAAGGTCCTTATCAATTCAACTTGGCCTAGAGGGGATAAAAACAGAAACGTTAACTCTTTCTCTCTCCACAGATGCTGCCTGACCTGAGTATTTCCAGCATTTTCTGTTTTTATTTCCGATTTCCAGCATCCACAGTATTTTACTTTTGTCCTAAAGAGGGGGGTCAGTTAGTGGAAGAGGTATGGCATTTATTGCAGGAGCAGCGAATGAAGGGTCTGGGATTTCCTGATGTTCATTTGGAGAATAATTTTGACTCATTTATGATTGATGGCAGATGGGCAGTCTGACGAGTACGTGGGTAGTTGTCTGGTTGAGGGAAGTGATGGCGAAATAGAACTGATGCTGTGCCTGTGGATGATGCCACTGAAGGACAGCATGTCAATGAGGGTGCCAAAGAGAGATTATTGGCAGATTCTGGAGGTGTCATTCATGAGCTGGCAAAATGTGCACATGGAAGTCGATTAAAATAATGACTGGAAAAAATTAACTTTTTTTCTTAAATAATTTTTAATTAAGGATAATTATCAAATGAAAGCAAGATTAAATGGCTATTTTGCATCAATTTTTTTTTTACAGAAGATACATTTTCTACTGGTTTCATACCTTCATGGCTTTAGTGATCAAGGTTCTTGCAGGTATGTGATTGTTTAATAATTTGAATTAAAATGTTTGATATAAGTCTGTCTCCATGTGCTGCCTTCATTCTATTGACTTTGTTGTTTGCATTTTCTTTTTAAATGGTGAGAAACTTTTAAATGTTGGTGTTCAGAGAGATTTAGGTGTCCTCGTACAGGAAACACAGTGTTAGCATGCAGGTACAGTAAGCAATTAGGAAGGCAAGTGGTATGTTGGCCTTTATTGCAAGGGGGTTGGAGTACGAGAATAAGGAAGTCTTGCTACAATTGTACAAGGTTTTAGTGAGAACAGACCTGGAGTACTGTGCACCATTTTGGTCTCCTTATCTGAGGAAGGACATGCTAGCCTTAGAGGCGGTGCAACAAAGGTTCACTAGATTGATTCCTGGGATGAAAGGGTTGTCCTATGAGGAGAGATTGAGTAGATTGGGTCTGTATCACTGGAGTTTAGAAGAATGAGAGGTGATCTCATTGAAACATACAAGATTCTGAGGGGGATTGACAGGGTAGAGGCTGAGAGGTTGTTTCCCCTGGCTGGAGAGTCTAGAACTAGGGGGCATAGTCTCAGGATAAGGGGTCGGTCATTTAAGACTGAGGTGAGGAGGAATTTCTTCACTCAGGGTTACGAATCTTTGGCATTCTCTACCCCAAAAGCTGTGGATGCTGAGGTATATTCAAGGGTGAGATAGATAGATTTTTGGACTCTAGGGGAATCAAGGGTTATAGGGATCGGCGGGAAAGTGGAGTTGAGGTCGAAGATCAGCCATGATTTTATTGAATGGCGGAGCAGGCTCGAGGGGCCGTGTGGCCTGCTCCTAATTCTTATGTTAAGTACAAGATTTCTTAGCATTTATTCATAATACTTGGACATTGATGTTAGTGTGTGTGTGAATATTTATTTTAAGTGGATTAATGCCATCATTAAGGTAAGAGCTACATGGGGATAGATGATTGTTTGTACTATTAATCAGAATGTAACCAAGGCTCTGGGACTTGGTGTGAGAAAGGAACAAAGCTCGGCTACAATAATTCAGCGGAAGATCGAGAGAAGGCCCGGAGGGGCTTCTGCTGGAGTTACGACAGCTGATTGGGTGGATTTAAAAAAAATTCCTGACATTCATTTTAAAATGTATTTTTTTTTCCTTTTTCTGTCAAAATTAACTTGCAAATGAAAACGTAAACATAAAAAAAAAAAAAAAAAATCCCAACTTCCCTGAAACATTCTCATTTATCGCTTTCTCCCTTCTAGTGGTGACTCTATTTCTCGGGTTTCAACTAATAAACATAGCACCCAATAAATGGCCGGTGAAGGTCCTTGGAGGATTTGTTGGATGGGAAGTCGTTACCTACATCATACTTTGCACGTATTGCTATTCCAAAGAAATGGGTAAAGAACAGTTCAGCATTGATTTTTCAAACTGACAATTAATAAATCTCACATCATTGAGTATATAGAGTACATGATGGAAACTAACTGTGCCCTTTACATCTCTTATCTTTTCAGCTTTGTACAGCAGTCTGAAAAAAAAGGTATTGTGTTTTATTTGACTAATTACTTCATGCCTCTAAAAGTTATATTATTAGGGGTTAAAATTCACAAACCTGGTAATCGCAGTCTAAGAGCGAGCTAAACTGCCCAATTTTTTAGAAGACCGTAAACGTACTTGTTCAAATGAAGCCTCTCTGGTGAAGGCGCGAAGTCAAATTGAGGGCCATGTTATGTCCAAGAAACACTCATTCTCTACTTGTGGCTCTTGTGCCCTGCTATACATTTACATGCCCAACTTACCTTAATAGCTGAACTCTTGCTTATCTGAACAGCCAGTCTTGCAACATGTATCTCTGCCCTTTACAGAAGGGATCTGATAATATCAATGTTATAAATTCAGGTCTGCCATAAATAGCTTCTCAGTTCAGTGACATCAATCACTCCCTTAAGCGGTTTGAGTATCTTGCCTTCGTGGTAGTTGATTCACCCTGGTTTAATAAGGCATATAGAAGAGCATGCCAGGAGCAGCACCAGGCGTCGCTAAAAATGAGGTGCCAACCTGGGGAAGCTGCAACACAGGACTACATGCATGCTAAACAGTAGAAGCAGCATACTATAGACAGGGTTAAGCGATCCCACAATCAACAGATCAGATCAAAGCTCTGCAGTCCAGCCACATCCAGCTGTGAATGGTGGTAGACCATTAAACAACTAACGGGAGGAGGAGGCTCCATGAATATCCCCATCCTCAATGATGGTGGAGCCCAGCACGTGAGTTTAAAAGACAAGGCTGAAGCGTTTGCAACCATCTTCAGCCAGAAGTGCTGAGTGGATGATCCATATCGGCCTACTCCTGAGGTCCCCACCATCACAGAAGCCAGTCTTCAGCCAATTCGATTCACTCCACGTGATATCAATAAATGGCTGAGCGCACTGGATCCAGCAAAGGCTATGGGCCCTGACAACATTCCGGTTATCGTGCTGAAGACTTGTGCTCCAGAACTAGCCACACCGCCAGCCAAGCTGTTCCAGTACAGCTACAACACTGGCATCTATCCGACAATGTGGAAAACTGACCAGGTATGTCTTGTCCACAAAAAGCAAGACAAATCCAATCCGGCCAATTACCACCCTATCAGTCTACTCTCGATCATCAGCAAGGTGATGGAAGGTATCATCGACAGTGCTATCAAGCGGCACTTACTCACCAAAAACCTGCTCACTGATGCCCAGTTTGGGTTCCGCCAAGACCACTCGGCTCCCGACCTCATTACAGCCTTGGTCCAAACATGGACAAAGGAGCTGAATTCCAGAGGTGAGAATGACTGCCCTTGACATCAAGACAGCATTTGACCGAGTGTGGCATCAAGGAGCCCTAGTAAAACTGAAGTCAATGGGAATGGGGTAGGAAAACGCTCCACTAGCACAAAGGAAGATGGTTGTGGTGATTGAAGGTCAATCATCACAGCCCCACGACATCACTGCAGGAGTTCCTCAGGGCAGTGTCCTAGGCCCAACCACCTTCAGCTACTTCATCAATGACCTTCCCTCCAACATAAGGTCAGAAATGGGGATGTTCGTGATGACTGCACATTGTTCAGCGCCATTCATAACTCCTCAGATAATGAAGCAGTCCGTGCCCGCATGCAACAAGACCTGGTTGACATTCAGGTTTGGGCTGATAAGTGCAGGTAACATTCGCACCACAGAAGTGCCAGGCAATGACTATCTCCAACAAGCGGGAGTTTACCCACCTCCTCTTGACATTCAACGGCATTACCATCGCCGAATCCCCCACCATCCACATCCTGGGGGTCACCATTGACCAGAAACTTAACTGGACCAGCCACATAAATACTGTGACAAGAGCAGGTCAGAGGCTAGGTATTCTGTGGCGAATGCCTCACCACTGATTCCCCAAAGCCTTTCCACCATCTACAAGGCACAAATAAGGAGCGTGATGGAATACTCTCCACTTGCGTGGATGAGTGCAGCGCCAACAACACAAGAAGCTCAACACCGTCCAGGACAAAGCAGCCCGCTTGATTTGCACCCTAGCCACCACCTTAAACATTCACTCCCTCCACCACCGGCGTACAGTGGCTGCAGTGTGTGCCATCTACAAGATGCACTGCAGCAACTCGCCAAGGCTTCTTCGGCAGCACCATCCAAACCCGCAACCTCTTCCACCTAGAAGGACAAGGGCAGCAGGCGCAGGGGGACACCACCACCTCCAAGTCTCTCACTGTCCTGACTTAGAAGTATGTCAACATTCCTTCATCGTCACTGGGTCAAAATCTTGGAACTCCCTCCCTAACAGCACTGTGGGAGTACCTTCACCACACGGACTGCAGCGGTTCAAGAAGGCGGCTCACCACCACCCTCTCGAGGGCAATTAGGGATGGGCAATAAATGCTGGCCTTGCCACCGACGCCCACATCCCATGAAAACAAATTTAAAAAAAAAAAAAAAAAACACTGCTCTACAGTTACTTGTACAATAACCAGGGACATAACTATCAACCTGGACCCTATACTAGTGTCTTTCACATGTATTCCTTCAATTGATTAAAATAATTTAAGCTACTTTATTCCACAGTAAGGTGAACATACAGAGCAACAGTTATGATCAAATTCACTTAGTCCAGTTGGTAAAACTTATCCTTGTTTAATATAAAATAATGAATACACCACACTATCCTACTCCTCTATCTTAACTTAATCCGAATAACTGCTCTGCATTCTGTCATTTTGCCCAGAGCAGAACATCCTCTTCCTGCAGTCAACTGACTTTTACTGAGCCTACTTTTTGCAGCCTGACTGCCTGCACAAGATCTTGTTTCTCTGCAAGCCTGGCTCGTTTCAGGTTTTAGTCACACTGACTAACCTTACCAACATCCATCCCACCAGCCCCCCCCCATGTCTCCAGAGCAGAATCCACCAGCCTAACTTGGCAATGACCCCTGCTGCGTTCAAATGAATAGAGTTGTCACAGGAGTAACAAGTTTAAAGAAGGGTTGGGATGTCACACTATCTGTGTAGTCGCCCCAAAAGTGCATCAGGGGGTGGATGAAGAGAGACCTGGGGGTCTATGTGCACAAATTGTTAAGTGGCCGGGCAGGTTGAAAAAGCAGTTTAAAAAAAGCATACTGGATCCTGGGCTTCATAAATAGAGGCATAGAGTACAAAAGCAAGGAAGTTATGATGAACCTTTATAAAACACTGGTTCAGCCTCAACTGGAGTATTGTGTCCAATTCTGGGCACTGCACTTTAGGAAGGATGTGAAGGCCTTGGAGAGGGTGCAGAAAAGATTTACAAGAATGGTTCCAGGGATGAGGGACTTCAGTTGGTTCCAGGGATGAGGGATTTCAGTTATGTGGATAGACTGGAGAAGCTGGGGTTGTTCTCCTTTGGAGCAGAGAAGGTTGCGAGGAGATTTGATAGAGGTGTTCAAAATCATGAGGGGTCTAGACAGAGTAGATAGAGATAAACTGTTTCCATTGGCGGAACGGTCGAGAACCAGCGGGGACAGATTTAACGTGATTGGTAGAAGAACCAAAGGCGACATGAGGAAAACCTTTTTTACGCAGCGAGTGGTTAGGATCTGGAATGCACTGCCTGAAAGGGTGGCGGAGGCGAGCTTCAATCATGGTTTTCAAAAGGAAATTGGATAAGTACCTGAAGGAAATTTTTTTGCAGGGCTAGGGGGTAAGGGCGGGGGAGTGGGACTAGCTGAAATGGTCTTGCAGAGAGCCGGCACGGGCTCGACGGGCCAAATGGCGGCCTTCTGTGCTGTAACCATTCTATGAATCTATGACCACAGGCTTCTCGTAATTCAAGCTGTAGTTATCCAAATATTCCATCACTTGTACAGTGGAGAATTGTGCCAAAAAAAGTTGCACATTTCCCTAATTTTCTTGTAAAGAAATTGCAGGCTATTGTAACATAGAAACATAGAAGATAGGAGCAGGAGTAGGCCATTTGGCCCCTCAAGCCTGCTCTGCCATTCAGTGTGATCATGGCTGATCATCCAAATTCAGTACCCTGTCCCTGCTTTCTCCCCATATCCCTTGATCCCTTTAGCCTTAAGAAATATATCCAACTCCTTCTTGAATATATTTAATGAATTGGCCTCAACTGCTTCTGTGGTAGAGAATTCCACAGGTTCACCACTCTCTGGGTGAAGAAATTCCTCCTCATCTCTGTCCTAAATGGCTTACCCCTTATCCTTAGACTGTGACCCCTGGTTCTGGACTCCCCGACCATCAGGAACATCCTTCCTGCATCTAGTCTGTCCAGTCCTGTTAGAATTTTATAAGTTTCAATGAGATCCCCTCTCATTCTTCTAAACTCCAGTGAGTACAAGCCCAATCGACCGAATCTCTCCTCATACGTCATTCCTGCCATCCCAGGTATCAGCCTGGTGAATCTTCGCTGCACTCCTTCCATGGCAAGAACATCCTTCCTCAGATAAGGCGACCAAAACTGCACACAATACTCGAGGTGTGGTCTCACCAAGGCCCTGTACAACTGCAGCAAGACATCCTTGTTCCTGTACTCAAACCCTCTCGCTACGAAGGCCAACATACCATTTGCCTTCTTAACCGCCTGCTGCATCTGCATGCTTACCTTCAGCGACTGGTGCACAAGGATGCCCAGGTCTCATTGCACTTCCCCTTCTCCCAATCTATTGCTATTCAGATAATCTGCCGCCTTGTTTTTGACACCAAAGTGGATAACCTCACATTTATCCACATTCTATTGCATCTGCCATGCTTCTGCCCAATCACCCAACCTGTCCAAATCATCCTGTAGTTTCTCGGCATCCTCCTCACAGCACACACGCCCACCCAGCTTTGTGTCGCCTGCAAACTTGGAGATATTACATCTAGTTCCCTCGTCCAGATCATTAATATATATTGTGGAGATATATTCATTGCTAAATTTGATAAATTGATTGTACGGTTCACTAGCATAGTTCAACCCCCCCCCCCCCCCCCCCCCCCCAAATTCAAGCAGACATTGTAGGGATCAAAAAGAGAGGATGGGACATCTATGACCATATGAAAATGACACGGAAAGATCAGTTGGTCAATCAAGCCTGTCCCATACAGTTATGTCGCACTGAACATCATGATCCCAATGCTCCCCATCCTCCAGCAGCCATCTAATTGCCTGGGTGTGGCAAAGCCCCAGATAATAAAAGCCTTGGGCCAATTTAGATAAAATTAAATTCTGGGAAATTCATCTCCGACCCCCTGATCAAAACTAGTTTCGGAGGACCACAGTGACCATGTGGACAACAAATATGTGTTGTACATTGGACGGCAATATTTCTTTAGGTGCAAAATCTTTATTATCAGTAATGATTGAAAGCAACACCATGGTAGAGGAAATGGTCTCTTACCTGCATTGAAAGATAATTTATCTCCAGGTACTTGTGAGCATTCCAGCACATTTACTTTGATGTAGGGGGACAAAGAGCAAATTGAAGTTCAAGGTTCCTTACTCCAACATCAGCCACGTTGGAAGGATTATTGGAACCATTACCAGATGAATGCTGGGTTTTTCCATTTTCAGTTTTCTCTCTTTGCTTCCCCTGCTCCTCTCCTTAAGGTGTTGGCTTCTTACTGGAGTATAGTCCCACGGGTGCCAGTCACCCTCTGGTACCTTGCCCAAGTTATCATTCTGCGTACCTTTTGGTGTTTACTAAGTGAGGGACATTAGAAAGAACAAAGAACTTGCACTGATGTAGTGCTTCTCACTTCCCCGGAAAGTCCCAAAGCACTTCAAAGGCAATGAATTACCATGTAGGCAAATGCAGCAGGCAGTTTGTGTACAGGAAGGTCCCACGAACAACAGTGAGATAATACAATAGCAAAATACTGCAGATGCTGGAAATCTGAAATAACAACAGAAAATGCTGGAAATACTCAGCAGGCCAGGCAGCATCCGTGGAGAGAGAAACAGTTAACGTTTCAGGTCTGGGACCCTTCATCAGAACTGGAACAAGCTGGAGATGTAACAGATATTAAGCAGCTGCAGAGATTGGGGGGGGGGGGGGGGGGGGAAGGAATTGAAAGAACATACTGTGAAAATATTGCAAATGGGAATGGCAAAATCATACAGCATGAAAAATGGGGGCAGGGATTATTATCTGAAATTGTTGAACTCGATATTGAGTCCGGAATGCTGTAAAGTCCCTTTTACCTCCTCTGCTTCCCACTGTCCAGGGCCCCAAACACCCCTTCCAGGTGAAACAGCGATTTACTGTACTTGTACTACTTGCAATTTAGTACACACTATTCACTGCTCACGATGCGGTCTCCTCTACATTGGGGAGACCAAACGCAGATTGGGTGACCGCTTTGCGGAACACCTCCGTTCAGTCCATAAGGGTGACCCTGAGCTTCCGGTCACCTGTCACTTTAATTCTCCACTTCACTCCCACTCAGAGATCTCTGTCCTCGGCCTATTACATTGTTCCAATGAAGCTCAATGTAAGCTTGAGGAATAGCACCTCATCTTTTGATTAGGCATAATATGTTCTTTCAATTCCTTCCTCTCCTCCTAACCTCCTCCGCCCCCCCCCCCCCCCCGGGTCTCTGCACCTGCTTAATATCTGTTACATTTCCAGCTTTTCCCAGTTCTGATGAAGGGTCCCAAACAGTGAGATAATGGCTACTTAATCTGTTTTGATAGTATTAGTTGAGGGATAAATGTTAAAACAGAAGACCTCCCCTGTTCATCTTCAAATAATGGCATCAGATATTTTACATCCACCTGACGGAGTGTTGGTTTAAAGTCTCATCTTAAGGATGACAGCTCTGACCATGTAGCATTCCATCAGTATTGCATGGAAGTGTCAGACTAGATTTGTGTGTTCAAGTCTTGAAGTGGGGTTCGAACCTACAATCTTCTGACTCAGATGGAGTGCTACCACTGAGCCAAGCTGACACTGTGCTGGTGAATGGAACACGTTCTTTTTCAGGCAACAATTAATCAACATCAAGCACGTCCAGGTTGGATATGGAGCGTAGCTCCCTTTATTCTGCTTCATCAATATGTCTCAGAAGATCGCCTCGACATTTGTCACAGGACTTCTCTTGAAAGTGAGCTGAATAATTAGCTGGCAGTTGGCACCAGGTTTAGTTCAGACTTACTAGACACTGGATGGAGACTTCTTCCCTTTCATCTCATCAATCTGGGATGGATTTGAACAAGGGATATAGAGGTGCCTAATCCAAAGTGTTCCGAGAGTTTAGATAGTGAAGTGATAGCAGGTTATTCGACCATGTGGCAGCATCACAGGAACCAAATTCCTGCCCGTATTGTTCACACCTGCACACTTTCCAAGAGGGGCTGTTGGATAGTGATCAGGACTGAGAACCGTGGTCAATTTTCTCCTCTCTAACCCAAAGGCCCCTTGTAGCAACTCCCATCACTGCTTCAGCTGAGATCTGCTAACTCCACATTGACTGAGGTTTCAACTTGGGACTTTCTTGGCTGTAGGACTATGTTATTCACCACCTTAACCAGCTGAGCAATTGGGAGAGTTGATGAGATGTAACATTAATGTGACAAGAGTTATTGAACCATAGCTCTTTCTGGGAATATAGATTCTTAATATCCACCAACTAGTTGCCAATATATATATATTTTTTTTAATGGGTTAACCAACTGTATTCAGAAGTCAAGAATTGCTGCCTGTTTGATTTTAGTGATTATTTTTCCTTTTTACAGGTGGAGCCCGAATTGCTCATGTTGATTGTGTACCTGTGTGGAAACTTGGCATTTCTGATAGCTCTCCTCGTGGGGATTGGACAGACTTAAAATGTCATTCGCAATAGAGACCATCATTGATATATATCAACCATCATCTGCTCAACCTCACCATATCACAACAGAATAAGGCCTTAAGTGAGCGGTATCCCAACTGTCCATCTCCCAACACAAAGAAAGCTGAGCTGCATACAGAAGCAGATTCTTATTTGCACAATGAATACTATTTATAATTGCAGAAAGATAATTATCCTGCCAAAATCCTAGTAGTTAGTAGAGGAATTGTGTGCAATGCTGCCTTCTGAAGATAGAGGAAACATATATTTAAACCATTAAGTGTGGCCACCAGTACATAAATCCCCCAGACGCTATTATTTTTCTCATGCATTGAAATGAGTTATGAAGAATTATAAGTAATTATTATGTTGCTTTTATTTTCTCTCTCTCTGGTTTAACATTTTCCTACAAATAGCATTTTGATGACCAAACTGGTGGAAGAGTTACTGAGACTGACACTGCAGGCAAGTTGAAATTGCATAAAACAGCAGAAATTGCCTGTTGGAGGAGAAACCCTGTGTATCTACAGTATTGCAGTTAATGCAGCCCCTTCACACCAGCGACTCCTCCAGGTCACTGTCCCTGGTGATGTCATCACGGCTCCATGTTTACAGCAGATAAAACAATGTTAAAGTAAATTATGACTTGGTAAATATTTAGATTTTTAAAAGTGTGATTTCATTTTTTCCCCCCCTCTTTATTTGTACATTTGCCAATTTCCCTCCACCTCTCCTGAATCAGTTGCTGGGATTTCATTCCCAAGGACAGTCATCCTCCTCGGTCTAGTCCAGCTGGCCATTATACATGTGTGAGCCTTGACCATAATTGTAAGGTTCTTTTGACTACGGGAGGAATCTCGATCCCCTCGCGTCCTACCTCCTGTCTGCACATATTTTCAATAGTGGCGACCTCCCACCTTTTTGAGGAATGTGTTTCTTTGACATGATTGTGAGCTAGCATAAGCAGAGGATGCCTTGTTACTCACATTCAACATTTCTTCATTAATTGTACAGTTAAAAATGAAAAGAATGCCAAAGCTTTAGAGACTGTCAGCAGCACTTGAAGAGAATCGTGCATATTGTGTTCAAAAAGCAACTACCAATGACATTGAAGGACTGTTGTGCATTTCATTGCTTGATTTCTACTGCACTGCTTTTTAAAAAAAAAAAAAAAAAAATCACCAATGGTGCTAAACTTAGCCCTTAATTTATCAGAAAAATACTTTGTTCTTTTTATAGCAAAGTCTGTATATGTATATAATGTATATTAAATCTAAGCTTTAATAAAACAGATTATTCTCTCAAGCAGCATGACTCTGATTTTCATTTTTAATATTTTGAAATGCTTTTTAAAACAAAATATCCTGTCCTTGTGTACAGAGGATGTCTTGAACTGTCTTACAAGGTGAGGCAAATGGGGGTCGTGTCCACACGCTGCACATGACAGTGTGGTACGAGCTTGTTGGGCTAGCTGGTCTTTTCCTGTCCATTGTTTCCATGTGCTTGACCTGCTCCCAAACTCTGCTCTTCTCTTCGACAGGATCTCCGTTTGGCTCTTCAACCTTGTTCATCTTCATTACTTTCAGTTTCCCTTCTTGTGTTTGACTTTTTTGTTTCTTTTACTTCTTTTGTCCGATCGCAGCCCTGCCTTCGATCTATTTTCTTTTCTTTCCAGTTTTGAAGAAGGGTTCGACCCGAAACGTCAACTCAAATTTCTTTCCACAGATGTTGCCTGACCTGAGTTTTTCCAGCATTTTCTGTTCACAGAAATCACAGAAACCCCACAGTGCAGATAGAGGCCATTTCGGCCCATCGAGCCTGCACCGACACACATCCCACCCGATCCCCGTAACCCCTAAACCAACACATGTTCCACCCTATCCCCGTAACCCCACGTATTTAATCCCCCTAACACTAAGGGTCAATTTATCATAGCCAATCAACCTAACCCGCACATCTTTGGACTGTGGGAGGAAACCGGAGCACCCGGAGGAAACCCACGTAAACACGGGGAGAATGTGCAAACTCCACACAGACAGTCACCCGAGGCCGGATTCGAACCCGGGTCCCTGGCGCTGTGAGGCAACAGTGCTAACCACTATGCCACCGTGCTGCTCTTCTGCTCTTACTGCTCTGAAATGGAGATAGACTGGCCATATAGGATATTGGGAGATTTCCCATGTGCACCCATGAATGATTCCATTGCGCTATATTATCTGCACTCCTCTTCTCCCCCCCCCCTCCACCCGCCCCCCATCTTTTTCCGTGAGATACCTGAAGAATCCTGCTCTGAAATCATTTTATCAGGTGGTTCACAAGAAGCTCTAGTAATTCTCCCTCCAATATTTGCCTTTCTATGAAGTACTTGCCATCTATTTGGCCCCTCCTATGTTGCCATAGCGTCCGTTCTATTGAGGAACCACAAGATTAACCACAATATTGTGAAAACTGCTAGAATCCATTATCGGGGGCTTAATTATGATTAAATTTGATTATATTGTTCTGGGCACCACACCTTTAGGAAGGATATATTAGCCTTGGAGGGAGTGCAGTGCAGATATACTAGAATGGTGCATGACTCCAAGGGTTAAATGACGAGGAGAGATTACACAAGCTAGGGTTTAATTCCATGGAATTTAGAAGATTAAGGGGTGATTTGACTGAAGTTTTCAAGATATTAAGGGGAACTGATGGGATAGATAGAAACTATTTCTGCTGGCTAGGGAATCTAGGACTATGGGACATAGTCTAAAAATTAGAGCAAGGCCTTTCAAGAGTGAAGTTAGGTAACACTTCTACCATCTTTTGTGTAGAAGTTTGGAACTCTGTTCTGCAAGCAGCAATTGATGCTGGGTCAATTAATTTTAAATTTGAGATTGATAGATTCCTGTTAACCAAAGGTATTAAGGGATTTGGGGCAAAGGTGGGTATATGGAGTTGGGTCACAGATCAGCCATGATCTCATTGAATGGCGGAACAAGCTCGAGGGGCTAGATGGCCTACTCCTGCTCCTATTCGATTCCCTGCAGCTGAGAAGGTTAAGAGATGATCTAATTGAAGTGTTTAAAGTAATGAGGGAAATTTGCAGAGATGATCAGGAACGACTTCCCTCAACTAGAGGAATCTAGAACAGGGTGGGAGTAAATAGTTGGTGGAGCTCCAAAGTGGAAAAGACTGAGTGCTGATGGTAAGAATCCTAAAATGATAATGGATTGTCCATTGTTAGGGTCTGAGGAAAAACAACTTTTCATCTCGTAATTACAATCCATCAGTCTACCGATTCACAAGCCAGCATAGGGTCATCTTGAGAAGCCAACCCATTTTAAGCAAGCTTTTGCTAAAAAAAAAAAAAAAAAATCTCAACACAAATCATATCCAAGTCCTTGCCATGAAAAATTGGTCAGAGTCCTGAACCGTGACAATCCCTTTGACTTCTTGAATTCAAGTGTTACATTGTCAGCCCTACAATCCTCTGACACAACGTCCATAATTGAAGGATGTTTGGCAGATTGTGTTTCGAACCTCTGCTATTTCCTCTATGACTTCCCTTACAGTGCATTCCAGATCCTAACCACTCGCTGCGTAAAGAAGTTTTTCCTGCTGTCGCCTTTGGTTCTTCTGCCAATCACATAAATCTGTGTCCTCTGGTTCTTGACCCTTCTGCCAATGGGAACAGTTTCTCTCTATCTACTCTATCCAGACCCCCTCATGATTTTGAACACCTCTATCAAATCTCTCAACCTTCTCTGCTCCAAGGAGAACAACCCCAGCATCTCTCGTCTATCCATGTAACTGAAGTCCCTCATCCCTGGAACCATTCTTGTAGATCTTTTCTGCACCCTCTCTAAGGCCTTCATATCCTTCCTAAAGTGCGGTGCCCAGAATTGGACACGATACCCCAGTTGAGGCAGAACCATTGTTTTATAAAGGTTCATCATCATAATTTCCTTGCTTTTGTACTCTATGCCTCTATTTATGAAGCCCGCTTTCTCAACCTGCCCTGTCACTTTTAACAATTTGTGCATATATACCCCCAGGTCTCTCTGTTCATGCACCCCCTTCAGAATTGTACCCTTAGTTTATATTGCCTCTCATTGAAAAAATGATTCAAGGTAGATTGAATTTGGCCGCAAAAGATCTGCAATCAATCAAGAGCCCCTCATATGACGGTTGGTAATGCCTTTTCTTTTGGTAAGTTTAATGAAAATATCAACACTCTTGTCATTTTTGATTCAAATACGAGTTTTGAATTCTTTCTGAGCAAGTTTTGCATCTTTGCTCAGACATTTACAAACCATTGTAAGTAATATTGACTAAAGCTCAGCAATTTTACACAGGATTCATCCAGAAGCATCAACATAACCCTGTCTGATAAATCCCTTTTTAAATAGATTTGTTCAACTAGAGACAGTAATATGTTTGATAATTCACTTAATTTATTATTGATAAAACATTCATCTTAAACACCCCAACCAACCATACAGAGTAACGCTCAATAGCCTTGCATCTAATCACTGACATGCATGGATTTAATGAGGACCCGTAAAGCTGGCTTCTCTAAGCCTATTCACGCCACAGGGTCTCTTTCATGGTTTTCTTCTTGATGGATGCAACCCTATCTAATGTTTTATGACCACCCAGTTGCTCAAACCAATTGCCAAACACGGAAGTCTCATGGCTTCAGGTCAAGCATAGTCAAGGAAATTTCCTGCTGATTACCACCTACCACCCTCCCTCAGCTGATGAATCAGTACTCCGCCATGTTGAACACCACTTGAAAGAAGCACTGAGAGTAGCAAGGGCACAGAATGTACTCTGGGTGGGGGACTTCAATGTCCATCACCAAGAGTGGCTTGGTAGCACCACTACTGACCGAGCTGGCTGAGTCCTGAAGGACATAGCTGCCAGTCTGGGCCTGCGACAGGTGGTAAGAGAACCAACACGAGGGAAAAACCTATTTGACCTTGTCCTCACCAATCTACCTGTCGCAGATGCATCTGTCCATGACAGGATTGGTGGCAGTGACCACCGCACAGTCATTGTGGAGACTAAGTTCCGTCTTCACACTGAGGACAGCCTCCATTGTGTTTGGCACTACCGCCGTGCTAAATGGGATAGATTCAAAACAGATCTAGCAGCTCCAAATTGGGCATCAATGAAGGGCCGTGGGCCATCTGTAGTGTATGTACCCATCTATCTTTAAGGGAACTATTGAATGTAACCGTTCACCTTTAAGGGAACTACTTTAGGTGTGGCACTATTTGTTTGGCTTCTGTATACTGTAATACCGATAGTGACCACACCAGTATATAAGTGTTGTAGCAGGATTGCTGGGGCAGATTCGCCCGGACCTTCGAATAGTAAAGACCTGTTTTGTTTGTTACTTCTGAAGTCTGTGTATTTATTAACTGCACAACCCACAGACTTTACAGTGGCGACGAGTCCGATCGTACCCTGCGGCAAGATTACCAAAGCCAGAAGAGCGTCGAAGAGAGGCAACCGCCCTCGTCGTGCTGCTGGAAGAAAACACGAGGCTGCAGCAGGAGAAAGGTGGAAGACTTTAGCAACAAAAGCTTCCATTAGCAACAGGCACTGACTACCCTTCTACCACGGTGCGGAGTGAGCCGATCAGCAGGGAACAAGGCGGCCGAAGAGACTGTGAGTAGGGGAAGGTGTAGAAGTATCCTAAGGGCAGAGCACTCGACCTCGGTCAAGGGGGAGCTGTGCCGGCCAAAAGTCGGGTCCAACGGCGTCGGGTGACAGCCGGACCGCGATCGGCGGGAAAAATCCGGGCAGCGACCGCAGCCACGAAGCGCTGAGCCTGCGAGTAGGCGCGGGAAGAGAAACCCAGCCGCAGCCGGGGAGGGAAACACCGGTCTGCGAGAGGGCTGGGGAGGCGAACGGGAACCGTGTGGGTGAGAGCCGGGTGCGGAGAGAGAGACTGCGAGGAGCCAGTCCAGCGGCTGAGCTGTTCTCCACCAACTTTTCCGAGCGCTGAAAGCCAAAGTTCAAGAGGAACGTAAGGTGGAAGTATTGGAGAAAGTGGTGGAGGAAATGGAGAAGACTCTGATCCACCGTGTTCCCAGGGAAGAGTTAACGGTCAGCCAACTCCTTCATATGCTGAAGGACAAGACTCTGCAAGGGGAACAATCTGAACACGAGCTTCAATCTTCAGGGGGAACGAGTTCGGAGCTCTCAAAAGTCACGGAGATAGCTGAGGTGGCAACACAAATTTTACAAGGATGCCAAAAATACGTTGAATCACGTCAAGGTGAACAGAAGAATGTGGAAACCGTTACTTCAGTAGAAGGGTTAAATAGCCTGATAACGCAATTACCGATGGAAAGGAAGGTATTGAACTCACAAATGAGGTCCGTCGTGAAGGAATGGCAGATAACCCAGGAAAAGCGGGATGAATATGAATGCATGAAGAAGGCTTTTCAAGAAAGATGTTTAGGGAAGGAACCACCGTCAGCTAACGTCCAGACGGGTGAGGAGGAAGAAGAAGTCTCTCTCGCTGGCCTAACTCAGGACGAACCCGAATATTACCATGACCTGTTGAGTGACACTGAATATTACGAGGATGTGGTCTGCCCAGCTTGTGATGAAAACTCTCAAAGTGCTGAAATCCGGAGGAAGCACTTAAGGTCTAAGGAACATAGAGAGTTGGTGGCGCTACAGCTGGCAGCCGAGAGAGGAGCTCCGAGAGTTTCAAAAAGGCAGAAAAGAAAAAGAAGAAGCAGAAGATAATAACTGTCTAAAATATTAGCACTTCTACCATTCCAGGCGGGACATTACGAAAGGAGCTAAATTAGTTGAAAAACTGGAAAATGTCAAGACAGCCAGTTGGTTGTAAAAGTCCGCACTGCTGGTTCAACAGGACGAAGGTTCAAGCTGTTACGTCAAGAAAAAGGCTATGGAGGAGTCACGCTAGCCAGGTAATCCAGCTACACCAAAGAAATGTTGTTCGGAACGAGTCAAGATCAGAGACTGAATCTATGAACTGTTTCCGCAGAGACTGAACCTGTGAACTGTTTCCACCGAGATTATATTTGTAATTTGTTTTATATGACATTGACTCCACCGAGATTATATCTGTAATTTGTTTTATAGGAAGTTGAAGATATGTATGTTTAACGGGGACTCTGTAAGTAATAAGCTAAAAAGGGAGGATTGTAGTGTATGTACCCGTCTATCTTTAAGGGAACTATTGAATGTAACCGTTCACCTTTAAGGGAACTACTTTAGGTGTGGCACTATTTGTTTGGCTTCTGTATACTGTAATACCGATAGTGACCACACCAGTATATAAGTGTTGTAGCAGGATTGCTGGGGCAGATTCGCCCGGACCTTCGAATAGTAAAGACCTGTTTTGTTTGTTACTTCTGAAGTCTGTGTATTTATTAACTGCACAACCCACAGACTTTACACCATCAGCAGCAGAATTGTATTCCACCACAATCTGTAACCACATGGCCAGGCATATCCCTCATTCTACCATTACCATCAAGCCAGGTGACCAACAATGGTTCAATAAGGAGTGTAGAAGAGAGCATGCCAGGAGCAGCACCAGGCGTACCTAAAAATGAGGTGCCAACCTGGGGAAGCTGCAACACAGGACTACATGCATGCTATAAAGCGGAAGCAGCATGCTATAGACAGGGTTAAGTGATCCCACAATCAACGGATCAGAAAAAAGCACTGCAGTCCTGTCACATCCAGTCGTGAATGGTGGTGGACCATTAAACAACTAATGGGAGGAGGAGGCTCCATGAATATCCCCAGCCTCAATGATGGTGAAGCCCAGCACGAGTGCAAAACACAAGGCTGAAGCGTTTGCAACCATCTTCAGCATGAAGTGCTGAGTGGATGATCCATATCGGCCTACTCCTGAGGTCCCCACCATCACAGAAGCCAGTCTTCAGCCAATTCGATTCACTCCACATGATATCAAGAAACGGCTGAGCACACTGAATACAGCAAAGGCTATGGTCCCTGACAACATCCCGGCTACCGTGCTGAAGACTTGTGCTCCAGAACTAGCCGTGCCTCTAGCCAAGCTGTTCCAGTACAGCTACAACACTGGCATCTATCCGACAATGTGGAACACTGCCCAGGTATGTCCTGTCCACAAAAAGCAGGATAAATCCAATCCGGCCAATTACCGTCCCATCAGTCTACTCTCAATCATCAGCAAAGTGATGGAAGGTGTCATCGACAGTTCTATCAAGCGGCACTTACTCACCAACAACCTGCTCACTGATGCCCAATTTGGGTTCCGCCAAAACCACTCGGCTCCCGACCACATTATAGTCTTGGTCCAAACATTGACAAAGTAGCTGAATTCCAGAGGTGAAGTGAGAGTGACTGCCCTTGACATCAAGGCAGCATTTGACCAAGTGTGGCATCAAGGAGCCCTAGTAAAACTGAAGTCAATGGGAATCAGGGGAAAACTCTCCATTGGCTGGAGTCATACCTAGCACAAAGGAAGATGGTTGTGGTGATTGAAGGTCAATCATCACAGCCTCAGGACATCGCTGCAGGAGTTCCTCAGGGCAGTGCCCTAGGCCCAACCATCTTCAGTTGCTTCAGCAATGACCTTCCCTCCAACATAAGGTCAGAAATGGGGATGTTTGCTGATGACTGCACAGTGTTCAGTGCCATTCACAACTCCTCAGATAATGAAGCAATCCATGCCCGCATGCAACAAGACCTGAACGACGTTCAGGCTTGGGCTGATAAGTGGCAGGTAACATTCACGCCATGCAAGTGCCAGGCAATGACTATCTCCAACAAGTGAGAGTCTAACCACCACCCTTGACATTTAATGATATTACCATCGCCAAATCCCCCAACATCAATATCAACATCCTGGAGGTCACCATTGACCAGAAACTTAATTGGAGCAGCCACATATATACTGCGGCAACAAGAGCAGGTCAGAGGCTAGGTATCCTGCGTCGAGTGTCTCACCTCCTGACTCCCCAAAGCCTTTCCACCATCTACAAGGCACAAGTAAGGAGTGTGATGGAATACTCTCCACTTGCCTGGATGAGTGCAGCTCCAACAACACTCAAGAAGCTCAACACCATCCAGGACAAAGCAGCCCGTTTGATTGGCATCCCATCCACCACCTTAAACATTCACTCCCTCCACCACCAGCGTACCATGGCTGCAGTGTGTACCATCTACAAGATGCACTGCAGCAACTCGCCAAGCCTTCTTCGGCAGCACCTCCCAAACCCGCGACCTCTTCCACCTAGAAGGACAAGGGCAGCAGACACATGGGAACACCATCACCTCCAAATTCCCCTCCAGGTCACAAACCATCCTGACTTAGAAGATATCGGCGATCCTTCATTGTCACTGGGTCAAAATCCTGGCACTCCCTACCCGACCGCACTGGGGAGTATCTTCACCACATGGACTGCAGGGGTTCAAGAAAGTGGCTCACCACCTTCTCAAGGGCAATTAGAGACAGGCAATAAAAATGCTGGCCTTGCCAGCGAAGCCCACATCCCATAAACGAATTAATAAAAAGAGCGATGCCTTTTCACATCACAATGTTACTTCTTATCATTGCTTTCCTAAGCAATAGCCTTGTTGTAAACAACCTTTGATGTTTTTCTCATAACAGCACATTACCTTTTATATTGTCTGCCCTTAAACCACCTGCTGCTGTTATGAAAAGCCTGTGATTCAAAAGCTTATCTTATCAGCATCATTGAGAGGAAAAGACAGGCTTTTCGAGAACATGATTTAAACCAATTCTATCTACATTACTGAAATAACATCAGTAAATGCTGGAAATACTCAGCAGGCCAGGCAGCATCCGTGGAGAGAGAAATAGAGTTAATGTTTCAGGTCTGGGCCCCTTCATCAGAACTGGAAAAAGCTGGAGGTGTAACAGATATTAAGCAGGTGCAGAGACAGGGAGGGGGCGGAGGGTTGGGAGGGGAGGAAGGAATTGAAGGAACATACTGTGCTGTGGTAAGAGGCAGGGAAGATAAAATGTTGCAAATGGGAGTGGCAAAAATCATACAGCATGAAAAATGGGGGCAGAGGTTATGATCTGAAATTGTTGAACTCGATGTTGAGTCCTGAAGACTGTAAAGTGCCTAATCGAAAGATGAGGTGCTGTTCCTCAAGCAGATGCGACATCCCACAGCTACCTGGACTACACTTCCTCCCACCCCGCCTCCTGTAAGGACTCTATTCCATTCTCCCAGTTCCTCCGTCTCCGCCGTGTCTGTTCTGACGATTCCACCTTCCATACCAGTGCTTCCGACATGTTTTCCTTTTTCCTCAACCGAGGATTCCCCTCTACTTTGGTTGACACGGCCCTTGACCATGTCCGTTCCATTTCCCGCACTTCTGCTCTCACCCCTTCCCCTCCCTCCCTCCCTCCCAGAACCACGATAGGGTACCCCTTGTCCTCACCTTTCACCCCACCAGCCTCCACATTCAACGTATCATCCTCCGCCATTTCCGCCACCTCCAACGTGATCCCACCACCAAACACATCTTCCCCTCACCTCCCCTTTCAGCATTCCGAAGGGACCACTCCCTCCGCGACACTCTGGTCCACTCCTCAGTCACCCCTAACAGCCCTTCTCCTTCGCCTGGCACACAGGCAACGTTTCACTTATTCAAAGTTTAATCTTTCAAATAAGGTCAAATGCTTACAAAACTTAATTCAGAGAAATGAGATCTATCGGGTATACAGTGCTTTGAGCTCAAACTTCTCAGGTCAAAGTCTTGTTACAATTCATCAATTTCTGAGCTACGAATCATATAGATATATAAAACCAATGGGTAAAGTTATTCTACTGATTGACATGGGTGAAGATTACTTCATTTTCCATTATTCTGTTGCCCAGATTCTCAAATACCCTACCTCTCTAGAGCCAGACTGTGGGCTGGATTTTCATTCAGAAGTCGGGTTGGAGGCGGGACTAAAACTTTCGGGGTTGTAGTCCCGCCTCCATCGAGATGCAGCCAATCCACGCGATTTTAACTTGATTGACCTTGTTGAGCTCGCCCAGCGAGCTCAGCAGGCCAATTAAGGGCCACCCGGCAACAGGTGATGTCACAGACTGAAATTTCATCTGTCAAGACGTTTTGACAGATGAAATATCAGTGTTTCACAGCTGTTTGAAGCAGTAAAATCCTGACAGTCTTACTTCTAACATGAGTCCTTCTCCACAGACTCAGTTAGAAATCTCTCCTGCACAGAAAGCTGCAGGCTGTCACTTTTGACAGATCGCAGCCATTCTGATTTCTGTGCCAGTGAGATGAGGGACGCCCCGAACGTAAAGGAAGGAAGGCTGAAAAGGTAGGAAAATGTATGTAAAACTTATTTAATCACTTTAGATACACCAAACACACTTACCTTTGCACTCATGCACACATCACTCACCTGAACACCGACATCTCAACCCCTCCAAGCCCTTCAACCCGATGGCCCGACTCCTCAACTTGGCGTGGTTTGGAGCCGTCGGGAATCCCACAGTTAAAGCTTCAAAATAGAGATTAGGCTAAAAACTGCCAGTTAACTACCTGTTAACAGGCAGTTAATTGGCACTAATCCCTTCCCGCCTCAGGGAGGCGGGTCCCAGTGCGGGGTGGGTACCCGCCTCCTTTGAAACTGACATGGAGGCGGGTTGGGGGCGCGATGGGGTCGGGACCCCCGATTTCGGGAATTTAACCCCCGCATGCCTCCAATCCCGACTCCACGGCACACTGAAAATCAAGCCCTGTGTCTCTTCTCAGGGTAAAGATGCAGGTGCTTACCTTACATACGTCTCTAAGGCCTTCCTTCTAATGAATGGAGTCTTTCTCTCTCTCTAGTTTTGGTACAGAGGGAGCTTTTCTGCCTGTTTATGTGCTGACGTTAGTAACCCTTTCTTAACTGTGTCTCCTAACACTCCCCGTTCCCTCACCACCACCCCCCAGCCCCCCCACCCCCCGCTATTAAGGTGGACTTGAAAGCATTTGAGGTCAACATAACATTATTTCATTGGCATCATGTACCTGTCTCAGTCTATTCTGTAGCATAGATCTTTACCCATTTATCTCACATAGCATATCATCAGAAATATTATGAATATCGTTATACATTGAATAGCAAGTAGGGCCCGAAAACCTGTTTTCTCTCATTCCATAGATCAAAAAGTCATCACCTGGACTTACAAGACTCTCCAGTACACTCTCACTGTTATCTATATTGTGGATAATTTTAATGTCAGTTTGGGGGAATCACCTTGAATTAGGGCTTGCCAATTCTATGCCCTTCTCCACTTTTAACCTCAATAACTCTGATAGGAACCAGTGTTGTTTTATCCTATCCTGATTATTTTATTAATTTGTATGCAAAAAGGGTTGGTTTCTCTACAGAGCATTTGTCGGAACCTGGAGTAAAAGTTTTAAATTAGCAATGATCCAGTATACATTCTCACTCTCCTGAGTTACATTAACCATTTCATGTAGTGATGTCAGCGTGACTGAAGATGTCAGGGACCTGTTCTTCAGTGCATCGTCATCATGCATTTTCTTTACTGGTTGTTTCATGCACAACACGTCACTTCTGCACACACTGCAGTATCCCAAGATCATGCAGCGCCAGACATCCAATACAAGCCATTCCTACCCTTCTGGGCTATCTAGCAAAAGATCAGGGAGCATCTGGAGTTCTTTGATTTGAATCTCCCCCACATGGTCCAGATATTTTTTGTAGTCACATGAAGTCACTTTTTTCTCCAGTTTCTCTCCAATCTCCCCTCATGACCTCTCTGTGCTCGTCTTGTCCCTGAGACCCACTTCCTGCTCCCTCGATCCTATTCCCACCAAACTGCTGACCACCCAACTTCCTTTTCTGGCTCCCATGTTAGCTGACATTGTGAACGGTTCTCTCTCCTCAGGTACTGTCCCCCTCTCCCTCAAATCTGCCACCATCACCCCTCTCCTCAAAAAAACAACCCTTGACCAATGTTCCCTCTAAATTTTTTTGTACTGAGCAGGCCATGAACTCCTTTGAGCGCGACCTTTTCATCTGTGAGTAAATGTTTTAAACAACAACAACCTTTACAACAACAACTTTTACAACAATGACAGCAACAGCAACCACTTAAAAGCATATATACAGTAATGCCATATTGCCACCCCACTGTCTCAAATCATGAGACAATCAGACAAGGTTCTATACAAGTTTAACATAACTTCTCTGCTTTTGAATTCTATTCCTTTAGAAATGAGCCCCGGTGCTTTATTTGCACTTTTGTGGCTTTTTTAACCTGCGTTGCTACTTTTAATGATTTGTGAATCTATACCCCTAGATCCCTTTGCACCTCTACCCCATTTAGACTCTTATTTTCCAAGGAGTAGGTCGCCTCCTTATTCCTCCTACCAAAATGCATCACCTCACACTTATCTATATTGAAATTCATTTGTCATTTACATGCCCATTCTGCAAGTTTGTTTACAGTAGAATTAATTAAAAGTTTGTCATGTAGAAACTCTAAAAAATTACTTGTCAGAAATGACTGGGATATAAAAGAACTGCATAATAATACATTAACACTCCAGAAATGTCACTCAGTTACACGGTTATGCATCGACGAACAATCCAAAAGCCCGAGGTGAGCTGAAAGAGGCATATCTATTCATGCAATTTGTATTAATTTTAAAGTTTTCAATGTATTAGCTCATCCCTCATGTTACTATAGCAGTGGCTGCACAAGCAGCAGGAGCAGTGGCTTTCCTATGGTGCTGACGTGCTGGACGTCCACATAAGTAATTAGAATATTCATCACAATGCAACCAGACAACCAACAAATATAAAGTGCTGCAGTTCTTTAGTTCACAGTATTAAAAAGAATTGAACAAAAACAGGTGGCCGTATTTCCAACTTCAGTCACTTCCATTAATAAGCGTTGTCTTCTTGAACCATGTAGCATGTCAGAAATGCAGCACTTACTCACAAGTGCAGAAAAACACACACACAATTTGCGTCACCGAATTAAAAACAAAAAGCAGGAAAAGCAATGATTTACAGTAACAGAAATAAACATTCATCTTTCTTCCTGGACAGAAGAACCAATCAGACTGACTTAGAAATGTTTACTGATATGTTGACGTAAAGATGTTAATTTATGAATTTTGCTTCTAATGTTTTTCTCTCAAACATTCTCCACAATATTAATCCCTGCTCTTATCATGAAAAGTGTTGATTTATTTTAGGTACTTCCCAACTAAATAGTGGGAAACAAACTTCATTGTACTCTCAATTTTTAATCTCCTATTTCAAACATTCACACCAAATCAATATTGTACATTATCAGTTTAATCAAAGTATTTTCTGTATCTTTCTCAATAAATAAACAGTAGTTTCTTCTAAAGTAGCTTCTTGTAATGTTTATACATCATTACATAACTCATGCTTCTATTAATACTCCACTAAACGTTTAAGAAGAAATCTATATTTACATTATTCCTGGGACCTGTTAGGACTATTGAACAACAGACAAAATAAAATGGTTTGTGTTTTTCCCCTTTTTTGGTTCTCTTCCTAAACATCTTAGTGATATTTTTTAACAAGTCATTAAAAAGTAATATGTAACTCCTACAAATCCTCCCCTGCCCTCCCCCTCCTCAACAGCATGGTTGCATGTTTTTGTAAAACTACTCACTTTAGTCAATCGTTCAAAATCAAATATTGGGAAATTTCAATTTTAAAATGTTTTAAGCATTTCAGACCCTCTTTAAAAGCATTTGGACTTCAAAACCTCGTTGAAACTTGTTTAGATGAGGGGAAAATTGATTTTTATTTCTGTTTCTTTCAAAATCATATTCAAAACTAACCACCTATGTTGTTGCAAAATGCGGCTGCCGCTCAGTCCCCGGGAATGGACTACACGCATCTGGACCCTAATTCCTCTCTGTCCATCTCTCACTCGCTCCCTCCATCTCACTCTCTCTCTCTCCATCCCCCCTCCCTCTCTCTCTCTGTCCATCTCTCCCTCCGTCCCCCTCTCTCCCTCCGTCCCCCTCTTTCCCTCGATCCCCCTCTCCATCCCTCTCTCCTCAGTCTATCTCTCTCTCCCCAGTCTTGCTCTCTATCTCCCCTTCTCTCTCTCCCCAGTCTCTCTTTTTCTCTCTCCCACAGTCTCTCTCTATCTCTCTCCCCAGTCTCTCTCTCTCTTTCTCTCTCTCCCCTCAGTCTCTCTCTCTCTCTCTCAATCTCTTGCTCTCTCCCCGTCTCTCTCCCCACCTCTCTCCCAGTGTCTCTCTCTCTCCCCAGTCTCTCTCTCGCTTTCTCCCTGTGGTGTATGTAACCGTTCCACCTTTAAGAGAACTATTTTAAGAGATGCACTACTTTATCTTGGCTGCTGTATACTGTAATACCGGTGGTGACCACACCGGTATATAAGTGCTGTGTAATGATTTATTGGGCAGTTCAGCCTGACCTTCGACTAGTAAAGACCTGTTGAATTTATTCTTGTGGTCTGTGTGCAGTGATTCTTATTGACAATAACTAGAACACACAGACTTAACAGTGGCGACGAGGACGATCTTACCCTGCGGCAGAGATATATCCAAGGCAGTTTAACGGGCGTCGAGAAGAGGCATCCGCCCTCATCATCCTGCTGAGAAAAGACTCGGGTCTGAAGAGCAAGGAAGAATCCTGACACGAAGCCTTCCATCAGCAACAGGCAGTGATCATCCCTTCTACCACGGTGGTGGGTAAGCCAATCAGCGACGAGCAGCAAGTCGGCCACGTTGGCTGTGAAGTAGGGGAGGGAAAAACGGAGGATATAAGGGCGGAGAACTCAACCACGGCCGGGGAAAAGAGCCGGACAGAAGTCGGGGCCAGAGGCGCTGAGACTGGGGCAGCGTAAGGCACGGGAGCCGCGGTGAATGCAAATGCAGCCGGTGTAAAAGACCGGGCTGCAAGCGGGCTGGGAGACGCAACAGCGTCGAGAGAGAGCTCGACCGCGACCGGGGAAAAAGGCTGGGCAGCTACCGAGGCCGCGAGGCGCGGGAGAAAATAATTTTTTTTTTTTTAAAAACGCGGAGAACTCAGCCACAGCCAGGGGAAAGGACCAGACTGCAAGAGGTGCTGGGAGGCACGATTTGAGAACCGCTGGGGAGGGCGAACGCAGCAATATGGCAATCTCCATTACAGCCAGCGGGGGAGAAAGGCAAACGCGGGAAGCCGCCATTTTCGTAGGCGGGGGAAGAAGACAAGCACGGGAAACCGCCATTTTGAAAAAAAGAAAAGAAAAGAAAAATTTCTTTTTGTTTCTCAAGAAGATTGCGAGGATGCCTAAGCGTGGTAACATCAACGATTTCGATGCCGATGTTGAAGATTGGGCCACGTATGTAGAACGCATAGAGATTTATTGTAAGGCAAATAAAATATCAGATGAAGATAAAGCACTAACCTTACTAAACTCAATGGGTGCGAAGACATACGGGCTATTGAAGCATCTTCTATCACCAGCTAAACCGGCGGATCAGGCTTTCGCTAATATTGTTGCTGTCCTGAGAAATCATTTGAACCCCACACCGCTGATGTTAGCGGAACAATTTAAATTTTATGCGAGAACGCAACTGAAAGAGGAAAGCAACGCGGAGTATTTAATTGAACTGCGTAAGCTAGCGAAATACTGTCAGTTTGGGGAAAGACTGACAGAGGCACTGAGGGACAAATTCGTGTGTGGATTGTCGAATAAAGGAACACAAAAGCGGCTGCTTGAAGAGAATGATCTTACACTTGATAAGGCTGTCACTATTGCAGCATCGCACGAAGCCGCAGCGAGAGGCACTGCGGAAATGCAGCTGAAGGCAGCGGTACTCAGCGTAGATCAAATGGCTTTGGGTACAGCGAAATGTTATCGTTGTGGAAAGACAACACACGATCAGAACCAATGCTGGTTTAAAAATCAGGAATGTAGAAAATGTGGCAAGCTTGGTCACATAGCTAAAGTACGCCGGTCAGGAAAGAAGACCAGCAACAAAAAGTCACCGCAGGAAAAGTGCAGAAAGGTACATAAGGTGGCTGAGAAGAGTTCGGATGAACAGAATTCGGATTCAGACTCCAACAGCAAGGAACTGGGTAGTCTGAGAATTCACAATGTGAGTAAGGAAGCTGACCTACAAACTATCTGGGTCACACTTCAGATAGCAGGAGTCCAAGTGAAGATGGAATTGGACACCGGATCGGCGTTGACGGTCATGAATAAGCAAGATTACAAAAGGTTATTCACACATATTCCCCTACGGGATACGGAGATAGTATTGCAGACATACACGGGGCAAAGAGTATACCCCATCGGAAAGATAAAAGTCAAGGTGGTACATAAGGGCAAAGAACACCAAGGAATGGACATATATGTACTACCTGAGGGAGGTCCACCACTTCTGGGACAGGAGTGGATCAGGAAAATAAATATGGACTGGCACTCCCTAAAAGCAATAACGGTAGATTCCGGAAAAAAAGATGTCAACCTGAACGATTGTCCAGAATATTGGATGAGGCTAAAGAGGTGTTCCAACAGGGACTGGGAACACTGAGAGGAATTACGGCAAAAATCAAGATTGCAGAACATGCAAACCCAAAATTTTTCAAAGCCAGACCGGTACCTTATGCGATACGACCTGCTGTGGAAGCTGAGCTGGAAGGGCTAGAGCGTTCAGGAGTACTGTCTAAGGTGGACTGGAGTGAGTGGGCCACGCCCATTGTTCCCGTCATGAAGCGTTCATCGAGTAACATGCCAGGGGAACTGGGGAAGGTCCGCATCTGTGGAGACTTCAAGATCACGGTTAATCCGGTGCTTCACACGGTGCAATATCCGCTTCCACGGATTGAGGATATCTTTGCTTCATTGTCTGGCGGGAAACACTTCACCAAGATAGACCTGGCGCAAGCGTACTTACAGATGGAAGTTGAGGAAGAGTCGCGCCAGTATCTCACAATCAACACGCACAGAGGCTTGTATCGATATAATAGACTGGTTTTTGGAGTGGCTTCGGCTCCAGCAATTTGGCAGAGGGCCATGGAGCAGGTATTACAGGGAATTCCAAGCACTCAATGTTACTTGGACGATATCCTGATTACAGGAGATGACGATGAGGAACACCTTGCAAATTTGAAACTGGTGCTCACCAGATTGAAGGAATATGGACTTCGAGTTAATCGCCAGAAATGTGAGTTCTTTCAGAAACGGATCTCGTATTGTGGTCATGTCATTGACCAGGAGGGGCTGCACAAGTCACCTGACAAGATCGAAGCTGTTGTGAAGGCTCCCGCTCCGGAAAATGTATCCCAGTTGAGGTCGTTCCTAGGGTTGATTAACTATTACCATAAGTTTCTGCCAAATCTATCCATGGTGCTGCACCCGCTGAACGCTCTTTTGCAGAAAGAAGTACCATGGAAGTGGAGCGAGGACTGTAAGAAGGCCTTTCGCAAAAGCAAGGCATTGATCACCTCAGAGGAAGTGTTGGCTCACTTCAACCCAACGCTACCTATTCGTTTAGCTTGTGATGCTTCTCCTTATGGTATTGGAGCAGTACTCTCACACAAGTTGCCAAATGGCTTGGAAAGGCCAGTCGCATTTGCATCCAGATCATTGACCTCCGCTGAGCGCAACTATGCTCAGATAGATAGGGAGGCTCTCAGCCTTGTGTGGGGAGTAAAGAAGTTTAATCATTACCTGCAGGGCCAGAAGTTTACACTGCTGACAGACCACCAGCCGTTGGTATCCATTTTTAACCCTAAGAAGGGTGTTTCGGTGATGACAGCACAGAGGCTACAGAGATGGTCCCTTTTCCTAGGGGCACATCAATATCAGATAGAATTCAAAGGTACAAAGCAGCATGGTAATGCTGATGGGCTGTCGCGCCTGCCACTACCTACTGAGGAGGAGGCACCGACGGTTGACCCGGTGGAGTTATTTCACTCGACCATCATCGAATGTTTACCTGTCACCAATGCAAATATTGAAAGGGAGACTAGGAATGACCCAACACTGTCCCGGGTCTACGAATTGACAGTAAAGGGATGGCCAGCCCATGGTGATCCACTGTTACCGGCATTCTCAGCAAGACGAGAACAGCTGTCCATCTGTCAGGGAACATTGATGTATGGAACAAGGGTGATTATCCCTCCTAAGTTAAGAGAGAGAGTTCTAAAAGAACTACATGAAGGTCATCTGGGGGGAGTCAAGATGAAAAGCCTTGCTAGGGCTTATGTGTGGTGGCCGGGTATCGACCAACAGATAGAGGATCTGACGAAAAGCTGCTCAGGGTGCCAAAAAGTCCAAAATGCACCTCCAATTGCACCGCTGCATCCATGGGAATGGCCTTCAACCCCATGGCAACATGTACATATTGACTTTGCTGGTCCATTCATGGACTCCATGTTTTTAATTGCGGTGGACGCACATTCTAAATGGCCAGAAGTGATTAAAATGACTACCACTACCTCGGAGAAGACGATCGCGGTGCTAAGAACGATATTTGCAAGAAATGGATTGCCAGAGCAAATATGTTCAGACAACAGACCACAGTTCGTGTCAGAGGAATTCCAGAAATTCCTGAAGAAGAATGGGGTGAAACATTATACCTCTGCCCCATATCATCCAGCTACGAATGGGCTGGCCGAGAGGTTTGTACAGACGTTCAAAAAGGCAATAAAGGCCATGAGCGAAGATCAGATTCCACTGCAACACAAGGTGGACAAATTCCTACTGGCATATCGAAACGCCACCCATGCAACAACAAACCAAAGTCCTGCCATGATGTTCTATAACAGGAGGTTGCGGTCCAGGTTGGACTTGTTAAAACCAAATGTGCGGAGGGAAGTTGAAAACAAACAGTTCCAGCATATCAATAACAAGCCCACTCGGAGTTTTGAAATAGGACAACCGGTGTTAGCCAGGGACTATAAAAACGAGAAATGGCAATCTGGAACAATTCGGGCCAGACAAGGACCCCTGATGTACACGGTAGATGTTGGTGAAAACGTAATGCGACGTCATGCTGATCAACTGGTGGGATCGAGAACAAGGGTCGAGCCCATGGTTACGACAGAGACAACCGTGGAGGAAGTTAGTGAACCTGAAGCATCTACCTCAGAAGTGAATATACCTGATGATGATGTCCTATCCATAGGGGATCAACTAGATGAGTCACCCCAGCAACGAGAACCAGAGACCCCTGAAAGGCGTTATCCGTCTCGGATCAGGAGGCCTCCTCAGAGACTGAATCTGTGAACTGTTTTTACATGAAGTTGTATATATATGTTATTATGTTATGTTAAATGGGGAATATATACTGTTAAGCTAAAAAGGGAGGATTGTGGTGTATGTAACCATTCCACCTTTAAGAGAACTATTTTAAGAGATGCACTACTTTATCTTGGCTGCTGTATACTGTAATACCGGTGGTGACCACACCGGTATATAAGTGCTGTGTAATGATTTATTGGGCAGTTCAGCCTGACCTTCGACTAGTAAAGACTTGTTGAATTTATTCTTGTGGTCTGTGTGCAGTGATTCTTATTAACAATAACTAGAACACACAGACTTAACACTCCCCAGTCTCTCTCTCTCTCCCCAGTCTCTTTCTCTCTCTCCCCGACTCTCTCTCTCTCCCTCTCTCCCCCCCAGTCTCTCTCTCCCCAGTCTCTCTCCCTCTCTCTCCCCCAGTCTCTCTCTCCCCAGTCTCTCTCTCTCCCCCAGTCTCTCTCTCCCTTCCCGTCTCTCTCTCTCCTCCAGTCTCTCTCCCTCTCTCCCCCAGTCTCTCTCCCCAGTCCCTCCCTCTCTCTCTCTCTCCCCAATCTCTCTCTCTCTGCCCCCCAGTCTCTCTCTACCACCCCGTCTCTCTCTCTCCCCCAGTCTCTCTCTCTCTCTCCCCAGTCTCTCTCACTCTCTCCCCAGTCTCTCTCTCCCCAGTCTCTCTCTCTCCCCAGTCTCTCTTCTCTCTCCAGTCTAGCTCTCCTCAGTCTCTCTCTCCGCCCCCCACCCCCAGTCTCTCTCTCTCCCCAGGTTTCCTCTCTCTCCCCATCTGTCTGTCTCTCCAGTCTCTCTCTCTCTCTCCAGTCTCTCTCTCTCTCTCTCTCCCCAGACCCTCGCTCTCTCTCCACAGTCTCAGTCTCTCTCTCTCTCTCCCCCCGTCTTTCTCGCTCCGCGTCTCTCTCGATCTCTCTGCCTCTCTGTCTCTCTCTCTCTCTCGCTGCCCAGTCTCTCTCTCTCTACCCAGTCTCTCTCTCTCTCTCCCCCTGGTCTCTCTCTCCTCAGTCTCTCTCTCTCTCTCTCCCCCCTCAAATTCCCTCTCTCTCCCCTTTCATTCCTCGATCATCCCTCCACCAGCCACCAATGGATCCCCTGACCTCCACACGGAACAGACGAAAGTGTGGCCCAACTGGATACGACATAGGATTACATAGGATATACGGCACAAAAGCAGGCCATCATTCGGCCCAACCAGTCCATGCCAACGTTTATGCTTCACTCGAGCCTCCTCCCGTCTTTCCTCATCTAAATCTATCAGCATAACCCTCTATTGTCCCAGCCTCCCCTTAAATGCATCTATACAATTCGCTTCAAAAACTCCCTGTGGTAGAAAGTTCCACATTCTCACCACTCTGGGTAAAGAAGTTTCTTCTGAATTCCTATTGGATTTCTTGGTGACTATCTTATATTGATGGCCTCTAGTTATGCTCTTCCCCACAAGTGGAAACATTCTCTATGTATCCACTCTATCAAAACCTTTCATAATTTTAAAGATCTCTATTAGGTCACCCCTCAGCCTTCTTTTTTCAAGAGAAAAGAGACCCAGCCTGTTCATCCTTTCCTAGAAACATAGAAAAATAGGAGCATGAGTCGGCCATTCGGCCCCTCGAGCCTGCTCCGCCATTCAATATGATCATGGCTGATCCTCTATCTCAATACCATATTCCTGCTCTCTCCCCAATAGAAACACAGAAAAATAATAGAAACATAGAAAAACAATAGAAACATAGAAAAATATGTATACCCTCGCATTTCTGGTATTATCCTTTTAAATCTTCTCTGCACCCGCTCCAGTGCCTCTATATCCTTTTTTATAATATGGTGACCACAACTGTACGCTGTACTCCAAGTGTAGTCTAACCAAGGTTCGATACAGGTTTAGCATAACTTCCCTACTTTTCAATTCTATCCCTCAAGAAATAAACACTAGTGTTTGGTTTGCTTCTTTTATGGCCTTGCTAACCTGTATCGCAACTTTTAGTGATTTGTGTATTTGTACTCCGAGAACCCTTTGTTCCTCTACCCCACCTAGACTCTAACCCTCCAAGTGTTAAGTGACCTCCCCATTCTTCCTACCAAAATATAATACCTCACATTTATCTGTGTGGAACTTCATTTGTCAATTATTTGCCCATTCTGCAAGTTTTTTAATGTCCTCCTGTAATTTGTTGCAGTCCTCCTCAGTATTGACTATCCCTCCTCAATTTGGTATTGTCTGCAAATTTAGAAATTGTGTTTTTGATTCCAAAGTCTAAATCGTTAATGTAAATTGTGAACAACAGTGGTCCCAGCACTGATCCTTGTGGAACACCACTACCCACCTTCTGCTACTCTGAATAGCTACCCTTTACTCCCACTTTCTGCTTTCTATCTTGAAGCCAGCTAGCGATCCATTCTGCTACATGTCCCCTGCCTCCACATTCTCTAACCTTATTCATTAGTCTATTATGGGGTACCTTATTGAAGGCCTTTTGAAAATCTAGATAAATGACACCTACTGCCTTATCATAGTCTACTCTCTCTGTTACCTCTTCAAAAAATTTAATAAGGTTGGTCAAGCAAGATTTTCCCTTTTGAAATCCATGCTGACTATTCATTATTATGCTTTTTGTTTCTGGATGTTCTTCTATTCTTTCCTTTAGTAGGGTTTCCATTATTTTTCCTACCACAGAAGTTAAGCTGACTGGTCTATAATTCCCTGGACATGTTCTATCCTCCTTCTTATATATAGGTAATACTAACGATAGGGAGATGGCAGAAATATTAAATCATTATTTCACTTCGGTATTTTCCAGGAAGACAGAACAGGTGGATATGACATTGGATGATGAGATGAGTAATGGGATAAGTGCATTTAAAATAAAAAAAGGGGATATATTAAATAAACTAATTAAACTCAAAGAGGATAAAACCCCTAGTCCAGATGGATTGTATCCACACATTTTAAAAGAATCTAGGGAATAGATAGCAGAGGCATTACTACACATATTTAATAATTCATTAGAAAAAGGTGTAGTGCCAGGGGACTGGCGGATAGCTAACATAATGGCCCAGAAATTCGGGTCTCCACGGGTGAGTACGCGCTGGGTACTCATGGAAGTGCCGGTTTCATGCATGCACTGCGCATGCGCGGGAAACCGGCACTTCCGTTCCTCTGAACAAAGGGGTTCAGAGGTTGAACGTGTGCGCGGGGGAGTCTGCGCGTGCGCTTTGAACTTACATTTTTTTTTGCAGGTTTTTCCGCGAGGGTAAGTCTTTAGAATTTAGAAATGTAAAAAGCAGGCGTAAGGCCTGCTTTTTACAAGGTAAGTGGTCAATTAATTAAAATTAAAACATTTTTTCCACAGGTTTATTATTTTTAAATACTTTAAAGCAAGGTAAGTTTATTTTTAGCCCCGTTAGAATATAAAATTATTTTTTTCAAAAATTTGAATTATTGTTTAAAATAGTTATTTAATGTAATTTATAGTTTATTTAAAAAATGTGATTTTTAAAAAATTTATTTGAAGGTTTACTGCTATTTTGGGGCCGTAGTATTTATAAGTCTTGACAGCTCTACCTGTCAAGACTTATGAATGGGCATTTCCCTGCTCCGATTGGCTGCCCATGGCCCACGTGATCCCAGGGGACGCATCGAACTAACTGCGCCCCTGGGACATGCAAGCACTGCGTGCCGGCAGCTGGGCCAGGCCCCGGATCGGAATTCCATGGGGCCCTACAGCTCAACTGCCGGCGCGCAAGGTAAGTGCAGGTCGGGGGCTTGCACCCGCGGGAAGCCCCCGACCTGAATTTCTGGGCCTATTGTCTAGTCTATCCCTTAATGGCCCTATTCCCAACCCAACCTTCCTTTTTTTATTGATGTGCCTGTAAAATATTTAACTATTTTGTTTTATGTTCCTTGCTAATTTAATTTCATAGTTCCTCTTTGTCTTCCTAATTGTTTTTTTGACTTCTTTCCTAATCCCTTCGTATTCTCTCTTATCATGCACTCCTCTGCTGTCTATGTACTTAATGCATCCCTCTTTCCTTACCCTCAATTGTTCCCTTATGTCTTTATTCATCAGATATTGCGCATATGTGGCTCCGGTATCCCGTGAGCCGGCGCTGCAGGCTGAAAGGCAAATAATCAGAGCGTGGGGATTCTCCGGCTGTCCAGCTGAAAGGTCAAAGTTCAAGGGAGAAAACCAAACCACTCCCGGCGTTACCCAGCAACCCATCGACCATCGGGACACACACCAAGAGCTGCAATTGCGATCGGCGCTGAGGTCACAAGACTCACAAATGAGTCTGTCTGGATTTCCGGGGCCATTGTGTATTGGGCCCCTCCCCCTGCCCTGCTACTGTCCAGCTCTCTGCGCGGCATTTCATTTGAAATGTGCGGCCACGCAGGCGCGCACTTTAGAGGGAACAGTGCCCTTGACCCCTCCGTCTTTGCAAAGTATCGCCCCATCTCCAACATCCCTTTCCTCTCCAAAGTCCTTGAACATGTTGTCACCTCCCAACTCCGTAACCATCTTTCCCGCAACTCCATGTTTGAATCCCTCTAATCAGGTTTCCACCCCTGCCACAGTACCAAAATGGCTCTCATCAAAGTCACAAATGACATTCTTTGTGACTGTTACAAAGGTAAGCTATCCCTCCTCGTCCTTCTTGACTTGTCTGCAGCCTTTGACATGGTTGACCACTCCATCCTTCTCCAATGCCTCTCCACCATCATCCAGCTGGGTGGGACTGCACTCGTTTGGTTCCATTCTTATCTATCTAATCGTAGCCAGAGAATCATCTGCAATGACTTCTCTTCCCGCTCCCGCATCGTTACCTCTGGTGTCCCCCAAGGATCTATCCTTGACCCCCTCCTATTTCTCATCTACATGCTGCCCCTTGGCGACATCATCCGAAAAGACAACCTCAGTTTCCACATGTACACTTATGACATCCAGCTCTACCTCACAACCACTTCTCTCGATGCCTCCACGGTCTCTAAATTGTCAGATGTCTTGTCTGACATCCAGTTCTGGATGAGCAGAAATTGTCTCCAAATAAATATTGGGAAGATCGAAACTGTAGTGTCCAAGTATCAATAATACACGGACTGCAGGAGAACAATAAAACAGGTATTTACTGAACAGAGGGTAAACTTAAGACTGACGTACAGAAGCCTGCTATGGCTTTTTAGACAGGTGTGGTCACTGCCGGTACTGCAGTATAAATCAGTTCTTCCCTTAAAGGTACATACACAACAATTCCTCCCCTTTTAGATAAACAGTACATAACATTCATTTAACAACTAAATAATAACTAATTACAATTACAATTTTCTCGGTACTATATACATCAACTGAAATAATTATTTATAAGTTCAGTCTTTGAGGAGGCTTCCTGATCCTGACTGGATAGTGCCTTTCTCGAGTATCCTGTTCTTGTGGCGGAGTTGATTCTGGCTCATTGTCATTGGTTGGTTCGTCAGCTTCCAATACCACTGCTTCTGAGGTAGACGCAATCTGTACTTCGGGTTCATTACTAGGTGCACATGCTCGTGGTATGGGTTTGGCTTGTTCCTGTGACTCTAGAATCTGGTCAGCATGGCATCTCACGATGCTCTCTCCAATGTCCACTGTGTACATTAGTGGTCCCTGCTGTGTGCATATCGTTCCTGGCTGCCATTTTTCTGTTCGGTAGTCGCGGGCCAAGACTGGTTGCCCTATTTTGAAGCTCCTGGTTGGCTTCTCATTGATGTGCTGGAATTGCTTATCCTCAACATCTCGTCTTATGTTTGGTTTGAGCAAATCCAGGCGACATCTTAGCCTTCGGTTGAAGAACATTATGGCTGGAGCTTGGTTGGTGACTGCATGTGTCGCATTCCGGTAAGCAAACAAGAAATTATCTACCTTGTGTTGTAGTGGTATGTCGTCATTATACATCGCCTTTATTGCCTTTTAAAGGTCTGAACAAACCTCTCAGCCTATCATTTGTGGCTGGATGATATGGGGCAGATGTGTAATGTTTCACCCCATTATTCCTCAGAAACCTCCGGAAATCCTCGGACACAAACCGTGGCCCATTGTCGGAGCAAATCTGTTCTGGCAAGCCATTCCTGGCAAAGATGGTCCGTAGGACTGCAATAGTTTTCTCCGTGGTGGTGGAGGACATTTTGATGACCTCTGGCCATTTCGAATGGGCATCCACGGCGATTAGAAACATTGAGTCCATAAATGGACCAGCAAAATCAATGTGTACCCGTTGCCATGGAGATGAGGGCCACTCCCATGGGTGTAGCGGGGCCTGTGGTGGAGCGTTCTGGACCTTCTGGCATCCTGTGCATCTCTTGGTCATATCCTCGATTTCTTTTCGATTCCTGGCCACCACACAAACGCCCTGGCTAGGCTTTTCATTTTTACCCCTCCCAGATGACCCTCATGAAGCTCATTGAGCACTCTATCTCTCAACTTGGGTGGAATTACCACTCGGGATCCACACATCAAGGTCCCCCAGCACACTGACAGCTGTTCTCTCCTTGGCGAGAATGCTGGCAACAGTGAGTCGCCATGTGCTGGCCATCCCTTCACTGTCAAATCATAGACCCGAGAGTGTGTCAGGTCATTTCGGGTTTCCTTCTCTATACTTGAGTTTGTAACAGGTAGACATTTGACTATGGTCGCATGGAATATCTCAACAGGGTCCACTGCAGGTGCTTCCTCTACCATAGGCAACGGTAGGCGCGACAGCCCATCAGCATTTCCATGCTGTTTCGTACCCTTGTACTCTATGTTGTACTGATGTGCCCCTAGAAAAAGTGACCATCTTTGCAGCCGTTGCGCCATCATCACCGGAACGCCCTTCTTTGGGTTAAAAATGGAGACCAGGGGCTGATGATCAGTCAGTCGGGTGGATTTCTGCCCGTGCAGATAGTGATTGAACTTCTTCACCCCCCACACCAGGCTGAGGGTGATATACCTATCAATTCATTCAATGAAAAGCGACGAGTTAAGAAAGTAACTATAGGTTTTTATTGGCTAAATAACAGAGCCCACCCTCGTGGGTGATCGGGTCCAACAAGGAGGAATACCAGCCAGTCGACCACCTTTATACCTGGGCAAGCAGGCGGAGCCATGGGCGGAGTCAGCTGTGGTCAGCCCAGGTATAACAGCGTGACAAGAGGTGACCTTGTGTAGTGATACAACAGTGTAAACAGTGATAACCATAGTGTAACAATATAAACAGTGATAACCATAGTGTAACGATAGTGAACGATAAAAGTGGTTTACCACAGAGGGCCTCCCTGTCAATCTGGGCATAGTTACGCTCGGCTGAGGTTAACGAGCGTGACGCAAAGGCTATTGGCCTCTCTGAACCGTCAAGGAATTTGTGTGGCAGCACCGCTCCAATGCCGTAGGGAGACGCATCACATGCCAACCGAATCGGTAGTGTTGGGTTGTAGTGGGCCAATACTTCTTTTGAAGTGATTAGGCATTTACATTTCTGAAAGGCACGCTTACACTCATCGCTCCATTTCCATGTTACTCCAGTTTGCAGCAGGACGTTCAGTGGGTGCAGAATTGTAGATAAATTCGGCAAGAACTTATGGTAGTAGTTCACCAACCCGAGAAACGACTTCAGTTGCGACACATTTTCCGGTGCTGGAGCCTTGACTACAGCCTCAATCTTGTCTGGTGACTTATGCAACCCTTCCTCATCAATCATGTGGCCACAATACGAGATTTGTCTCCTGAAGAACTCGCATTTGGGGTGGTTGGCTCGTAGCCCATATTCCTGCAATCTAGTGAGCACCTGCTCCAGGTTGGCAAGGTGTTCACTGTCATTTTTGCCCGTAACCAGGATGTCGTCCAAATAACACTGGGTCCCCGGGATCCCTTGCAGGACTTGTTCCATCGCCCTCTGCCAAATAGCCGGGGCTGATGCTACCCCGAATACCAGTCGATTGTACTGGTAAAGGCCTTTGTGAGTGTTTACCATGAGGGCAGCATGGTGGCATAGTGGTTAGCACTGTTGCCTCACAGCGCCAGAGACCCGGGTTCGAATCCGGCCTCGGGCGACTGTCTGCGTGGAGTTTGCACATTCTCACCGTGTTTGCGTGGGTTTTCTCCGGGTGCTCCGGTTTCCTCCCACAGTCCAAAGATGTGCGGGTTAGGTTGATTGGCTATGATAAATTGACCCTTAGTGTTAGGGGGATTAAATACGTGGGGTTACAGGGATAGGGTGGGGTATGTGTAGAGGTTACGGGGATCGGGTGGGATATGTGTCGGTGCAGGCTCGATGGGCCGAAATGGCCTCTATCTGCACTGTGGGGTTTCTGTGATTCTGAGATGCTTCTTCCACCTCCATTTGTAGATACGCTTGGGCCAGATCAATCTTCGTAAAGCGTTTCCCTCCAGATAGTGAGGCGAAAAAATCTTCTATCCGTGGAAGTGGATATTGTACTGTGTGCAGGACTGGGTTTACAGTTACCTTGAAGTCCCCACAGATGCGAACCTTCTTCGGCTCCCCAGGCGTGCTGCTCAATGATTTCTTCATTACAGGAATGATGGGTGTGGCCCACTCGCTCCAGTCCACCTTGGACAGCACACCCGAATGCTCCAGACTCTCCAGTTCTGCTTCAACGGCTGGGCGGATCGCGTACGGTACCGGTCTGGCCTTAAAAAATTTTGGGTTTGCGTTATCTTCGATTTTTATCATTGCCTTTACTCCTTTTAGAGTCCCAAGTCCTTGTTGGAACACCTCTTTCGCGTCAGTTAGAATTTTTGACAGTCGTCCAGGTGTGACGTCATCATCCTTTTTGTCAGTCACAGTTAGCGCCTGAATGGAATGCCAATCCAATTGTATTTTTCGGATCCATTCACGTCCCAATAATGGTGGTCCTCCATCTTGTAGTATATATAGATACAGTTTCTGTGTTTCCTTGCCGTTGTATTTAACTGGCACCCTTATTTTTCCTCTGGGGTAGACTTTTTGCCCCGTGTATGTCTTCAATACAATGGACGTGTCCTTTAAGGGTATGTGTGAGAATAGCCGCTCATAGTCTCGTCGATTCATGACAGTTAGGGCTGATCCTGTATCAAATTCCATCTTTACTTGGGACCCTGCTATCACGAGGGTGACCCAAATGGTTCGGTGATCCTCCTTTGCGATCACGTTGTGTAACTTTAGACAACTTAGTCTCCTGCTCCCGGAGTCATTATCACTCTCCTGATCTTCCGAACTACTGTCTGTCATTTTTTTTACTTTCTTGTACTTTTCCTTAGTAGTTCTTGTAGTGTTGGTTTTCTTTCCCGACCTGCAGACTCTTGCTATATGTCCCATTTTCCCACATTGCCTGCATACTTTGTCCTTAAACCAGCAGTCCTTCTGATCATGGGTTGTTCTGCTGCAGTGATAGCACTTTTCTGCTCCATACGCCATTTCGTTAGCGCTGTATTCCTGTGGTTTCTGTTGTATTTCTGCAGCTCCCCGTGCTGCTGCTTCGTAGGATACTGCCACGCTGAAAGCCCGTTCTAGCGTCAGGTCCTTATCCGAAAGTAGTCGTTTCTGGGTTCCTTCACTCTGGAGCCCGCAGACAAACTTATCCCGTAAGGTGTCTGCCAGTCCTGCTCCGAACTGGCAGTGCTTCGATAACTTGCATAGTTCCATAAGATAGTCAGCATTGTTCTCATCTTTGTGCTGGTTTCTTTTATGGAACTTGAATCTTTCTGCTATCAGCGGCGGTGTAGGGTTTAGGTGCTTCTGTAAGATATTAACAATCTCTTCAAAACTTTTCTCCATTGGTTTAGCTGGGGTAATTAAATTTCGCAATAGGCCGTACGTTCTCGCGCCCATCAAATTTAATAATACCAACGCCTTCTTTCCATTGGCCACCTCATTGGCATTGCAGTACACTTCAATTCTTTCCACATATGTGGTCCAGTCTTCTACCTCGTTGTCGAAAGCAGTGATACTGCCACCCTTCGGCATCTTGGGTGATTTAAAATGGCGCCTCCCGCGCTTTTTCTTCTTCCCCAATGGAATAAAATGGCGCCTCCCGCACTTTTCCTTCTTCCCCAATGGAATAAAATGGCGCCTCCCACGCTTTTCCTTCTTCCCCTTGCTGCCACGCTGCTCCTAGCATTCTACAGGGTAATGGCGGCGACCCGCGGCTTCGGCGCGTCTCACTTTTCCTTCCCCTCATTTTATTTTCTCTACGCTGCCCGGTTCTTGAGCACCGACCGCGCCCTGTGCGCTCCACCCTCTCTCTCTCTCTTTCCTCCCGACGACGCAGCGCGGCCCCTTTGCAGAGCCGCTCGATCGAGCTCGAGCCCGCCGCAGTCCGGAAGGGTCAGCGCACTACCTGCTACCAGCACGATTTGTTGGAACACCTTGACTGGGGAGCCAAGCCCAGCTCTCCACAGCCTCTCCTGCAATTCTCCGAACACCGATGGATCCTTGGGCGGTTGCCCGCGGTCGACGCCCGTTGCTCTGACTTCGACCTCCAAGAAGCTTCTTCTCAGGGAAAGATCCCCGTGAGGTGATGCAGTACTGCAGGTGAGTTCGAACCTGCTCGTCGCCAGTGTAGTGTCCGAGTATCAATAATACACGGACTGCAGGAGAACAATAAAACAGGTATTTACTGAACAGAGGGTAAACTTAAGACTGACGTACAGAAGCCTGCTATGGCTTTTTATACAGGTGTGGTCACTGCCGGTACTGCAGTATAAATCAGTTCTTCCCTTAAAGGTACATACACAACAGAAACCATTGTTTTTGTTCCCACCACAAACTCCGTTCCCTAACATCTGTCTGAGGCTGAACAATACTGTTCGCAATCTTGGTGTCATATTTGACCCTGAAATGAGCTTCTGACCACATATCCGTGGCATAACTAACACCGCCTATTTCCACCTCCGTAACATTGCCTGTCTCCGCCCTTGCCTCAGCTCATCCACTGCTGAAACCCTCATCCATGCCTTTGTTACCTCTAGACTTGACTATTCCAACGCACTCCTGGCTGGCCTCCCACATTCTACCCTACGTAAACTTGAGGTCATCCAAAATCTATGTCCTAACTCGCACTAAATCCTGTTCAACCATCACCTCTGTGCTCGCTGACCTACATTGGCTCCTGGTTAAGCAATGCCTCGATTTCAAAATTCTCATCCTTGTTTTCAAATCCCTCCATGACCTCGTCCCTCCCTATCTCTGTAATCTCCTCCAGCCCCACAACCCCCGAGATATCTGCGCTCCTCTAATTCTGCCCTCTTGAGCAGCCCTGATTATTATTGCTCAACCATTGGTGGCCGTGCCTCCTGTTGCCTAGGCCCTAAGCTTTGGAATTCCCTGCCTAAACCTCTCCTCCTCTCTACCTTTCTTTCCTCCTTTAAGACGCTCTGTAAAACCTACCTCTTTGACCAAGCTTTTGGTCACCTGCCCTAATTTCTCCTTATGCGGCTCGGTGTCAAAGTTTTTGTCTTATAATGCTCCTGTGAAGCGCCTTGGGACGTTTTACAATGTTAAAGGCGCTATATAAATACCAGTTGTTGTTGTTATAGTGGCCAGGCTATAAAATACATTCTTCTCATAAAGTATAGACAAGGACACAATCATCTCCAAGAGAAAGGCATCAATTAACTATTCATAATTATACACTCCTGACCTTCACTAGATTGTGCATTGATTCTAGATTGATACAATTTTGGCGGGTCGTGCTCAGGTGATTTATGTTCCTCATGGGTGCATTCACACGCCTTTCCCTGACCCCAGTTGGTGCTGCAATTTTCCACCTTATACAATCAGTAACTTCCTTGTGTCCAATTCAGTTACATGTCCCCATAATATAACCATTTCGTCTCAAGCGTGACCCTGGAGGAACCTTACCATCCATTAAGCTGTACACTATATCCCACATTAAACCACAGACCATTTCTTTACTTATTTTATTAAACACTTCCTGGACAGCTTAAATGGAAGGGCTCTGTTTTAAACTAATGATGATCAGGCTGAGTGGATTGACAGCAGAGATAGCAGAGCAAGTAGTTACCTGCGGATGTTAACGCCTTGGCTTCGTCCTCTTGAGCACTTTGCTTTGGAAGCTGAGAAAGGATACCAAGCAACATTTTATGTACATGTTAAAACAGTAACTCAGCAGTGAAATCCTAATCAACAATCTTACGCTAACACATGCTGTATTTGTGAATAGTTCAGCAGTGTACTTCTAGATATTACATAAGAACATAAGAATTAAGAGCAGGAGTAGACCATATGGCCCTTCGAGCCTGCTCCACCATTCATTAAGATCATGACTGATCGTTGACCTCAATTCCACTTTCCTGCCTGATCCCCATATCCCTTGATTCCCCTAGAGTCCAAAAATCTAGAGATCTCAGCTTTGAATATATTCAATGACACAGCATGCACAACCCTTTGGGGTAGAGAACTCCAAAGATTCACAACCCTCTGAGTGAAGAAATTCCTCCTCATCTCAGTCTTAAATGGATGACCCCTTATCCTGAGACTATGCCCCCTAGTTCTAGACACTCCAGCCAGGGGAAACAACCTCTCAGCATCTACCCTGTCAATCCCCCCTCTGAATCTTATATGTTTCAATGAGATCACCTCTCATTTTTCTAACTCCAGAGAGTATAGGCCCAATCTACTCAGTTTCTCCTCATAGGACAACCCTCTCATCCCAGGGATCAATCTAGTGAACCTTCGTTGTACTAAGGCATGTATGTCCTTTCTCAGTTAAAGAGACCAAAACTGCACAGTACTCCAGGTGTGGTCTCACCAAAGCCCTGTACAATTGTAGTAAGACTTCCTTACTCTTGTACTCCAACCCCCTTGCAATAAAGGCCAACATGCCATTTACTTACTGAAATAAAGAATAGATTTGCCTTTCTAATCTAAGCTTTATTAACTTAAAAATCCTGTAGCACATCTTCAACAACCAGTCCCAACTAAAGGCTGGAAAGAACTGAATTTAAGATGGCAACCACAATCACATGACATCAACTACCAATGAGATTACAGCATATATCCCAAGGCAGGAAACAAACAACCAATCACAATGCTTCTTACTAAACATAGAGAATAATCACCACATTCACCCCTCCTTTTAAAATATACTCCAACCTAAATAACCTTTACAATTTATAATTAATTATTTACAACTAAAACTATGCACAGACAAAATAAAACTATTCAACATGACACAATACTAAGTGAGCAACAACAAATAGTAACATTGCACATAAGTATTAAGTATCTCTCAACTAAAACAATATAATATAATATTTCAACAATTTTAAAACATTACTATCAATTTAAAAATCCATTTTCAATCGGTCGACCGGATATCTTGTTCGTGTCGACCTTCTTAACCTTGGTGAAATTCCTTGCCCTCCCACACCAGGAGACACAGAAGTATCTTCTGCAGGAAGGCTATCCATATCCCGATTTTCAACGGTTTCCGGATTAGAAATCCATCAGGAGGTAAACTGGGACGGTCATGAACATCCATCGAGGGCTGACTAATAGAAGTATAATTATCTGCAGTCGGATTGGAAATATTCGTAGTATCTGTAACAGCATCCACATTATCTGAATCATGACTATTGTTAATATCCTCAGAAGAGGGCTGGCCACCACAAGGAGCCAAGTCTTTAATTGAAACGGTACTTTCTTTCCCATCTTGGAATCGAATATGAGCATATTGGGAATTTGCCTCCAACAGCTCCACCTCCTCCACTAAAGGATCATGTTTTGACAATCTAACATGGCGTCGAAGCAGCACAGGTCCCTGCATAGTAAGCCATGAAGGTACCGAATATCCCATAGTAGATCTCCGCGGATAGTTAAAGAGCCTTTCATGGGGGGTCACATTAGTAGCCGTTGAAAGCAATGATCTAATGGAATGCAGGGCATCAGGCAGTACCATTTCCCACTGTGTATTCTTAAAGTTCCAGGATGTCAAAGCCAACATAACTGCCTTCCAGATCACCCCATTGTATCGTTCGCACTGTCCATTACCCTGGGGATTATACGGGGTAGTTCTGCTAGTAGAAATTCCCCAACTCTGAAGGTATTCCTTCAACTGGGAAGACATAAAAGAACTTCCCTGATCCGAATGGATATACGCAGGCATCCCAAAGATGACAAAAAGTTGAGTCAGACATTTGATAACTGTAGCAGCTGATACATCTGCGCAAGGAAAAGCAAAAGGGAACCTTGAAAACTCATCCACAACAGTAAATATATATCGGTTTTGAGTAGTTGAAGGAAGAGGCCCCTTGAAATCGACGCTCAAGCGTTCAAAAGGAGAAGTAGCCTTTATAAGATGAGCTCGTTGAGGCTTAAAGAAATTCGGTTTACACCGAGCACAGATAAAACATGATGAAGTCATCCGCTTGACGTCTTCAACTGAAAAGGGCAAATTCTTACTGCGTACGAAGTGTATCATCCTCGTAACCCCAGGATGGCATAAGGCATTGTGAAGATTAATAAGCGTATCTCCGTGAATCACAGAACAATAAGCCCTCGACAGCGCATCAGCAGCAACGTTATCCTTCCCCGGACGATAAACTATATCAAAATGGTAACATGCCAACTCAATCCTCCACCTCATTATTTTATCATTCTTAATCTTTCCAAAATGTTTGACATCAAACATAAAGGACACAGACTTTTGATCAGTTACCAACGTAAAATGTCGCCCCGATAAATAATGTCTCCATTTACGCAGTGCTTCTACTATTGCATACGCCTCTTTCTCTATTGAAGAATGCCTTTTTTCACTATTGTTCAAGGTACGTGAGAAAAAGGCCACAGGTCTTCCATTTTGGTTCAGAGTAGCCCCAATTGCAAAATCAGAAGCGTCCGTCTCAATCACAAAAGGAACCTGCTCATCAATAGAATGCACAACTGCTCCAAGGATATCCTTTTTAAAATTATCAAAACATGTCCTGGCCTCCCATGATAGAGGATATGTCGTAACCCGAATAAGAGGCCGGATCTTCTGTGAAAAATTTGCAATCCAATTAGAATAGTAAGAAAACAGTCCAACAACTCGTTGCAAAGCCTTAGAATTAGTAGGACAAGGTAAATCAATCAATGGTCGCAGACGTTCTGGGTCTGGTTTAATCTTGTTTCCTGAGATAATGTACCTCAGTAGATTTACCTCAGTAGTCGAAAAGGTACACTTCTCTTTATTGAAAGTTAAACCAACTTTTTCCGCAGCTTGAAGGAATCTTTCTAAATTAGAATCATGCTCCACCCTTGATTTGCCACACACCGTGATGTCATCTGAGTATGAAAAGGTGTCAGAGAGAGAGTTATCACTTATAAAAGCATCCATTGCCCGTTGAAAACAAGCAACACCATTAGTAACACCAAATGGTATTCGGCAAAACTGATACAGCTTTCCACCAGCCTCAAAGGCCGTATATGGTTGATCCTTCTTAACGATAGGAATCTGATGATAAGCACTCTTTAGGTCAATAGTGCTAAAAACCTTATACTGAGATACTTTATTGATAAGCTCATCAATCTTAGGCAAAGGGTACGCATCTAATTGAGTATACCTATTAATAGTTTGGGAATAGTCTATCACCATTCGTATCTTATGTCTCTCGTTAGTCGTGACAACTACCTGTGCCCGCCAAGGCGAACAACTAGGTTCAATGATTCCTTCCAATAAGAGACGTTGAACTTCAGAATTAATAAATTCTCTATCCTGACTGCTATACCTTCTTGACTTGGTAGCAATTGGCTTACAATCCGGCATCAAATTGGAAAAAAGTGATAATGGAGAAATGGATAAAGAGGTTAATCCACAAATAGATAAAGGTGGCTTAGTCCCTCCAAATGAAAGACTGAGAGACTCGTGTAACTGAAGCACATCATGACCAATCAAAATATCTGCACAGAGATTAGGCAAAACAGATAGGCGTATATCAGTATACGTATTACCTAGAAGAATCAATTTCACAAGGCAACAACCAGCTACTTGTGAAGTGAGAGTCGTCTGAGCCATAAACACCTGATAGGAAACAGGCGAAATTTTCAAATGCTTCTCCTTTGCAAACTGAAGACTTATAAAACTCTCGGTACTACCCGTATCTATAAGGGCCTTCACTTCCAACCCATTAACTTGGGCCGTAACTATAGCTTTGTTTAGGCCATGAGCAAATGCAGCAGAAACTGATGCAATAAACGCCCTATCTAAAGGCTGAATAGTCACAGAGGAGGTAATTGAACCCGATGATTTACACACACGTGCATAATGACCTCTCTTGCCGCATTTACTACACACAGCCTCCCGAGCAGGACACTTCAGACGAGGGTGCCGGACGTTCCCACAAAAATAACACTTCTGAATCCTAAAGGCAACAGCCGCTGAAGTAGAAACTGTTTCAGAATCTAGTAAACCACTCCTATTAAGTCCACATAATTCCTTTTCATCCGGAACTGCCGAAACCACAGTCACAGGCCGATTAAAAAGAGCATAAGAATCCGAACTTCTCTGAGCCACATCCAATGTAGAAGCTTGCTCAAAAGCACTCTTAAGATCCAAAGTCTTATTTTCTAACAACCGCTGACGAATTGATCTAGACAGTAATCCATTAATAAAAGCATCCCATACCGATTCTTCCTTATATTCTTCAGCCGTCACGGCCTTATAATTACAGTTAACACTAAGGCACCGAAGTGCTTGTAAATAAGTATCCAAAGATTCTCCCACCTGCTGCCTACGGGCAGATAGAAGGTGACGTGCAAATACCTCATTCTTTGGTTTAACAAAAATCTTTTCCAATGTAGAAATAGCCACTTCGTAAGTTTTACAGTCCAAAATATACTTATACACATCTGGAGCAATGTAGTTGATCAGCATATTCAGCTTATTTAGAGACTCTTGATCCAACACGCCCAAAAAGTTTTTAAATGTACAATACCAATGTTTCCATTTAGCATCCACTCCTGCAGAATTAGGGTCAGCATTGAATCGTTCTGGTTGAAGATATCGCTCCATTCTGACATAAAGTTAATAAATTGAAATAAAGAATAGATTTGCCTTTCTAATCTAGGCTTTATTAACTTAAAAATCCTGTAGCACATCTTCAACAACCAGTCCCAACTAAAGGCTGGATAGAACTGAATTTAAGATGGCCACCACAATCACATGACATCAACTACCAATGAGATTACAGCATATATCCCAAGGCAGGAAACAAACAACCAATCACAATACTTCTTACTAAACATAGAGAATAATCACCACACTTACCTAAATAAAATAAAAAATGGCAGCGCGCACGGCCGCAGCGGCTTTGTCTCTCCCGAGACTGAGCGTTTTCACCCTCTTTCTGAGTCTCTTCTGGACTCTGCTGATACGGGAATTGAGGGCAGACCTACTGTACAGCCAGCAGACGCGCCTCGACATCGGGGCCGACTGCGTGCGGCTCACACTCGGCGCCATCGATCTGCCTCCCGACATCGCCCGGCCCCCGGGACCAGCGTGGCGTCCTTCCACAGCCGGAAGTCGGCGCAGACCGCGCAGAGAACGCAAGCAGAAGCGGGGTAAGAGGGCCGGAATCCAAAATAGGCTGAAGAGGGCGCCACACAAACCCTCCCTCCCAAGTATTTTCCTGGCCAACGTCAGGTCACTAGAAAATAAAATGGATGAGATCAAACTTGATCTCTCCTCACAGAAAAGGACAAAGGAATGCTGCGCCATGATCTTCACAGAGACCTGGTTGAACAACGGCATCCCTGACACCACCATCCAACTAGAAGGACGCACGGTCTTCCGCGCCGACAGAACTGCAGACTCCGGTAAGAGCAAGGGAGGCGGTTTGTGCATTTACACTAACAATGCCTGGTGCACTAACACGGACATAATCGATAGATCCTGTTTGGCTGATTTGGAATTCCTCATGGTAAGGTGCAGACCCTTCTACCTGCCTCGGGAATTCACGGCTGTTATCATCACTGCGGTCTACATCCCACCACACGCTAATGCCAAACTAGCACTGAAGGACCTCTACAGGGCCATCAGCGAACAACAAACTGCGCACCCAGACGGAGCTTTTATCGTCGCGGGGGACTTCAATCACATAAACCTAAAAACTGTACTCCCGAAATTCCACCAGAATGTTTCCTGCCCCACAAGAGGGGAGAACACACTGGATCAAGTCTACACGAGCATTGTAGATGCTTATAAGGCCATTCCCTGCCCCCACCTTGGGAAGTCTGACCACCTCTCCCTGTTTCTAGCCCTGGCATACAAACTGCTCATCAAAAGAGTGAGAACATCAGTGAGATCAGTGAAAGTATGGCCAGAGGGGGCAGTCTCGGAGCTTCAGGATTGCTTCGAACGCATTGATTGGGGCATGTTTGCCCATAATGACATCGAGGAATACGCATCCACAGTGCTATTCTACATTAACAGTTGCGTCGAGGTCGTCACGACCCATAAAAATATCAGGACATACCCCAACCAGAAACCCTGGATGAACGGAGAGGTCCGCTCGCTGTTGAAAGCACGCGACGCAGCATTTAAATCTGGCGATGCGGCGGCTTACAGTGCAGCTAGGACCAACCTAAAAAAGGGTATCAGGACTGCCAAAAGGAAACAGACACTGCGGATAGAGGATCATTTCCACAACACCTCGGACCCCCGGCGCATGTGGCAAGGCATCCAGTCCATCACTGACTACAAGAGCAAAAACACCAGCCCCCTGGTTAGCGATGCCTCCCTTCCGGAGGAGCTTAACAACTTCTACGCTCGCTTCAACAGGGACAACAGGGAGCCGGCTACCAAAGCCTTGCCACCCCCGGAAGACCAGGTGCTCACTCTGTCGACCTCCGACGTAAGGGGTGTTCTACGCGGAGTGAACACACGAAAGGCTGCTGGACCGGATAGCATCCCTGGACGGGTACTCAAGGAATGTGCTGATCAGCTGGCTGATGTCTTCACCGCCATCTTCAATCTGTCATTGGCCCAGGCAGTAGTCCCTACATGCTTCAAGACCGCTACCATTATTCCTGTGCCAAAACAAACGGCTGTGATGTGCCTGAACGACTATCGACCTGTCGCACTCACACCCATCATAATGAAGTGTTTCGAGAGACTGGTCCTGGCTCACATCAAAGCCAGTGTTCCCGCCTCTCTTGACCAACACCAGTTTGCCTATTGTGCAAACAGATCAACGGAGGATGCAATCACAACTGCTCTACACTCTGCACTGAATCACTTAGATGGTAAAGAGACCTACATCAGAATGCTGTTCATAGACTACAGCTCAGCATTCAACACTATCGTCCCCAACAAGCTGGCCACCAAACTCCACACTCTTGGCCTGAACACTTCCCTCTGCAACTGGACCCTGGACTTCCTAACAAACAGACCCCAGTCTGTCAAATTAGGTAACCACACCTCCCCCCCCGACCCTGAACACGGGGGCCCCACAAGGATGTGTGCTGAGCCCCTCCTCTACTCCCTCTTCACCCACGACTGTGTGGCTGTTCATGGTTCCAACACCATCATCAAGTTTGCGGATGATACCACGGTAGTAGGCCAGATCACCAACAACGATGAGTCAGCCTACAGGGAGGAGGTCCAGCATCTTGTGAAGTGGTGCGCCGATAACAACCTGGCCCTTAACATCAAGAAAACCAAAGAAATCATTGTGGACTTCAGGAAGTCTAAAGGCGGAAGTCACACCCCCATCCACATCCATGGGGCTGTGGTGGAAAGGGTGGACAGCTTTAAGTTCCTCGGAGTCCACATCACGGAAGACCTCTCCTGGTCCCTCAATACCTCCTCTCTGGTGAAGAAGGCCCAGCAGCGCCTATATTTCCTAAGGAGGCTGAAGGGATGTAACCTGTCACCCCTGATCCTCTCTAACTTTTACCGCTGCACAATAGAGAGCATCCTGACGAACTGTATCACAGTATGGTATGGCAGCTGTAGCTACTATGACCGGAAAGCCCTGCAGCGGGTAGTCAAAACTGCCCAACGCATTACCGGCACCCAGCTACCGACCATAGAGCACATATACCAGAAACGCTGTTTACGGAGGTCACGGTCCATCATCAAAGACCCTACCCACCCCAGCCACAGTCTGTTCGCCCTCCTGCCATCTGGGAGATGCTACAGATGCATTCGCACCCGTACGACCAGATTTAGGAACAGCTTCTTTCCCAGGGCTGTCATCCTACTGAACTCCACAAATAAGCTCTAAAGCCTGCACATCTGCCAATGCACTTTATTATGGTTATGTTTATGTTAATGTATTACAAGCCAAATGTATGTTGAATGTTTAAATGTCTTAATCTAAATGTACACTCTCGGGAGCCGCAAGCCTACATTTCGTTGTACTGCACTTGTGCACTAACAATGACAATTGCTAGTAAGTATAGGAATGGGAGGATAGAGCAGATGAATGCGTGGCTAAAGAGTTGGTGTAGGGGGGAGGGTTTTACTTTCCTGGATCACTGGGCCTGCTTCTGGGAAAGGTGGGACTTGTACAAGTCGGACGGGTTGCACCTGAACCAGAGCGGGACAAATATCCTTGCGGGGAGGTTTGCTAGCACTGTTGGGGGGGGTTTAAACTAACTTGGCAGGGGGATGGGATACAGAGGGGAGCTGAAATAGGGGGGGATGTGCTGCCAATTATAGAGAAAAAAACAAGTCAGCTTGGTAGACAGGGCAAATATATAAGGGCAAGGCTGGATGGCATCTATTTTAATGCAAGGAGTCTTGCAAATAAGGTGGATGAACTGAAGGTGTTGATAAACACATGGGAGTATGATATTGTTGCTAGCACGGAGACATGGTTGAGGGAAGGGCAAGACTGGCAGTTCAATATTCCGGGGTACAGAATCTTCAGGCGAGACAGAGGGGGAGGTATAAGAGGAGGGGGTGTCGCAATATTAATTAAGGAGTCAATTACTGCAGTAAGGAGGGATGATATATTAGCAGGGTCTTCTAATGAGGCCATATGGGTGGAGCTTAAAAACAAAAAGGGGGCAAGCACTTTGCTGGGAGTGTACTATAGGCCTCCAAACAGTCAGGGGGAGATAGAGGAACAGATATGTAGGCAAATCTCAGAGAAATGTGCAAATAATAGGGTAATAATAATGGGGGATTTCAACTTCCCCAATATTAACTGGGATAGTCAGAGTGTGAAAGGCTCAGAGGGTGTAGAATTCTTAAAGTGCATCCAGGAGAGCTTTTTGAGCCAGCATGTAGAAAGTCCTACAAGAGAGGGGGCGGTACTGGACCTAATTCTAGGGAATGTGGCCGGCCAAGTGGAAAAAGTGCTAGTAGGTGAGCACTTTGGTGATAGTGACCATAATATGGTAAGATTTAAGGTGGCCATGGAAAAGGACAGGGATGGGCCGGAAATAAAGGTTCTAAATTGGGGGAAGGCCGATTTTAATAGGATAAGGCAGGATCTGGCCAAAATGGACTGGGATCAGCTACTTGTAGGAAAATCCGCATCGGAGCAATGGGAGGCTTTCAGAAGGGAGATTGAGATCATACAATGGCAACATGTTCCCGTAAAGGTCAAGGGTGGTTCCAAAAACCACAGGGAACCTTGGATGTCAGGGGATATACGAGAATGGATTAGGAAAAAAAGGAGGGCTTTTGGTAGATACAAAAGGCTAAAGACGGAGGAAGCCCTAGAGGAGTACAAAAAGTGCAGGGGGATACTTAAAAAAGAAATTAGGAGATCAAGGAGGGGCCATGAAATAACACTGGCGAGCAAAATAAAGGAAAATCCGAAGATGTTTTATAAGTATATTAAGGGTAAGAGGATAACTAGGGAAAAAATAGGGCCCATTAGGGACAAAAGTGGCAATCTGTGTGTGGAGCCGGAAGATGTAGGAGGGGTTCTAAATGAATTTTTTGCATCTGTTTTCACTATGGAGAAGGACGATGTAGACATAGAAATAGGGCGGGGGGACTGTGATATGCTCGAACATATTAACATCGAGAGGGAGGAGGTATTGCCGGTTTTAGCTGGCCTAAAAATGGATAAATCCCCAGGCCCGGATGAAATGTATCCCAGGCTGCTGTGTGAGGCAAAGGAGGAGATTACGGGGGCTCTAACACATATATTCAGGACCTCTCTGGCCACAGGGGATGTGCCAGAGGACTGGAGAACCGCTAATGTAGTACCATTATTCAAGAAGGGTAGTAGGGAAAAACCGGGGAACTACAGGCCAGTGAGCCTAACATCAGTGGTAGGAAAATTATTGGAAAAAATCCTGAGGGACAAAATTTGTCTCCACTTGGAGAGGCAAGGATTAATCAGGGATAGTCAACATGGCTTTGTCAAGGGAAGATCATGTCTGACTAATTTGATTGAATTTTTTGAGGGGGTGACTAGGTGTGTGGATGAGGGTAACGCAGTGGATGTGGTATACATGGATTTCAGTAAGGCCTTCGATAAAGTCCCGCACAGGAGACTGGTCAAGAAGGTAAGAGCCCATGGAATCCAGGGTGCCTTGGCACATTGGATACAAAACTGGCTTAGTGGCAGAAGGCAGAGGGTGATGGTCGAAGGTTGTTTTTGTGACTGGAAGCCTGTGGCCAGTGGGGTACCACAGGGATCGGTGCTGGGTCCCTTGCTGTTTGTGGTCTACATTAATGACTTGGATATGAATGTAAAGGGTATGATCAGTAAGTTCGCGGATGATACAAAAATTGGTAGGGTGGTAAATAGCGAGGAGGGTAGCCTCAGTCTGCAGGACGATATAGATGGGTTGGTCAGATGGGCGGAACAGTGGCAAATGGAATTTAACCCGGAAAAGTGCGAGGTGATGCACTTTGGGGGGACTAACAAGGCAAAGGAATACACAATGAATGGAAAGACCCTAGGCAAGACGGAGGGTCAGAGGGATCTGGGTGTGCAAGTACACAGATCCCTGAAGGCGGCGGAGCAGGTGGATAAGGTGGTAAAAAAGGCATATGGGATACTTGCCTTCATTAGCCGAGGCATTGAATATAAGAGCAAGGAGGTTATGATGGAGCTGTATAAAACACTGGTTAGGCCACAGCTGGAATACTGTGTGCAGTTCTGGTCGCCACACTACAGGAAGGATGTGATCGCGTTAGAGAGGGTGCAGAGGAGGTTCACCAGGATGTTACCAGGGCTGGAGTGCTTCAGCTATGAAGAGAGACTGGGCAGATTGGGTTTGTTTTCCTTGGAGCTGAGGAGGCTGAGGGGGGACATGATTGAGGTGTACAAAATTATGAGGGGCATAGATAGGATGGATGCTGAGGAGCTTTTTCCCTTAGTAGAGGGGTCAATAACTAGGGGGCATAGATTCAAGGTAAAGGGCGGGAGGTTTAGAGGGGATTTGAGAAAGAACTTTTTCACCCAGAGGGTGGTTGGAGTCTGGAACTCACTGCCTGAAAGGGTTGTGGAGGCAGAAATCCTCACAACATTTAAGAAGCATTTGGATGTGCACTTGAAATGCCATAGCATACAAGGCTACGGGCCAAATGCTGGAATATGGGATTAGATTAGACAGGGCTTGATGGCCGGCGCGGACACGATGGGCCGAAGGGCCTCTATCCGTGCTGTATTACTCTATGACTCTATGACTCTATGATTATGATTATGATTATGATTAATTGCTTGCTGTACCTACATGCTAGCTTTCTGTGTTTCCTGTATGAGGACAGCTAAATCTCTCTGAACACCAACATTTAAATTTTTCACCATTTAAAAAATATTCTGTTTTTCTATTCTTCCTGCCAAAGTGAATAACCTCACATTTCCCCACATTATACTCCATCTGCCATCTTATTGCCCACTCACTTAACGTGTCTATATCCTTGCAGGCTCTTTGTCTCCTCCTCACAGCTCCACCTAGCCTTGTATCATCAGCAAACTTGGATACACTGCATTCGGTCCCTTCATTTAAGTTATTAATATAGATTGTAAATAGCTGAGGCCCAAGCACTGATCCTTGCCAACTGGAAAATGACCTGTTTATCCCTACTCTCTGTTTTCTGTCGTTAATCAATCCTCTATCCATAATATATTACCACCAACCCATGAGCCCATATCTTGCATAGCAACCTTTTATGTGGCACCTTATCGAATGCCTTTTGGAAATCCAAATATGCTACACCCAGTGGTTCCCCTTTATCTACCATGCTAGTTACATCCTCAAAAAACGCGATTTCCCTTTCATAAAACCATGTTGACTCTGCCTAATCATATTATGATTTTCTAAGTGCCCTGTTACCACTTCCTTAATAATGAATTCCAACATTTTCCCAACAACTAATGTCAGGTTAACTGGCCTGTAGTTCCCTGTTTTCTCTCTCCCTCCTTTCTTGAATAGCGGGGTTACATTTGCTACCTTCCAATCCACTGGGACCATTTTAGAATCTAGGGAATTTTGGAAGATCACAATCAATGCATCCACTATCTCTGCAGTACCTCTTTTAGAACCCTTGGATGTAGGCCATCAGGTCCAGGGGATTTGTCGGCTTTTAGTCCCCCTGTGCTTTCCAGTTACAATACACATGTATTTACTAACAACAATTTGCTTTTTTATTGCGCCTTTAACGTAGTAAAACATCCCGAGGCGCTTCACAGGAGCGATTATCAAACAAAGTTTGACACCGAGGCACAGAAGGACACATTTTAGGATCAAAAGCTTGGTGAAAGAGGTAGGTTTTAAGGAGCGTCTTAAAGGAGGAGAGGGAGGTAGCGAGGCGATGAGGCATAGTGAGGGAATTCCAAATGCGCTTCATAATAGGTGTACCAATGCTAATAGTGTGGATGAGCACTGTAAGTATTGGCATGATGATTGCTTGATATTTTAAGAGGGTTTAGAAGGGAAAGAGCTTTTTTGACAGACTATTGGGGGGTGGGCAATTTTAACCTAACCTGCTGGGGGGGATACCCATGGAATTTATGCCCCTCCCAGTATTACTCTCCATTGACTTCAAAATCGGGTGCGGTGTAAAGTCAGCATTGTTACCCGATCCAGTCAGTTTTCCAACGGGCGGGTTAGCTAAAAATTCCTCCCCCTATGGTTTCCGGTGAGCTGCTCAAACTCTGGTGCTGATTCATCCAACATGAATACAGCAAAGTATGTGTTTAGATCGTACATATTGACCATTGCTCTGATGGATTAAGTCTAAATTCTATGTGAAAAAAAACCTCAGCCAATTTTGTAAATCTGAAACTAAAGCAGAAAATGTTGAAAATACAAAAAACAGGCTCGTCAGCATCTGTAAAGAGAAAAAGACAGGTTAACATCTTAGGCGTAAACCCTTCATCAGAACTGAAATCTCAGCAAGCATTTTAGTAATGTTAGATAAAAGAAGGTGTGTGTGTGTGTGGCGGGGCGAGACATCAGGTACTCCAGCAACAGGAAGGAAGTTAGGAGCTTGAAAGGTCAACAAAGTTTTTAATAGAAACGTAGGAATCTGTTCGATGATATAAAAGAGCACCTCAATGAGTAAATGAAAAGACATTAAAAGAACAAAGAATGTGCAACTAGCTAACAGGCTGAAAAGGCATATAAGCCCCACACAAGGAAAAAGCAACAAAATGGGGGAAATGGAAAAAACCTGCAGATGCAGGAGGTCTGAAAACAGAAAATGCTGGAAATGCATAGCCCTGAAAATTAAAACACAGGCCAGCATCCTGGGTGAAACCATTTCTCCATCTCCCACAACCTACTAACTTCCTCTGCGTGAGTGGTAATCTGTTGTTTTTCCACCACTTCTGTTTTTTGCTTCCAACCCTACTAAAAGGCTTACTTATCTTTGGGGTTTCAAATCTGATGAAAGGTTACACCCAAAAAATGTAACCTGCCTTCTCTCCCTCCCCAATCCATTGCCTCCACCTTGTGTTGTATTATCATATAGTTTGTCACATGGCTTAGTATGAGCATGCTCAGTTCGCTCTGGCCTAGTAAACAAGCACCTTGACTAGCAACTCATTGGGCCGGATATTCCGATCCCTATGGGTGGGTATGCGCTGTGTACCCACCCGTAGGGACATTGGAAATGCCAGTTTTAGGCATGCACAGTGCATGCGCTGAAAACCAGCATTTCCGATCTGTCAAGAATGCTCTTGACAGATCCTCCACCTGCCCTGGAGAAGGGCCTCTGCGGGCAGATAGTTCCGCTTTTTGGAGACCCTCCGCCCGCAGAGAACCTTTACAATTCTTACGCCTGGTAAAAGCAGGCATAAGGCCTGCTTTTACCAGGATAAGAGTTGAAAAAAGTAAAAAAAGTATACATTTTTTTCACTGATTTATCAAATTAAGATACTTTAAAAAAGGTAAGTTTATTTTTAGCCCTGTAAAAAAAATTTAATTATTTTTTTCAAAAAATTAAATTTTTGTTTAAAATACTTTATTGTAATTTCAAGTCATTTAAAAAAAGGTGGATGAATTAGCTGCGCAAATAGATGTAAACGGATATGATATAATTGGGATTACGGAGACATGGCTCCAGGGTGACCAAGGCTGGGAATTCAACATCCAGGGGTATTCAATATTCAGGAAGGGGACAGGCAAAAAGGAAAAGGAGGTGGGGTAGCATTGCTGGTTAAAGAGGAGATTAACACAATAGTAAGGAAGGATATTAGCTCTGATGATGTAGAATCTGTATGGGTAGAGCTGAGAAATACCAAGGGGCAGAAAACATTAGTGGGAGTTGTATATAGACCCCCAAACAGTAATGCTGAGGTTGGGGATGGCATTAAACGGGAAATTAGAGATGCGTGCAATAAGGGCACAGCAGTTATCATGGGTGACTTTAATCTACATATAGATTGGGCTAACCAAATTAGTAACAATACTGTGGAGGAGGAATTCCTAGAGTGTATACGGGATGTTTTCCTGGACCAATATTTTGAGGAACCAACTAGAGATCAGGCCATCTTAGACTGGGTATTATGTAATGAGAAAGGATTAAATAGCAATCTTGTTGTGCGAGGCCCCTTGGGGAGGAGCAATCATAATATGATAGAATTCTTCATTAAGATGGAGAGTGAAGTATTTGACTCAGAGACTAGGGTCCTGAATTTAAATAAAGGAAACTACAATGGTATGAGGCATGAGTTGGCTAGGATGGATTGGGGAACGTTACTTAAAGGGTTGACGGTGGATAAGCAATGGCAAATATTTAAAGATCGCATGGATGAACTACAGAATTTGTTCATCCCTGTTTGGCATAAAAATAAAACAAAAAAGGTGACTCAACCATGGCTAACAAGGGAAATTAGGGATAGCATAAGATGCAAGGAGAGGACATATACAGGACACTCTCGTTTAAACGGCACCTAAATATCCGGAATTCTCTATTAACCGGCAAAATTCTCACTCCGCAAACACCTCTATAACCGACAATGTTGCCGAGTCTGAGTCTCCCACGGTGGCTGAGTTAGTCAGTGGGGGTAGTTCTCCAAACTGCCACTACTCGGCTTCTTGGCGCTGTCGGAAGTCGGAACACCTCAATACCCCTGTAACAGGAGTCTGACTCTACCGCACTGCCGGTAGTCTCTTCTGATCCACCATTTTACAGGGGTACTGTGTGTCTCCCACGCTGCTGGTAGTTATTGCATTGCATTACCCTCAACTGGCAGTACTGTACTTAATCAAGCATCTTCCACCATCCATTTAACACAAAATTCTGTAGGTGAGTACTGCACATTTCTTGATTTTTTTAATCTTCTTTGCTAAAAACAGCCTCGGTAGATAACCCTCTCCATCATCCGGAATTTTATATCAACCGGCAACGCGCTGGTCCCGTCGGTGCCGGATACCAAAGAGTTTCTGGTAATTTGGTCAGAAAAAGCAGCAAACCTGAGGATTGGGAGCAGTTTAGGATTCAGCAAAGGAGGACAAAGGGATTAATTAAGAGGGGGGAAATAGATTATGAGAGTAAGCTTGCACGGAACATAAAAACTGACTGTAAAAGCTTCTATAGATATGTGAAGAGAAAAAGATTGGTGAAGTCAAGCATAGGTCCCTTGCAGTCAGAATCAGGGGAATTTATAATGGGGAACCAAGAAATGGCAGACCAATTAAATAAATACTTTGGTTCTGTCTTCACAAAGGAGGACACAAATAACCTCCCAGAGATGTCGGGGAACATAGGGTCTAATGAAAGGGAGGAATTGAATGAAATCAGTATTTGTAGGGAAATGGTGTTAGGGAAATTGATGGGATTGAAGGCCAATAAATCCCCAGGGCCTAATAATCTACATCCTAGGGTACTTAAGGAAGTGGCCCTAGAACCAGTAGATGCATTGTTGGTCATCTTCCAAAATTCTATATACTCTGGAACAGTTCCCATGGATTGGAGGATAGCTAATGTAACCCACTATTTAAAAAAGGTGGTAGAGAGAAAACGGGGAATTATAGACCGGTAAGCCTGACATCGATAGTGGGGAAAATGCTAGAGTCCAGTATAAAAGATGTAATAACAGAGCACTTGGAAAACAGTGACAGGATCGGACAAAATCAACATGGATTTACAAAAGGTAAATCATGCTTGACTAATCTACTGGAATTTTTTGAGGATGTAACTGGTAGAATAGATAAGGGAGCACCAGTGGATGTGGTGTATTTGGATTTTCAGAAGGCTTTCGATAAGGTCCCGCATAAGAGACTAGCGTGCAAAGTTAAAGCACATGGGATTGGGGGTAAGGTACTGACTTGGATAGAGAACTGGTTGGCAGACAGGAAGCAAAGAGTTGGAATAAACGGGTCTTTTTCCGAGTGGCAGGCAGTGACTAGTGGGGTACCGCAGGGATCGGTGCTAGGATCCCAGCTATTCACAATATATATTAATGATCTAGACAAGGGAACTAGATGTAATATCTCCAAGTTTGCAGACGACACAAAGCTGGGTGGGCGTGTGTGCTGTGAGGAGGATGCAGAGAAACTCCAGCATGATTTGGATAGGTTGGGTGATTGGGCAGATGCATGGCAAATGCAGTATGATGTGGATAAATGCGAGGTTCTCCACTTCGGTGGCAAAAACAGGAAGACAGATTATTATCTGAACGGCAATAGATTGGGAGAAGGGGAAGTGCAACGAGACCTGGGTGTCCTTGTGCACCAGTCGCTGAAGGTATGCATGCAGGTGCAGCAGGCGGTTAAAAGAATGCAAATGGTATGTTGGCCTTCATAGCGAGAGGATTCGAGTACAGGAGCAAGGATGTCTTGCTGCAGTTGTACAGGGCCTTGGTGAGACCACACCTTGAGTATTGTGTGCAGTTTTGGGTCGCCTTATCTGAGGAAGAATGTTCTTGCCATGGAGAGAGTGCAGCGAAGATTCACCAGACTGATACCTGGGATGGCAGGAATGATGTATGAGGAGAGATTGGGTCAATTAGGCTTATATTTGCTAGAGTTTAGAAGAATGAGAGGGGATCTCATTGAAACTTATAAAATTCTAAAGGACTAGACAGACTAGATGTTCCCAATGGCGAGGGAGTCCAGAACCAGGGGTCACAGTCTAAGGATAATGGTAAGCCATTTAGGACTGAGATGAGGAGGAATTTCTTCACCCAGAGAGTGATGAACCTGTGGAATTCTCTACCACACAAGGCAGTTGAGGCCAATTCATTAAATATATTCAAGAAGGAGTTGGATATATTTCTTAAGGCTAAAGGGATCAAGGGATATGGGGAGAAAGCAGGGACAGGGTACTGAATTTGGATGATCAGCCATGATCTCATTAAATGTCGGAACAGGCTCGAGGGGCCGAATGGCCTACTCCTGCTCCTATCTTCTATGTTTCTATGTTTCTATAAATATTGTGGCAACAAGAGCAGGTCAGAGACTAGGTATTCTGTGGCGAGTGTCTCATCTCCTGACTCCCCAAAGCCTTTCCACCATCTACAAGGTACAAATAAGGAGTGTGATGGAATACTCTCCACTTGCCTGGATGAGTGCAGCTCCAACAACACTCAAGAAGCTCGACACCATCCAAGACAAAGCAGCCCGCTTGATTGGCACACCATCTACCACCTTAAACATTCACTCCCTCCACCACCAGCGTACCATGGCTGCAGTGTGTTCCATCTACAAGATGCACTGCAGCAACTCGCCGAGGCTTCTTCGGCAGCACCTCCAAAACCCGCGACCTCTTTCACCTAGAAGGACAAAGGCAGCAGGAGCATGGGAACACCACCACCTCCAAGTTCCCCTCCAAGTCACATGCCATTCTGACTTGAAAGTATATCGCCGACCCTTCATCGTCGCTGGGTCAAAATCCTGGAACTCCCTGCCTAACAGCACTGTGGGAGTACCTTCACCACATGGACTGTAGCAATTCAAGGAGGCGGCTCACCACCACCTTCTCAAGGGCAATTAGGGATGGGCAATAAATGCTGGCCTTGCCAGCGATGCCCACATCCCATAAACGAATAAAAAAAATGTTCACTCTGGCCTAGCAGATGGACTAGCAACTCATTGTGTCTCTGTCCTTCATTTGTTCTACCCACATATATTACACACCTCTTGCTGGGCAATCGACAGAGGCCCGCTATTCTTCCTCAAGTAGCTTCTCACTCACATGAATTTTGTGCCAATTCTTTCCTGCACGAGAACAAAAAATCCTGCTACTTTGTAATCACTTCTCTTCTGGAGTTCCCATAGAGAGAATGATGCTTCAAGGAACATGCTTTCATTTCAGGATTCTACAGCCATATCATTTTCTTCTTCCATGGTGAGTGAGTCTGTACAGTGCATTTAGTTCACAACGTTATACCCTTAAAGGCCCGACTTCAACCCCCCCATGCTCGATGAGAACAGGGCGTACAGGGGGGTTAAAAGATCAGCAGCATGGCACTCACCGGCTCCACACTGAGAACGTGCCTCGTGCCTTTTTAACAGGCACTTTTCAAGGTAGCATGTGAGGTCCTCGCCCCAGGGAGTTGGGCCTAACTTATTAAATAAGGCCTCAGAGTTAAAATGGCCTGGGACTCCTGTCGACGAGCCAATGTTCGTTCTGCCAGCCCTACCCTCAACCCTCACACTAACACAACTGACATAATCAACATCAATCAAGCGGCTAAAGCAACTCATGGTTCACAGTTAAACTCGGGGCTTATGCATGTGTCTGCACCTTTAGGGTTAATATCGTTCCATAGTCTGTAAAGTTTAAAATATAGATGAATAGTAGCTTACGTTTACTTACCCTATGAGGTTATTAAACTTCTTCCTACACTAGAGAGAGGTTCTGGGGCTTAGACAGTTGCTATTCACTGCCTGTGTCACCCCACTTCCCCCCCCCCCCAATCGCCTCCCACCCCTTCGCTGGCACTCTAATTTTAGTAAGAAGAATATTTATATCACTTTCAGGTCGATGATGTAAGGTCATCGACCTGAAACGTTAACTCTGTTTCTCTCTTCACAGATGCTGCTTGACCTGCTGAGTATCTCCAGCATTTTCTGTTGTTATTTTATATCACTCTCTGAGTAGTTTACTGCTCTCCTTTTAGTTGTTCCTGTTGGAGCCATTTTATTTTATCTTGCTGCCCATAGGGTTTTGCTTTATGTGAAGTCCAGTTTTAAATGCTGCAGCTGGGCCCTCAGAATGACTTACTTCGCCTTAGCCCATCCAGTGCCCAGCCCCTTAGGCCCAGAAATTCGGGTCTCCATGGGTGAGTACGCACGGGGTACTCACCCGTAAGCCCAATGGAAGTGCCGGTTTCCTGCATGCACTGCGCATGCGCGGGAATCCGGCACTTCCGTTCCCCTGAAAGAATGGGTTCAGAGTTCGAACGCGTGCACAGGAGAGGCAGCGCGTGCGCATCGAACTTCGTTTTTTTTTTTTTACAGGTTTTCCCGGGAGGGTAAGTCTCCAGAAGTTAGACATATAAAAAGCAGGCGTAAGGCCTGCTTTTTACAAGGTAAGTGGTGAATTAATTAAAATTAAAACATTTTTTCCACAGGTTTATTATTTTAAAATACTTTAAAGAAAGGTAAGTTTATTTTTAGCCCCATTAGAAAATAAAATTATTTTTTTCAAAAATTTAAATTATTGTTTAAAATAGTTATTTCATGTAATTTATAGTTTATTTTAAAAATGTGATTTAAAAAAAATTGATTTGAAGATTTAGTGATGTTATGGGGCCGTAGTGTTTCTAACTTTTGACAGGTCTTCCTGTCAAACATGAATGGAGCATTCCCTGCTCCGATTGGCTCCCCATGGCCCACGTGATCCCAGGGGACGCATCGAACTAACTGCGCCCCTGGGATATGCAAGCCCTGCGTGCCGGCAGCTGGAGCAGGCCCAGGATCGGAATTCCACGGGGGCCCAGAGCACAACGGCCGGCACGCTAGGTAAGTGCAGGTCGGAGGCTTGCACCCGTGGGAAGCCCCCGGCCCGAATTTCTGGGCCTACATGTCTAACTTCTGGAGACTTAGCCTCCCGGGAAAACCTGCAAAAAAAACCTAAGTTCAATGCGCACGCGCAGCCTCTCCTGCACACGCGTTCGACCTCTTAACCCTCCCTTTCAGGGGATCGGAAGTGCCGGTTTCCCGCGCATGTGCAGTGCGGGAAACTGGCACTTCCATTGGGCTTATGGGTGAGTACCCCGTGCGTACTCACCCGTGGAGAGCCGAATTTCTGGGCCTATATATTTTTTTTTGTGAAAAATATATACTTTATTCATAAAAATCTTTGTTCATGTACATGACAATACAGTCCACATCTGGTACAGTACAAATTAACTTCAGCACATGGCACTCAATTTACAAATTATATTACATTAATCATTACATGTATCAAAGCTTGTTGCAATACATTACAATACACTCCACAAATCATATTACAGATGAAAGCAGTACATGGTACTCTCTTTACACAAAACAAGTGCATTTTCATTACATATTTTATAAGTCATACAGCCCGAGGGGGGCCAAGATACATTCCAACACTTGTCAAAATACATTACGTTACAATCCACCAATTATTATATTACATATATGGCATGATACACATGAATGTAGTACATGGTACTCTATTTACCTCCACAGATTACAAGTGCATTAACAGTTTACACACTTGTACATCATACGGCCCGAGGGGGGTTCTCTACTGGTTTCAGCCCCTCGGTGTACACTGGCGGGAGGGCCTTAAACTGTGGCCCTTCCCCATCGTGCCTTTGCGGCGGCGGCACCAACCTTTAGTGCGTCCCTCAGCACGTACTCCTGGACCTTGGAATGTGCCAGTCTGCAGCACTCGGTTGTGGACATCTCCTTGCTCTGGAAGACCAGCAAGTTTCGGGCAGACCAAAGGGCGTCTTTCACCGAGTTGATGATCTTCCAGCGGCAGTTGATGTTTGTCTCGGTGTGTGTCCCTGGGAACAGTCCATAGAGCACAGAGTCCTGTGTTACCGAGCTGCTCGGGATGAACCTCGACAAAGACCACTGCATCTCTTTCCAGACCTTCTTTGCAAAGGCACATTCCAGAAGGAGATGGATGATGGTCTCGTCCCAAGCGTAGCCTCCTCGCGGACAGCGTGCGGTGGAGCAGAGACGTCGGGAGTGCATGAAGGATCTGACGGGGAGGGCCCTTCTCACCACCAGCCAAGCTACGTCTTGGTGCTTGTTTGTAAGTTCTGGCGATGAGGCATTCTGCCAAATGACTTCGACAGTCTGCTCAGGGAACCATCCAAGAGGATCCACCATCTCCTTTTCCCGTAGGGTCTCGAGGACGTTACGTGCTGACCACTGCTTGACGGCCTTGTGGTCGAAGGTGTTTGCCGTGAAAAACTTTTCCATGAAGGACAGGTGGTCCGGCACGGTCCAACTGGATGGAGCATTCTGTGGCAGCGTGGCCAGACCCATCCTTTGCAACACCGGAGACAGATAGAACCTCAGCACGTAGTGACACTTGGTGTATGCGTACCGAGAGTCTGTGCACAGTTTGATGCAGCCGCACACAAAGGTGGCCATCAGGATGAGGGCGACGTTGGGTACGTTCTTTCCCCCTTTCTCTGAAGATTTGTACATCATGTCCCTCCGCACATGGTCCATTTTCGATCTCCAGATAAAGTGGAAGATGGCTCGGGTGACTGCGGCGGCACAGGGTCGGGGTATGGGCCACACCTGCACCACGTACAGCAACACCGACAACACCTCACACCTGATGACCAGGTTCTTGCCCACGATTGACAGGGAGCGCTGCTCCCACATTCCCAGTTTCTGGCGTACCTTGGAGATACGCTCCTCCCAGTTTTTGGTGCACGCCCCGGCCACTCCGAACCATATCCCCAGCACCTTCGGGTAATCTGACCTGACGGTGAAGGGGACAAAGGATCGGTCGGCCCAGTTCCCAAAGAACATGGCTGTTGTGTCGGCACCTTTCTACCTAGACACAATTTAGGACTCAGAACTCAGAGATTCAAACATGAAGTGCTTTATTCAGGAAGGAAAGGAAGTTCTGGAAAGTTCCGAACAAAGTGAGCTAAACTTAACCAAGAGAACACCCAACCATTTATCTGCTGTGACAGCGCCACCACAGGTGGGAGGAGAACACACAATACATAACATATTCCTCCCCTCTTAAATGAAAGGTCCACATTATTCCTCAACAGGTAAGTTAGTTTCAATGCACTCACTAACCAAGGGTAAAGGTAGACTGCCTCAAACCCTGACTTTACCCTGGGGTTTATTCTGCCCCAGTCTTGTGGGTAAGTTACTAAGCCTACAGATCCAAGCGTCTTGGAGGCTGCCGCTCCCTGACAGGATACCGGCGGTCATTGCTGGCTTCCACAGCAGTAGGCATTGACACAGGCCTGGATGGAGAAGGTGCCTGTGTCAGTCGAAAGTCAGGAGTTTGCACAGGTGGAACAGTCTCTATGACTTCCTGTGTTGGAGAAGAGCACTGTGGCAAAGGATGTTGGTTTGCGGTATCATCCGGAAACAGTTCAGGCCAACCAGCCATTGGAGCCTCTGTGGCTGTCTCTGCTCCTAGCAACAGTTGATCTGTGTGTCTTCTCCAGACGACGTCCTCGGCAGTCTCAACCGTGTAAGACACAGGGCCTGTCTGCGCGATCACCGTAGCAGGAACCCATTTCGGTCCAGTGTTGTAGTTTCGAGCTAGGACGTGCTCTCCAGGGTGAAACCGTCTCTCCTTGGCTCTTTTCTCTCTCTTTACAACTTGAGCTTGTTGTTGACAATGGACAACCTGTTCTGCCCTTGGAGGTTTGAGTAAGTCAAAACTTGTCCGCAACTGCCTCTTCATCACGAGCGAAGCGGGGGAAGTTTTGGTTGTGGCATGCGGCTCGTTCCTGTAGGACAACAGGAAGCTGTTCAGATGTTGGTGGATGGAGCCCTGACCTTGCGATGCCTTCAAGGCGTGCTTCAAAGTTTGCACGAACCTTTCTGCCAGGCCGTTAGTAGAGGGATGATAGGGCGCAGACCTGATGTGTTGGACACCATTCACATGCAGGAAGGTTGCAAACTCCTGTGATACAAATTGTGGACCGTTGTCACTTACGAGTTGTTCCGGTGAGCCATAACGGCTGAACATCTCACCAAGTTTCTCAATTGTTTTCTCTGCCGTGGTAGACCTCATCATAGCGACCTCCAGCCACTTGCTACGAGCATCCACAACCACCATAAACATCTTCTCTTCGAAAGGACCGACGAAGTCCACATGTACTCGCTGCCACACTTCTGCAGGCCAATCCCAGAGGTGTAGGGTTGCCAGCTGTGGAACATTCCGGACCCTTTGACATGGGGAACATGTTTTGGCTTTCTCCTCAATATTTCCATCAAGACCTGGCCATCAGAAGTAGCTTCTTGCCATTTCCTTCATCCGAACCATCCCACTGTGGCCTGTATGAAGTTGTTGCAGTATAGGTTCCCTCAGAGGTGGCGGAATTATGACATGGCATCCCCAAAGAAGACAACCTGCCTGGACGGAGAGCTCATTTCTTTTTGAAATGTAAGGTTTCAAACTAGGAGAATCTCCTATAGCTCTCCCTCGAATGACATTGTCCAATACCTCAGACAGGACTGGATCGTTGCAGGTGTACCTTTGCACCTGAACTGCCGTGACAGGTGCTCCCTCCGCTTGTCTAAAGTAGAAGATGTCTATCTGACAAGGCTCTGTGGGAGTAACAGGCAAGGGTAGCCTCGAGAGACCGTCTGCGTTGCCGTGCAAGTCTGATTTGCGATATTTGATGTCGTATGTGTGTCCTGACAACAGTAAAGCCCACCTTTGCATCCTGCTTGCAGCAAGAGACGGAATTCCGGTGTGGGGCCCAAAGATTGAAGTCAATGGACAGTGGTCCGTCAGGAGTGTGAACCTTCTCCCAAACAGGTACTGATGAAATTTTCGAATTCCGAAAACGATTCCCAAGGCCTCGCGCTCAATCTGTGCATAGTTACTCTCGGCCTTGTTCAAGGTGCGTGATGCAAAGGCAATAGGTTTCTCTTCACCAGAAGGCATGATGTGGGATATGACTGCTCCCACACCATATGGTGACGCATCACATGCTAGCTGCACGGGTAGCTTTGGGTTGAAGTGTGTCAGGACCTCCGATTTCAGCAATGCTTTCTTTGCTTGGGCAAAAGCTTTGTTGCACAGTTCAGTCCATTTCCATGTTTTGCCTTGACATAGCAACTGATGTAACGGCTTCTGCAATGTTGCGAAGTCTGGAATAAACTTCCCATAGTAGTTAAGTAGCCCCAGAAATGAACGTAACTGGCTCACATTCTGGGGTGCTGGGGCCTCCACGATCGCCTTGACCTTTGACGGCGCCTTATGCAGGCCAGTAGCGTCAATCACATGCCCCAGGTACTCAACTGAAGACTGAAAGAATTCACATTTGTCCTTACGAACTCTGAGTCCGTACTCTTTCAGTCGTTGTGTCGCATCCAAGTTCAGAAGATGATCCTCCTCATTTGTCCCAGTGACAAGGATGTCATCCAGGTAGCACTGGACTCCTGGCAGTCCACTCAAAATCTGATCCATTGCCCTTTGGAATCGAGCAGGGGCCGACGTAATTCCAAACGGAAGGCGGCAGTACCTGTATAGCCCCTTGTGTGTCACAATTGTCAGCAGCTCCTTTGATTTGTCATCGACATGCATTTGTAGATAAGCCTGGCATAAGTCTATTTTGCTGAACTTTTGCCCTCTGGCCAGGCCCGTAAAAAGATCATCAATGAGGGGAAGAGGGTACTGTTCCGCAGAGAGCACCGGGTTAATAGTCACTTTAAAATCCCCGCAGATTCCAACAGATCCATCCTTTTTCAGGACAGGAACAATGGGTGTGGCCCATTTGCTCACGCTCACAGGCTCCAGGACTCCATTCTCGACTAAGGCCTCCAAGTTAGCCTCAACTTTTGGCCTAATTGCATAGGGTACAGGTCGGGCTTTGTGAAACTTCGGCTTGCTGTCAGGTTTAATGTCCAGTCTCACGCTGATCTTTTTCATGCTCCCAAGTTCCCCATTGAAGAGTTCTGCATGTTTGTTTAACACTGCAGTCAAACCTGACTCCCCTTTTGACATCATGCGGACTGCAGGCCAGTCCAGCGTGATTTTCTCTAGCCACGCACGTCCCAGTAGCGATGGGTAATTTCCCTTTACCACACATAGTGGCAGTTTCGCAGTCTGTCCGTTCAATTTAACTGTCACCTCAATGGTGCCTCTCATAGCCACAGGTTCGCCGGTATATGTCTTTAGCACAATGTTTGTTGGCTGAAGGGTAAGATGCTTTAGCATTTTGTTGTAGACAGTGTCTGAAACAAGGGACACAGCCGCGCCTGTGTCCACCTCCATCCGCACTGATTGTCCCTCCACCAGTGGTGATACCCAGTAGCCATTTGAACCACCTGCAACCGTCAGCATGTGCACCTCTTCCTCCTCAGAGGTGTCGCTCCCCTCTGTTTTGCTTGTTCCATCATACTGCACTGAATGAACACTCCTTTTCCTCTCTTGTCCAAATACAGACATTTTGCTTTCATGCTTCCCAGCTCTGTCTGTTCTTTTTTTACCTCTACAGGCGCATTCAATGTGACCCTTTTTGCCACAATTTCGGCATTCCAGCTCCGTACACCAGCAGTCATTAGCGTGATGGTCCATTTTCCCACAACCGTAACATGTGCCGTTCCACGCACCTTTAGGCTCAGACGACACCTTGTGAACTCTCCCTGTTGAACTCAACTGGTGAGCCTCCTTTTCCGCCATCTCCATGAAGACACTAACTTCAATGGCCTTTTCAAGAGTAAGGTTGTCCTCAGTAAGAAGGCGCTTCTGTGTGGCTGCATTTTGCAGACCACACACGAGTCTGTCTCTAATGGTGTCCTTCAGCACCTCCTTGAACTCACAGTGTTCTGACAACCTTTTTAAAGCAGCAATAAACATCATCACTGATTCCCCCTCCTCTTGATTCTGTTTGTGAAATCTAAATCTCTCAGCAATAACCAGAGGTTTGGTGAAAAATGTGCTCCAAGAATTTCCACTAGTTGCTTATATGTTTTAGTTCCTGGCTTATCTGGCTGCACGAGGCTGTGAAGTAAATTGAATGTCTTCGGCCCCATTACACTCAAAAAGGTAGGCACGACCTTTTCGTTTGCCACCGCATTCACCAATACAAAATAGTCAAAATGTTCCGTATATGCGCTCCATTGCTCCACATTTTCATCAAAATCACCGATGTTTCGTAATATAGTAGCCATCTCACGTTTCAAATTAAAATTTCTGTTTACTCACTGCCGTAACGTTAATGTGATGCTGCAATCTGTGTTCCGAGTGTTTTGTAATCGAAAACAAGAAAGTTCCCACAACGCAGATTCATCCGATCCTCGTCACCACTTGTTGTGTCGGTACCTTTCTACCTAGGCACAATTTAGGACTCAGAACTCAGAGATTCAAACATGAAGTGCTTTATTCAGGAAGGACAGGAAGTTCTGGAAAGTTCCGAACAAAGAGAGCTAAACTTAACCAAGAGAACAGCCAACCATTTATCTGCTGTGACAGCGCCACCACAGGTGGGAGGAGAACACACAATACATAACAATGGCCTCGCTTTTGCTGCGATTAACTTTTGCTCCCGAGGCCAGTTCAAATTGGTCGCAGATGCTTAGCAGTCTGCGGACCGACAGCGGATCCGAGCAAAAGACAGCGACGTCATCCATGTACAGGGAGGCCTTAACCTGAGTGCCTCGGCTGCCTGGGATCGTCACCCCTCTTATGCCCGAATCCCTCATGATGGACTCGGCAAAAGGTTCGATACAACACATGAACAAGACAGAGGAGAGAGGACAGCCCTGCCTGACTCCAGATTTGATCGGAAAGCTTTCTGATTCCCACCCGTTGATTAGAACTGCGCTACTGATGTCTGTGTAGAGCAGTTGGATCCAATTGCGGATTCCCTCCCCAAACCCCATTTTGGAGAGCACGTCCATCATGTACATGTGCGATATTCTGTCGAAAGCCTTCTCCTGGTCCAAGCTGATTAAGCAGGTGTCCACCCCCCTGTCCCGCACGTAGGCAATCGTATCTCTGAGCAGCGTGAGGCTATCAGAGATCTTCCTGCCGGGTACAGCGCAGGTCTGATCCAGGTGGATCACCAGCTCCAGAGCAGACTTGACCCTGTTGGCGATGACCTTGGACAGAATCTTGTAGTCCACATTAAGCAGCGAAATGGGCCGCCAGTTTCTGATTTCTTCCCTCTCCCCCTTCTGCTTGTAGATGAGGGTGATGATGCCTTTCCTCATTGATTCTGACATGCTGCCGGCCAGAAGCATACCCCCGTACACTTCCAGCAGGTCTGGGCCCATCCAGTCCCACAGAGCCGAATACAACTCGACCGGTAAGCCGTCGCTTCCGGGAGTTTTACTCGTCTCGAAGGACCGGATGGCCTTTGTCAGCTCATCCAGAGTTAGCGGGTGATCCAGACTCTCCCGCTTGCTATCGTCTAGCACCTCCGAGATAGACGACAGGAAAGACTGGGAGGCCGCGCTGTCTGTGGGCTTCGCGTCGTACAGCCCGGCATAAAAGGATTTGCTGATCCTTCGTATGCCAGGCTGCGAGGACGTCACAGAGCCGTCTTCCTCCTTCAGGCTGTGGATCACAGAGCTCCCTCTGTGTACCTTTTGGAAGAAGAAACGCGAGCACGTCTCATCCTGCTCCACGGAGCGGACTCTGGACCGGAAGATGATCTTGGAGGACTCTGAGGCATAGAGCGAGGCTTGCTGGCCCTTCACCTCTTGGAGTTCCTCCCCGACATTGACCCCCATCGACTGCAGCAGGAGCAGATTCTGCATACTTTTCTGGAGTCGGGACATTTCCCTCTGTCTCTCTCTCGCCTTCTGAACACCTTTGAGGATGAAGAACCTCTTGATGTTCGTCTTGATCGTTTCCCACCAGTGTGCCGAGGAATCAAAGAGGGGTTTCACGGTTCTCCAACCTTTGTAATCCCTTTTGAGTTCCTCAACGTTTTCTGGGGTCAACAGTTTCACGTTCAGCTTCCATATCCCTCTGCCCACTTTCTGGTCTTCCTGTGGGTGACAGTCGGCCAGTAAGAGGCAGTGGTCAGAGAAGAACACTGGCGTGACGTCGGTGGATCTGGCCGCGAGTGTTTGGGACACAAACAGGAAGTCTATCCTGGAATGGATGGACCCGTCTGGTCTGGACCAGGTGTATCTGCGCGGCGCTCCGTCTGCAGGGTTGCTGAAGACGTCGTGCAGCTTGGCGTCTTTTACCGCTTCCATCAGGAGTCTGGACGTGGCGTCCAGTTTGCTGTCAGCTCTGCCAGATCGTCCAGCCGCATCGATGATGCAGTTGAAGTCACCACCCAGAATAACCGGCCTGGACGTCGCCAGCAGCAGCGGCAGTTGCTGGAAAACGGCCAGCCGCTCGTTCTTGAGAGCCGAACGTACACATTGATCAGCCTGAGAGGGGCGTTCTTGTACAGCACGTCTGCTACGAGGAGGCGGCCACCCACCACCTCCTTAACTTCGGTGATGGTGAAGTTGCCTCCCCACAGCAGAATACCCAGGCCGGAGGCACAGCAATCGTTGCCTCCTGACCAGATCGATTGGCCGTGGGGCCACCATCGCGACCACTGCCTGTAGTTGCTGAAGTGCGGCAGACCACACTCCTGCAGGAACAGTAGGTCGGCCTTGACCTTGGCGAGGTACCCCAAGGTGGAAACACATCGCATAGTGCTTTTGATGCTACGCACGTTTATATTTGCAATCTTTAAACCCATTTTAAAATTTAAATAGAGTCCAAAGTCCCATTTTAACAAGCAGTCCTTTATGCTGTTTCCAGCCTTTGGAGCTGTACCTGCATACACAGAGTGTCAGAGAAATTCTTTACTTGCCCTGGGCTGAGGAACTCAACCTGGTCTGTTGAGGGGGTGCTGTACCGATGGGGTGATGACGGCGGTGAGAGGGGTTCCCCCACGTGGAGTTGGGTTTCCTCGTCCGTGGTTGGTTCTTCCCTCAGCCTCTCGCCTGTGGTATCACTGCTCCCGGTTTTCCGGAGCTGGGGTGCGTTGGACGCTTCGTTGCTCCCGGTTTCCTGGAGCTGGGGCGTGCTGGGCACTTCATTGCTCCCGGTTTCCCGGAGCTGGTGTGTGCTGGGCACTTCGTTGCTCCCGGTGTTCTGGGGCTGAGGGGTCATCTCAGTCCCCTTTGGTTCCTGTACGCTCTGCCGCTTTTTTTGTCGGTGGGAGCTGTCCTTTTCGTGCCCCTCCTCGTCAGACGAGGAGTAGCCGCTGCTGTTCCTGTGGGACTTTAACCGCTTTGTCCCACTGATCTGGGCTTTTGCGGCACCTTTCCCTGGGAGCCTGGTGGTCGTCTTCTTCTTGGTGCGTTTCTTTTTCACCAACTCCCACTGTCCCCGTTGATCCTCCGCTGCATCCTCTTCCATGGATTCTATCTGCTGGGGAGGAGGCAGGGGGGTATTTTCTGGGGTGTGGCAGTTTCCTGCAGTGTCCTTGTCCTTGTTTCCCTCAGTGTTCTCCATGTTCGTGGTGTTATCACTGAGGGTCTTGGTGCTGGGAGCGGTGTTGGTCTCCTCTGGGACGACGTTTGCAGTCTCTTCCTTGTGCACCACATTGTTCGTTGCTGCCTGCGCGTGGCTGAGGCTGCGCTTGGGGCAGGACTTGTAGAGGTGACCAGCCTCACCACAAAGGTTGCAGATCTTGCTTTCTCTGCAGTCCTTTGTCTGGTGGCCTTCTTTCTTGCAGTTCCTGCAGATGATGAGCGTGCAGTTGGCCGCCACGTGCCCAGGTTTCCCACAGGTTCGACACACCCTGGGTTGGCCGGCATACACCATGTATCCCCGACTTCCTCCGATGGCGAAGCTGGGAGGGGGGTGCAGGATAGTTCCTCTGGCGTCCACTTTCAGCGTGACTTTAATCTGCCATTTACCCGTCCAGATCCCAAAGAGGTCGTTGATGTCCACGCTATTTCCAGCATCATCGACGTATCTGCCAAGGATGACCGGGATGTGGGGGTTGTACATGTGTACAGTGACAAAGCGGTTTCTTTGCGATGGGAGGGTGAACAGCGACTCGGCACTTTTGATTAAGTGCAGCTCCTCACTCCTCTTTTCCTTGACTGCCTGCAGGAATTTCAGGCATCCAGCGACATTTCGAAAGGTTACATCAAAGTAACCGGCGTTGGGGAAATCCTGCAGAGCGAAAATGTCGGCAGCTTTGAACCCGCAACATCCAAGGACGATTCTCTTGATGAAGAACGAGCGGTCTACCGGCACTCCTCCTTCCACCTTCTTGACTGTCACTCGGACAGTGTTCCGGACTCCCTGGCTCGCCGCTCGGTTGGCCACGATCTCGCTTGTGAATCGCGTACCTTTCCAGGCCCCCGAGCTCGTCGCTCTGTTGGGCGCCGTCCCACCTGCCACTCGCTCTCCGCACTGGCCTCCCGAGCTCCCTGCTGGATTGGCTGCTAACTCGCCTTCCAATCGCACTCCGCCCCAGGCTGCCGAGCTCGCTCCTTCATTGGCTGCCGTCGTGCCTGCCAACTGCTCTCCGCCCCGGCCTCGCGAGCTCGCTCCTTCGTTAGCCGCCCTCTCGCCTGCCGATCGTTCTCTGCTCAAGCCTCCCGACCTCGCTGCTCGGTTGGCCAGCGCTTCCTCTGCCGATCGCTCTCCACTCCGTACTCTCAAGCTCCCTCCTCGGTCGGTCGACACCTCGCCCTGCCGATCGCTCTCCTCTCCGGACTCCCGAAATCGCTCCTCCTCCATTGGCCCCGGTCCCCGATAGCTCTTTTCTCGGGTTCCCTCGCTCGCTGCTCCGTCGGACGCCATCTATGCAGATCGCTCTGCTCTGATTGGGTCTAGGCCGAAGCCAGCATGAAAATGCAGCCCAACCAGAAAAACCAGTATCGTGAATCAAGGTCAATTAGCATTAGAATCAAGCAGTTAACACTTGAAATAACAACAGAAAATGCTGGAAAAACTCAGCAGGTCAGGCAACATCCGTGGAGAGAAATTTGAGTTGACGTTTCGGGTCGAACCCTTCTTCAAAACTGGAAAGAAAAGAAACTAGATCGAAGGCAGGGCTGCGATCGGACAAAAGAATAAAAGAAACAAAAGAAGTAAAAGAGATTAGAAGCTAGACGAGATGGTAATAGGCTGAGATTAGGTGTAAAGTGTACTGGCAGGGCAAGAGATAGCTGCCAGGTGTGAGAGAGAAACAAAAGGAAAGGGGGGGGGGGGTAAAGGAGTGGAAAAATTACAAGAAAAAATGAAATAGGGGCTGAGACTATGATTTGAAATTGTTGAACTCGATCGAACTGAATTGTTAACACTTGATCTTAGCCAAAAGGCCGAGAAGCGATTTCTGGGCCTATATAGCCACGGAGGTGCAAATTTAAATACAGATGAATGGCTTCCTGGAGGTTTTCTGGTTGAAGTGTGTGGTATATAGATTCACATCACTGAAAGGGTTACACAACTCAGTTGTATTTTTTTTATCTACACTGTTTTTTATATTACAATTTTAAATTTCAAAAGCTTTGTTGAGTAGATCGAAATACTCATTGAAGACAACAAATCTGAATTCCTGCTTTCCTTTAAGGGGTCAGTAGATGGCAGTAAAAAGGGCTTTGCTGGTGCTCCAAAACATCAGGATTCACAAAATGACCACTGTGCTACTGGTTAATGCCAGAAGCAGGACTACAAAAGACCACACCACAGAACTCAATTTAAAGTTGCTCAATTGCATGATGAAAGTTCAACCCACTGAATTTATTTCTGAAATCTGGAATAGGAAAATTTTCTCTCCGCTACATATCTATGTAAAAACCACCAATACTCCAATGAACCATGAGTTGCTTTAGCCGCTTGATTAATGTTGATTATATCAGTTGTATTAGTGGTCCTGTGAGACAGTATCATTTCAGTATCAGTAAAGCGAGTGATATATTGCTTCAGTAAATTTCCTATTACAGTGATGGGCAATCCACTTGTGTTCAGGTCACAGCAGAACCATGATAAATATCAGAAATCACCCACGAACCCTCATTGCCCCTGAGCAATGACACATGAGATCTACTAATGTTTGTAAAATATTTCTCCTCTTTATTTCAATGATTTTACTCAAACATCTAGGGGGAAAAATTCTGTTGGTTTGCACCTTCCATTAGCGCCTTAACAGGGCGCTAATGAGGCGCAAACCAACTAGCACCCGTACGCGGCGATGTTTGCGCCGCTCACAAAATTAACTAGACATTTTGCGGCGGTGCTAAACACTACCGCCACGATCTCCTGTGCCGGCAGATTGTGACGTCAGTCGAGTGTGCAACGCCCCGGACCGGATACTGAGTGGCGCCCCCTGCCTTACCGCCTGCCACTAGCAACGACAGGTTGAGGTGAGCGTTTTGCTGTCAGGAAGGGACTGGAGGAGCGCTATTTAAAGGCGACCGGTTCCTGCCTTTTTTTGTTGGTGACATTTTTGTACCACGCATTCTGAGAGAGAGAGAGACTTCTGGAGTGATTCAACGCTGTGTGAAGGAGTTTTGGGTACTGAGCAGCACTTTGCAGGTTCATTTTGATTTGCCCTTCCTTGTATCAATTTAGAAGAGACTGTGGGGGCTGCACTCTGAGCTCTTTCCCTGGGCCTCTCCATTGTTCTTTCCAGCAGATTTGATGTACAGGTCTCTCCAGGCCGAGATTCAAGGCTGCAATGAGCAGGATGTGGATGGAGAGCAAGATCGACCCTCCCCTTTAAGAACTGGCCGGCGCCAGTGTGTCTGTGTTCCATTGCTGACTGACATCACATGAGCTTCGCCAGCGCTCTGAGGTAGCGCCTCGCTCCTCGGCCTTTGCGCCTTAAGACAGGTGTGTAGCGCCTGATTTAGCGTTCCAATCACCTCCAGAGGCGATAAAAGCCAAGTTTGCAGTTGGAGGCGATAATTAGCGCCAAGCGCTAATCATTGCGCCCGGCCGATAATTGCGCCCCCAAATGGGGCGATACCGAATTACTCCCCCCTAATATCTTAAGAAACACCAGAAAAGCTTGTAAACTATTTCAGAGAAGACAAACACCTGTCCTGCCACCTGGTGGTCACTAATAGAGCAATCAGAGCGCACAAGGCAATGAACAAGTGGACTTTAAAGAAAGTTGCCCCCTGTCCCCAGGCTGTTAGTTGCTACGTGACCCCCTGGCAGGCAGTTAGTTGCCCCCTGACCCTGGGCAGTTAGTTGCCCCCTGACCCCGAGTAAATAGTTGCCCCGACCCGGGCAGTTAGTTGCCCTGTGACCCCCAGCAATTAGTTGCCCCTGACCCTGGACAGTTAGTTGCCCCCTGTACCCCCAGGCAATTAGTTGCTCCCCGACCCCCAGGCAGTTAGTTGACCCCAGGTAGTTAGTTGCCCCTGGCCCCAGGCAGTTACTTGCCCCCTGACCCTGGGCAGTTAGCTGCTGCCTGACCCCCGGGCAGTTAGTTGCCCCTTGACCCTAGGCAATTAGATGCCCCTTGACCCCGGGTAGTTAGTTGTCACCTGACCCCTGGCAGGCAGTTAGCTGCCCCCTGACCCCAGATAGTTAGTTGCCCCCGGCACCCGGCGGGCAGTTAGTTGCACCCTGACCCTGGGCAGTTAGTTGCCCCCTAACTCCGGGCAGTTAGTTGCCCCATGACCTCCGGCGGTTACTTGCCCTGTGAACTCCAGCAGTTAGCTGTCCCCTGACCCAGGACAGGTAGTTGCCCCTGACCACTGGGCAATCAGATGCCCCCTGACCCCCGGGCAGTTAGTTGCCCCTTGAAAATTAGTTGTCCCTTGGCCTCAGGCAGTTAGTTGTCCCCTGATCGTGGGCAGTTAGTTGCCCCTGGACCCCGGGCAAATAGTTGCCCCCTGACCCTGGGTAGTTAGTTGCCCAGGTTCGAGGGCAAATAACTGCCTGGGGTCATGGGGCAGCTAACTGCCCAGGGTCAGGGGGCAGCTAACTTCCTGGAGTCAGTGGACAACTAACTGCTGGGGGTAAGAGGGCATCTAGCTTCCTGAGGTCAGGGAGGAATTAACTGCCTTAGATCAGGGGGTAACTAACTGCCTGGAGTCAGGGGGCAACTAACTGCCTGAGGTTAGGGAGTCACTGCTCAGGGTCTGGGGGGCAACTAACTCTCCGGGGTCAGGGGTCACTGACTGCCTCGGTTCAGGGGGTCACTGACTGCCCTGGTTCAGGGGGGTCACTGAACCTCTGCTCCTGTTAGCCATCTCCTCCAAACCACAATGGGGCAGTTAGTTGTCCCCTGACCCCGGGCAGTTAGTTTCCCCCCCCCCGACCCCGGGCAGTTAGCTGCCCCCCGACTCTGGGCAAATAGTTGTCCTGACCCCGGGTAGTTAGTTGCCCCCTAACCCCAGGCAGTTAGTTGCCCCCTGACCTCTGGCGGTTAGTTGCCCCATGAACTCTAGCAGTTAGTTGCCTCCTGACCTTGGACAGTTAGTTGCCCCCTGACCCCCGGCAGTTAGTTGCCCCCTGACCCCGGGCAGGCAGTTATTTGCCCCCTGACCCGCGGCAGTTAGTTGCCCCGTGACCTCCAGCAGTTAGATGCCTCTTGACTCCCAGCAGCTAATTGCCCCCTGACCCCGTGCAGTTAGTTGCCCCTTGACCCTGGGCAGTTAGTTTCCCCCTGACTCTGAGCAGTTAGTTGGCCCCTGACCCTTTAAAAAGGGAGAAAAGGATAGACCGAGTAATTACAGGCCAGTCAGCCTAACCTCAGTGGTGGGAAAATTATTGGAAAGAATTCTGAAGGACAGGATAAATCTTCATTTAGAAAGACACGGATTAATCAAGGATAGTCAGCACCGATTTGTTAAGGGAAGGTCATGTCTGACAAACTTGATTGAGTTTTTTGAGGAGGTAGATGAGGGTAGTGCATTTGATGTAGTTTATATGGACTTTAGCAAGGCTTTTGATAAGGTTCCACATGGCAGACTGGTCACAAAGTTAAAAGCCCATGGGATCCAGGGCAAAGTGTCAAGTTGGATTCAAAACTGGCTCGGAGACAGGAAGCAGAGGGTAATGGTTGATGGGTGTTTTTGTGACTGTTTCCAATGGGGTACCGCAGGGCTCAGTACTAGGTCCCTTGCTTTTTGTGGTATCAATGATCTAGACTTGAATATATGATTAAGAAGTTTGCAGATGATACTAAAATCGGCTGTGTGGTTGATACTGAAGAAAGAAGCTGTAGACTGCAGGAAGATATCAATAAATTGGTCAGGTGGGCAGAACAGTGGCAAATGGAATTCAATCCGGAGAAGTGTGAGGGAATGCATTTGGGGAGGGCTAACAAGGAAAGGGAATACACATTAAATGGTAGGACACTGAGTAGTGTAGAGGGACTGTAGTGTCCGTGTGTTGATAGAGACACTAAAGACAGGAGTTGGTTCATAGGTGTTTACTAAGCAAAGTCTGGAGGGGTACTAACGGATATAACACAATATACAGGCTTATATAGCCCGAGTGGCCATTACCGGCATTACAGCACACATGGGGCTCTTAAAGGCACATACACTACAGGAACAAAGAGACCTTGGAGTGCATGTCCACAGATCCCTGAAGGTAGCAGGCCAGGTAGATAAGGTGGTTAAGAAGGCATATGGAATGCTTGCCTTTATTAGCCGTGGCATAGAATACAAGAGCAGGGTTATGCTTCAACTGTATAAAACACTAATTAGGCCTCAGCTAGAGTACTGCGTGCAGTTCGGGTCACCACATTACAGGAAAGATGTGATTGCACTAGAGAGGATACAGAGGAGATTTACAAGGATGTTGCCAGGAGTAGAGAATCTTAGCTATGAGGAAAGACTGGATAGGCTGGGTCTGTTTTCCTTGGAACAGAGGAGGCTGAGGGGAGACCTTATTGAGGTGTATAAAATTATGAGGGGCATAGATAAAGTGGATAGAAAGGACCTATTTCCCTTCGCAGAGGGGTCAAAAACCAGGGGGCACAGATTTAAAGTAACTGGTGGAAGATTTGAGGGGGAAGTGTCTTCACCCAGAGGGTTGTGGGGGTCTGGAACTCACTGCCTGAAAGGGTGATAGAGGCAGGAACCCTAACCACATTTAAAAAGTACTTGGATGTGCACTTGGGATGCTCTAACCTGCAGGGCTACGGACCAAGAGCTGGGAAGTGGGATTAGGCTGGCTAGCTCTTCGTTGGCCGGCACGGACACGATGGGCCGAAATGGCCTCTTTCCGTGCTGTAACTTTCTATGACTCTATGACCACTGGGCAGTTAGTTGCTCCCTGAACCTAGGCGAGCAGTTAATTGCCCCGTGACCCCGGGCGGTTAGTTGCCCCTTGACCCCCAGCAGTTGCCCCTTGACCCCGGGCTGGCAGCTGAACTACAACTCCCACAATTCCAGGCGATGCTCGCCTGCGGAGAGGCGTTTCCGGTTGGTTGCTATCGGGAGAAACTTCATTTCCGCCCGGTGTCCATGGTAACGGCGTTATTTACAGCAGTGCAGGAGTGTTCAGAGAATGGGCGAGAGAGAGCGTGTGAGAGAGAGATAGAATGTGTGTGAGAGAGAGATAAAGAGAGAGATAGAGTGTGTGTGAGAGAGACACAGAGAGAGAGATAGAAAGAGAGACGGCAGGAGAGGGAGAGATAGAGATAGAGTGATAGAGATAGAGTGTGAGAAAGGGAGATAGAGAGAGATAGAGTGTGAGAGAGATAGAGATAGAGTGTGAGAGAGATAGAGTGTGAGAAAGGGAGATAGAGAGATAGAGATAGAGTGTGAGAGAGAGAGAGTGTGAGAGAGAGAAATAGAGGGCGGAGAGGGAGAGATAGATAGAGATAGTGTGAGAGAGATAGAGTGTGAGAAAGGGAGATAGAGAGAGGGCGGAGAGGGAGAGATAGAGATAGAGAGAGGGAGAGAGAGAGGGGGAGAGATCTAGAGAGAACGAGAGTGAGAAAGAGAGCAAGGCAGAGTGCACTGGAGAGGGGGAGTGTTAGAGGAGTGTTAGAGGGAGCACACTAGCGGCAGAGTGGGAGAGAGCCATTGTGCTAAAATGAGACTGGGTATGCTAGAGTAACTAAGCCAAAGAGTGAGAATTAGACAGTGTGCTAAAGAGTAAGAGATAACGTTAGAGAGTTTATGACAGGTACAAATTATGTCAGAGCATATATGAAAAAGAGAGATGGACAGAGCATGTTAGGGCGAGTCAAAAAGATAAATATTGGAATGTATGTAACAAGCGAGTGACAGTTTGTAGAAGAAAGGGTAAAAAGGCACAGTGTGAGAAATATACGCAGGGTATAAGGAACAGAGAGAATGTGCATGAGGTGGAGGAAAGACAAAGTGTGTTAGAGATATGGAGATGTAGTTTATTGGAAAGATTTATACAGATAAGTATAGATAGAGAAAAGAGAGACCTACCTGACAGTCCACCATGACTACTCCAGTGGTTCAGGCCCATCACATTTTTGGGCTACAAGCCTCTGTTGTTAATAATGTTTTTTACTTCGATGATCAAAGCATAATGTTCCCATCTGGGAGCAGCTGTGTGCGCTACGACATCGACCAGAAATGGCAGAAATTTATTCCAGGTAAGAGGGCTTTATGCAGTACAGGAGTGGCTCGTTAATAACGAGCAGTGGCTGTTTTAGTAAGAAATATAGCAAAGTAAAAGTTCTCATATAGTCTACACCCCAGGTTGAGGCTATTCAGCCCATCGTATCTGTACTGACTTTTTGCTAGAGCATCCCAGTGACACAGGCGGGGGCGAGGTGGCGTGGGATGTTTAGGTTGTTCAAGCCTCTTCCTGTCTATGATTCTTGTTATCCTTTTCAAAACAACGTGCTTTAGTTCACTTGAATACAACACAGAAACAACGGACGTTCTTCCAGAGCTGGTCAATTCCGCAGTTCAACCAACGATCCGTTGGGCTTGCACATCTGAATGTTCGTTCGGTTCTTGCAGTGAATAGTAGCAAAGTATTGATAGACTAACGACACATAGCCACCGCTTGGATTTTGTGCTTTAGAGTTTTTTGTCTGGCAGAACTGTTTTCTTTTCATTTGTTAGATTAATGGAAGCAATAACATTTCTACTTGAAGCTTATTTGAAAAATAGATCTTTTGAATGAGGTTTGTTTTGATCTGGCGAGCTCATATCCACCCCCCAAAAATTGCCTATGGAGCATCCAAAACTAATTCCACTGCAGATGCCGTGGTCATAAAGGAAATTGCAGATGCTTTGGTCATAATTTTCCACAGTTCTCAAGATTCAGGAATTGTCCCTATGGATTGGGAAATTGTAAATATTGCTCCATTATTTAAGAAGGGAGGGTGGGAGAAAACAGGTAACTACAGACCTGCCAGTTTAACATCGGTTGTGGGGAGGTTACAGGAATCTATGATCAGGGACAGAGTGACTGAGCACATGGACAAGTGTGAGCTGGTCATAGCGAGCCAGCATAGATTCATGAAGGGTAGATCATGCTTGACTAATCTAGTTGAGCACTTTGAATAGGTCACTAGTAAGGTGGATAGGGGAATGTCTGGATGTGTTATATAGACTTTCAGAAGGCATTTGATAAGGTTCTGCAGAAGAGATTATTAACAAAAATGAAGTGCACAGAATTGGAGATAACCTTGTGACACGGGTTGGTAATTGGTTGGGAGGTAGGAGACCAAGAGTAGGGAAAAAGGAACCATTTTCTGATTGTCAGGATATAACAAGTGGTGTTCCCTAGGGATCTGTACCGGGGCCTAAGCTTTTCACCGTTTATATTAATGACTTGGATGAAGAAATAGAGAGTTGTACATCCAAGTTCGCAGATCACACTAAGTTAGTAAGTTGTGTGGCTGGGAGCAGGAAGTTAAAAATGGACGTAAAACAGATTGGGCCTGAATTTGCGGTTGGTGGCGAAGCTAAGGAGTATGCTGCTGACATTGCAAGTAAATCTACACCTATCGCGTGCGATTTCCCCCCTGCGAGAACTTCCTTTAAAACGCTGCAGAGATCTGCGCAGCGTACTCCCCCATGGAGTCCAGGAGTGCACCGTTGTTCGTATGTGAACCTGGGATCACGTGGGGCGGTGGTTCTTTCACTTCCTGATTCTTATCCTATAAGCTATTCATTCAGGTCTCACCAGCTTTAATGGTCACATTCGCAGTAATTCTCTCATTCCTTACAGCTTCCTCCTTCATTGAAACGTGCATCTAAGTTCCATATTATTGCCAATCCAATACTCCCGAAGTGAAATTCTGGGTAAACTCAACGGGAATACCGGGGACCATTCTTTGTTTCTCCTTTATACAGATTATATCGATTTTAGTTTCTATTTAACGCAACCTGACTCTGAAAAAAACTCTATCGTTAATCTCAAATTTTATCTAAATTATCCCGTTTCAAACTACTTGACATTTTTCTCTCCCCTCCAACCGAACGTACATTCGGTTGGAGGGGAAAGAGAGAACGGCATTAACCGTTTAAAAATAATTTTCACATTGAATCAAAAAGAAAGCTCTTCAAAAACTTTTTCTAAGACAAGTTCGTCTGTGCTTAGCTTCAGCTAGCAGCTGACTCTGATGGCAGAAATAAACCAGCACCATGTCATTCATTTGATCTACACACTCTTGTTTTCCTATCATAATCCCTGATCTGGGACTTTAGACACAGCAAGACTGCAAATTACTGGCCTTTAAAATCCTGGCATGCCAACACTTAACGTATGGGCAACATTCATGCGAGATTACTAGAAGGGATATTGGCAAATAGTTTAATTACATGTATATTCATTGCAAATGTTATATATACAATTAAATGAAAATGTCAGTTTTTGCCATTGTGCAGTGTTTGTACTTCTGGATTATTTTTGAGAAAGTTCCATGATACTTCGGGAAACGTTTAAATAAATAAATAATCCTTCAAAAACATGTTCAATTGTGTATTAGAACTTCATTTCCAATAAAACCCTTTCTTCCGGTCCCCTTGCGCTGTGCAACAGGCTTCCTGCGCCTGCTTGCACAAGACTTAAAAATTGAAAGTGTAACAGGAAATATATACTGGTCTTCAAGGGCTTAAAGGGTTAACTTATGAGAACAGGTTGCATAAACTTGGTTTTTAGTCCCTTAAGTTTAGAAGGTTGAGGGGGTGATCTAAATGAGGTGTTTAAAATGATAAAGGGATTCAATAGGGTAAATACACAGACATTGGGCAGGATTTTCATTGGGCCGTGGAGTCGGGATTGGAGGCGTGGGGGGGGGGAGGGTTAAAATCCCGAAATCAGGGGTCCCGACCCCATCCCGCACCCAAACCCACCTCCATGCCAGTTTCAAAGGAGGCGGGTACCCACCCTGCACTGGGACCCGCCTACCCGAGGCAGGAAGGGATTAGTGCCAATTATTAGTGGCGAATCGAATAACTAGGGCTGTAGAGAGGGCATTAAATTAATTAGTGGGGGGGAGGTTTCAAGAGAGCAAAAAATAAAAATGTCGGTGGAGAAGGCAATAGAGCAGGGTAGCAGTGGGGGAATTAAAAACCAGAGCGTGTCAGGAAGGGACAGAATGTATAAAGATAAAGGAAAAGCAGGAATGAATTGTCACAAAACATATTTAAAAGTTCTTTATCTGAATGCACGCAGCATTCGTAACAAAATAGACGAGTTCACGGTACAAATAACTACACATGGGTATGATCTGGTGGCCATTACAGAAACAAGGCTGCAAGGTGACCATGACTGGGAACTAAACATCCAGGGGTATTTGACAATTAGGAAGGACAGACAGAAAGGAAAGGGAGGTGGGGTGGCTATGTTAATAAAGGATGGAATCACTGCAATAGTGAGAAATGATATTGGGTCAAAGGATCAGGATAGTGAAACGGTTTGGGTGGAGATAAGGAATAATAAGGGGTAAAAGTCACTAGTGGGCGTAGTCTGCAGGCCTCCTAACAGTTGCAACTCTGTTGGTCGGAGTATAAATCAGGAAATAGTTGGGGCTTGTAATAAGGGAACAGCTATAATCATGGGGGATTTTAACTTTCATATTGACTGGACAAATCAAATTGGGCAGGGCAGCCTTGAGGAAGAGTTCATAGAGTGCATTAGGGATGGGTTCCTTGAGCAGTATGTTACTGAACCAACCAGGGGGCAGGCAATCTTAGATCTGGTCCTGTGTAATGAGACAGGATTAATAAAAAATGTCCTAGTAAAGGATCCCCTTGGAATGAGTGACCATAACATGGTTGAATTCCAAATTCAGTTGGAGGGTGAGAGAGTTGGATCTCAAACCAGCGTACTAAGCTTAAATAAAGGAGACTATGAAGGTATGAGAGCAGAGTTGACTAAAGTGGACTGGGAAAATAGATTAAGGTATAAGACGGTACATGAGCAGTGGTGTACATTCAAGGAGATATTTCACAACTTTCAAGAAAAATATATTCCACAGAGGAAAAAGGGGCATAAAAGAAAAGACAGCCATCCGTGGCTAAGTAATGTAATAAAGGATAGTATCTGACTGAAAACAAGGGCATATAAAGTAGCCAAATCTAGTGGGAGGATAGAAGATTGGGAAGCATTTAAAAGCCAGCAAAGAATAACTAAAAGATTAATTAAGAAAGGGAAGATAGATTACGAAAGTAAACTAGCAAAAACAGATAGCAAGAGTTTCTACAGTTATATAAAAAGAAAAAGGGTGGCTAAAGTGAATGTTGGTCCCTTAGAGGACGAGACCGGGAAATTAGTGGTGGGGAACATGGAGATGGCAAAAACGCTGAACAAATATTTTGTATCAGTCTTTACAGTGGCGGACACTAAAAATATCCCAACACTGGACAAACAGGGGGCTATGGGGGGGAGGAGTTAAACACAATTAAAATCACTAAGAAGGTGGTACTCGGTAAGATAATGGGACTAAAGGCGGATAAATCCCCTGGACCTGATGGCCTACATACTAGGGTCTTGAGAGAAGTAGCGGCAGGGATTGTGGATGCATTAGTGGTAATTTTCCAAAACTCCCTGGATTCAGGAAAGGTCCCAGCAGATTGGAAAACTGCTAATGTAACGCCCTTATTTAAAAAGGGAAGTAGACAAAAGGCTGGAAACTATAGACCAGTTAGCCTAACATCTGCGGTTGGTAAAATGTTGGAGTCCATTACTAAGGAAGCAGTAACAGGACATTTGGATAAGCATAATTTAATCGGACAGAGTCAGCATGGTTTTATGAAGGGGAAGTCATGTTTGACAAATTTGCTCGAATTCTTTGAGGACATAACAAACAGGGTGGATAAAGGGGAACCAGTGGATGTGGTGTATTTGGACTTCCAAAAGGCATTTGACAAGGTGCCACACAAAAGATTACTGCACAAGATAAAAGAATCACGGGATTGGGGGTAATATACTGACATGGGTGGAAGATTGGCTATCTAACAGAAAACAGAGAGTGGGGATAAATGGTTCATTCTCGGGTTGGCAATCAGTAACTAGTGGTGTTCCGCAGGGGTCAGTGCTGGGACCCCAACTCTTTACAATCTATATTAACGATTTGGAGGAGGGGACCAAGTGCAATGTATCCAAGTTTGCCGACGATACAAAGATGGGAGGGAAAGCAGTGAGTGAGGGGGACATAAAAAACCTGCAAAAGGTTCCCAATCTTCTATCCTCCCACTAGATTTGGCTACTTTATATGCCCTTGTTTTCAGTCAGATACTATCCTTTATTACATTACTTAGCCACGGATGGCTGTCTTTTCTTTTATGCCCCTTTTTCCTCTGTGGAATATATTTTTCTTGAAAGTTGTGAAATATCTCCTTGAATGTACACCACTGCTCATGTACCGTCTTATACCTTAATCTATTTTCCCAGTCCACTTTAGTCAACTCTGCTCTCATACCTTCATAGTCTCCTTTATTTAAGCTTAGTACGCTGGTTTGAGATCCAACTCTCTCACCCTCCAACTGAATTTGGAATTCAACCATGTTATGGTCACTCATTCCAAGGGGATCCTTTACTAGGACATTTTTTATTAATCCTGTCTCATTACACAGGACCAGATCTAAGATTGCCTGCCCCCTGGTTGGTTCAGTAACATACTGCTCAAGGAACCCATCCCTAATGCACTCTATGAACTCTTCCTCAAGGCTGCCCTGCCCAATTTGATTTGTCCAGTCAATATGAAAGTTAAAATCCCCCATGATTATAGCTGTTCCCTTATTACAAGCCCCAACTATTTCCTGATTTATACTCCGACCAACAGAGTTGCAACTGTTAGGAGGCCTGCAGACTACGCCCACTAGTGACTTTTACCCCTTATTATTCCTTATCTCCACCCAAACCGTTTCACTATCCTAAGTGAATGGGCAGAGATTTGGCAGATGGAATATAATGTTGGAAAGTGTGAGGTTATGCACTTTGGCAGAAAAAATCAAAGAGCAAGTTATTATCTAAATGGAAAGAAACTGCAAAGTGCTGCAGTACAAAGGGATCTGGGGGTCCTGGTGCATGAAACACAGAAGGTTAGTATGCAGGTACAGCAGGTGATCAGGAAGGCCAATGGAATCTTGGCTTTTATTGCAAGGGGGATGGAGTATAAAAGCAGGGAAGTTTTGCTTCAGTTATACAGAGTACTGGTGAGGCCACACCTGGAATACTGCATACAGTTTTGGTTTCCATATTTAAGAAAAGATATACTTGCTCTCGAGGCAGTTCAGAGAAGGTTCACTCGGTTGATTCCGGAGATCAGGGGGTTGACTTATGAGGAAAGGTTGAGTAGGTTGGGCCTCTACTCATTGGAATTCAGAAGAATGAGAGGCGATCTTAATGAAACATATAAGATTGTGAGGGGGCTTGATCGGGTGGATGCGGGGAGGAGGTTTCCACTGATGGGTGAGACTAGAACTAGGGGGCATAATCTTAGAATAAGGGGCTGCCGTTTCAAAACTGAGATGAGGAGAAACTTCTTCACTCAGAGGGTAGTAAATCTATGGAATTTGCTACCTCAGAGAGCTGTGGAAGCTGCGACATTAAATAAATTTAAAATGGAGATAGACAGTTTCCTAGCTGATAAGGGAATTAGGGGTTACGGGGAGCGGGCAGGGAAGTGGACGTGAGTCTAGGTTCGGATCAGCCATGATCCTATTGAATGGCGGAGCAGGCCCGAGGGGCCGTATGGCCTACTCCTGCTCCTACTTCTTATGTTCTTATGTTCTTAACTGCCTGTTAGCAGGTAGTTAACAGGCAGTTTTTAGCTTAATCCCTATTTTTAAGGTTGAAGTGTCGGATTCCCGACGGCTCCAAACCACGCCAAGTTAGAGGAGACGGGCCGTCGGGTTGAAGGACATGGAGGGGTCGAGATGTCAGTGTTCAGGTGAGTGATGTGTGCATGAGTGCAAAGGTAAGTGTGTTTGCTGTGTCTAAAGTGATTAAAGAAGTTTAAATTACCTTTTCTTACCTTTTCAGCCTTCCTTCCTTTAGGTCTCGGGAGTCCCTCGTCTCACTGGCACAGAAAGCAGAATGGCTGCGAACTGTCAAAAGTGACAGCCTTCAGCTTTCTGTGCAGGAGAGATTTCTAACTGAGTCTGTGGAGAAGGACTCAGGTTAGAAGTAAGACTGTCAGTGTTTGACGGCTTCAAACAGCTGTGAAACACTGATATTTCATCTGTCAAAACCTCTTGACAGATGAAATTTCAGTCTGTGACGTCACCTGTTGCCGGGTGGCCCTTAATTGGCCTGCTGAGCCCGCTGGGTGGGCTCAACAAGGTCAATCAAGGGAAAATCGTGTGGATTGGCCACATCTCGATGGAGGTGGGACTACAACCCCGAAAGTTGTAGTCCCGCCTCCTACCTGACTCCTGAATGAAAATCCAGCCCATTATTTCCTGCAGCGAGGAAATCCAGAACAAGGGGGCATAATCTTAAAATTAAAGCCTGGCTAGGTAGGAGTGAAATCAGGAAGCACTTTATCACACAAAGGGTAGTAGAAATCTGGAACTCTCTTCCCCCAAAAGGCTGTGGATGCTGGGTCACTTGAAATTTTCAAGACTGAGATTGATAAGATTTTTGTTAGGTAAGGGCATCATGGGATATGGAGCAAAGGTGGGTAAATGGAATTGAGGTACAGAGCAACCATGATCTAATTGAACAGGCTTTGTGGGGCTGAAAATCCTAATACTGTTCCCAAGTTCCACTGCCCTGCATTTTCTCCATAGCCCTGTATCTTCCCGTAATTCAAATATTCATCTAATTTTCCCTTAAATGATAAAATGGTCCCTACCTCAACCATGTCCTGTGGCAAAGCATCCATGCTCCAACAATCCTCTGTTTAAGACATTTCTCCTAACCTCTCTCTTCATTCTCTTTTAGTAACAATTTTAAATTGGTGGCTGATGAAACCACCCTCCAGCAAGGAGTTAAAACTTTTGGGAAAGAAGGGAAGAAATCTTGTGTCATAAAAACAGAGTGTTTGGCAAACAGTGAGGAGGACTTTAAAAGACTTCAGGAAGACACAGTGTGTGGGTGGAAATTAATGTAGATAATTGTGAAGTGATGCATTGGGGAGGACAAACAAGGAGTGGAAATATTCCCTTAATGTAATGACATTGAATGGTTCACCAATCCTGAGGAAGGGTCTTAAATCCTGAAATATTGATTGACTTCTGTTTTTCCACAGATGCTGCCTGACCTGCTGAGTATTTGCAACTTTTTCTGATTTATGTTTTCCAATTTCCAGCATCTGCAGTAATTTGTTTTTATTTAAATTGATGATCCTTTGTCAATGACATTCCACCAGTGGAAATAGTGTTTCCCTGTTCACTCTATTAAAACCATTCATAAATTTAAAAAATGCTATTAAATTTCCTCAGGGCCTTCTCTGCTCCAGTGGATACAGTCCTAGTATCTCAAGTCTGTCCTCATAACTACAGTGTTCCCACCCTAGCACCATTCTGGTGAATTTACCTGCATGCTGTCTATGGCTGTAATGTCTTTTTTTATAACGGGATGCTCAAAAGTGTACATGACACTCTAACTGTGGCCTAACCAATGCTTTGTACAAATTTATCAGTACTTTTTACTCTTGTATACTATGCTACTATTTATAAAACCTAAAATGCAGTTGGCCATTTTATGGCCTTTTTCTATGTGCACTTGTAGGGAATTATATATTTAAATCTTTTGGCTTCTTTGTTCATCTACAGCCTTTAGTAACTTTACATTGTGTGTAAGCACCCACTGCTTCTTTCTGCTCCTCCCTAAATGCATTACCTCACAATTATCTACATTAATTTCATCTGCCGCCTGTATCGTTCTGAAGTCTTTTACAGGCCTCCTCAGTGTTTGCCAACCCCCCCGAGTGGGCACCATAGGTAAGCCCATCCTTTTCCTCGCTAGGAGTCCACACATGTGCACTTCCAGCAGAGGTTAAGGGCAGGAATCCTTTTTGATTTTTCCTTAGCTCTGGGTGCCGAGGCCAGTTGTAAAGACCTGACTGCTGACCCAGCTGAGATTGACTGACTCAGCACAGACAAGGAATCCAGCATGGGACTTTTCCAGCCTTCATTGCTCAGCTACTCTCTGCTTTAATCTGCTGAGCCATTGAGGGAATCCCAATGCTTTTAGGCATTACAATAATTTCAGCTACTTTTATTTATTTTAGTTTTATTGACAGTAGTATTTATTACTACAAACATAGGCAGAGAATAATTTTAAAGAGTAACTTAACCTTTGGTTTCCGATGGTATACTCGCAGTCCTTTACATAGGATTACATAGGATATACAGCACAGAAACAGGCTGTTCAGCCCAACCAGTCCATGCCGGTGTTTATGCTCCACTCGCGACTCCTCCCGTCTTTTCTCATCTAACTCTATCAGCATAACCCTCTATTCCCTTCTCCCTCATATGCTTATCCAGCCTCCCCTTAAATGCATCTATACTATTCACTTCAACCACTCCCTGTGGTAGCGAGTTCCACATTCTCTCCTCTCTCTGGGTAAAGAAGTTTCTTCTGAATTCCCTATTTGATTTCTTGGTGACTATCTTATATTGATGGCCTCTAGTTTTGCTCTTCCCTACATGTGGAAACACTCTGGCTGGAATTTTGCTGGCGCTCAGGGGGCAGGTTTGGAGGTGGGATATCGGGCAAAATTGCAAAGATTGACAGTGGGTTGGAAACCCGCTGTCAACCCACCTCCAATCAATCTTCCCAAGTGTCCGGTCCCCGATTTGCGCATGGACCCGACACCTAGCAGTGGGAAGAGGATTATAGCCACTTAACTGCTTGTTAACTGGTTGTTAACGGGCAGTTAACAGGCTTTTTCCAATTTTGACACTTCTACTGCGGGTTTCCCAATGTCCGAACACCACGCCAGGTAAGTGTGGTGTGTTATGAGTCTGCTATAATGTTTATGCATTGATGACAGCTGCAGAAGTGGTGTGAAGGATCCAATGGTGCACTGGTTAGTTTCAGTGGTAAGAAAATGTTGGAAAATTCATTGTTAATGACTTTTATGTGGGTAACAAGTTTTGATTTGTATGTGTAGTCCCACCTCATTGGGAGAACCTCTCTCACCAGTGACAGATCGCTTCTGTAACCTCACCTGCAGCTGCCATCTGTTCTAGCCTAAGGAGGGAGTTACTGGTGATCCCGGGTGCAAGAGCTCACCTTTGTACAGTTATTTGTCAGTGTTTGCAGCACCTCAATGCTGTCAAACACTGAGAAATCAGCTGTCAAAAAAAAATGTGCGTGGCCCCTTTAAGAAAACCGGCAGATGACGCGTCATCAAATGACATAATCTGACACCAGCTTCCTCCTAATTGGCTGGCAAGCCCGCAGGGTAGGCTTAACAAGGCCAATTGACGCAAAATCACGTCTGTGGGCTGGATGTCGTTGGGGGCGTGACTGAAACCCGGAAGCCACCTGACCCACTCCCAAGCCACATCGATCGATAAAATCGCGGCCTCTGTATCCACTCTATCAAAACCTTTCATAATTTTAAAGACCTCTATTAGGTCACCCCTCTTTGCCATTATGGTTTATGTTGCTGCCTGCACCTTGAAACAACATTAGTCTTTTAACTCTTATGTATTGCAGTTACTATGCAATGGGCCCTTCAATGTCACTTATTGCCTGGTAATATTTGTGGCACAGATGGTATATCTATAACTATTGTAAGAAAGTGATAGTCACTCAAGAATATACCAGTCAAAGTTGTTAGACTTATTTTTTTTATCCTTAAAGAGGGGGTTGAGGGTTGTATTCTAAAGAATTGTTTCATAATCCTAAATAATCTATAGGGAGACATATAAAATTATCTTTCTGCCATGTTTTATACACCAATTTTTTTTAGTTAGAGGCCTGTCTGGAAGCAGAGGTTTATTTACCCAGTGCAACATTATGAAGTTCTGTTACAATGATAGTGTGAATCCTTTATTTCCATACTGATTGCTGGTGGAGAGCGGAGTGGAGTTACTCCACATTTGGATGTGCTGTACTTGACTTGGGTATGCTTAATGCTGGCAGTGGACACTCATCTGTTTCCCAGCCCTGGCAGCAATAACCTTCAAGAAAATGAAAAAATAGTTACCATATTTTATTTGGAGATTTCTGATTAAGGGAAATTGTTAGGTAATTTTTCTTCATTTTCGGAACCAAATGTACTGTTTATCATGTTCCAATCAGTGGGTGAACTCCCAGCTGCAATCTGTTTTATATGTCTCTGTGCATTTAAAACAGAAGGAAAAGTTATTTTAAAGAAAGTTACTTCCTTTTAGCTTTACCACACACTATCCCTGATTAAGAGTGAACCTGCTCCTATGCTTCTGATCCTAGGTCCTCGGGAATTTGCCAGAGCAGCTGGGATGGCTTACCTACTGACCTTCCATTGGAAGCAGCTTAGCTCTGCTTAACAACCTTTCCCAGATGACTCCGCTGATATCATGAGCTTGCTGTGTGTGGGATCACATGCATTCTGTTGTGTAGTGCCCTAATACAACTAATGCACTGTGCCTCCAGACTATCTGTTCTACATTAGCGCATCCAATTTTTTTTTCTATTAAAGATAATGCAGGATTTTACTTTTGATATCACCATACTATATGCCGTCACGATTCTACAGATTTTAAAAACATTAACTAAAAACCTATATCATGTTGTGCTGTTGAATGCAGGTTCTGAAAAAAGCCAAGGAATGCTGGCTCTTGCCTTAAGCCCCAATCGACGCTATCTGGCCATTTCCGAAAAGGGTGACAAAGCCACCGTGACTGTATATGATGTACAGCATGATCAAAGTAGAAAGAGAAAGTCACTTAGCGTGAATGATCTTCAGGCCCAGGAGTTTGTCAGTATTGCCTTCTCGCCAGACTCCAAATACTTGATTGCGCAGTCTGGACAACCTGATTGGACACTGATCTACTGGTTATGGAAGAAACAGAAAATCATAGGTGTTATGAAAACTACCAGCAACACAAATCCCATTTACCAGGTAATCTTTAGTAATTCAATGTCAGTAACTTCAGCTACCATATTTCTGGGCAAAACAATTTCTTTCGAAATTTGACTGTTAATTCAAACTGAAATAAGTTCCCAACTTACAAAGCTTTTCATCAGGATTTTTCAGAAGGGATTTATGTCAGTGATCAAGTCTGCATGCACTTTTATATTGGTTTCATGAAAAGCTGCTGAAACAACTACAAAGTAGAAGGGAAGATTCAGTGAAATGCAAAATATTTCTGTTACTTTGGCAGTTTTGACCATGCATTTAATGTTTTCCACTGTGCATTTGAATTTAAGCCAGAGAATAATTAAAACTAGATTCACATAATCGGTACGATAGTTGACATTATTTCCCCTCTTCCCATATACAGCTCAGGAGAGAGAGAGAGTGGAGATCCTTCCTTAACCCCAGAGCTCAGATATTTTGAGAAGCTCCTGCCCCTCGTCGCCTGGCATTCCACTCCTGCCCACCGGCTAGCTGCCGCTTCCCGTCGGGCAACTGACTGGGTCCATGCAGATGAAGCCATGAAAATAAAATTGCCCAGGTCTCATGCTACTGAAGTCAGGATGGTTTGCCATCCGCTTCAGTCCCCATCCGCCCAATTTTTCATCCCGAGTTAATGTTCCGGGGCTCAAGCGTAGTCATCATGTGAATCACGGCTAGAAGCTAGGGAACAATTGTAACGGGGCACGCAGATGTAAATCCTTTCCTGTTTTAAAGCCATAATATTCTTATTTTTATATAATTCTTTTTTTTATAAATATGTACAGTGAAAAAATCTAAACTTTTTAAAATTCATTTTTGGGATATGGGTGTCACTAGCAAGGCCAGCATTTATTGCCCGTCCCTATTTGACCTTGAAGAGGTGGTGGTGAGCCGCCGCCTTGAACCGCTGCAGTCTACGTGCCGCAGGTACTCCCACAGTGCTGTTAGTTAGGGAGTTCCAGGATTTTGACCCAGCTACGATGAAGGAACGGTGATATATGTTCAAGTCAGAATATTACAGCAATTTGGAAAACAGAGCTACTTGCAGCATGGGATTTTCAATACAGTACAGGCTGAGGAGCTGGGAGATGCAAAACTGAGGTGCTACAGCCACACCACTGGCGGGAGGGTGTGATTGTAATGGCTTATAAAGGCATTTTCCATTATAATATGATCATAGGAATTTATATGATGGGGAAAAGTTAACAAAGAAGTGTCACAATAGGAAGGAAGACTTTGTAGGCAGGAAGTACACATGGATTTTTAATATACTATAGATTGTGACATCTCATTGCCAATCAATTCTTGAGTGAGTCAGAATTACCAACTAATATGCTTAATACTGTATGTGGCTTTTTACCACTATGATAAATGTTTCTGCTTTGCAAGAAAATGTAACTGGTTTTAATATCAATTGTTGGTTTCCACTCACTGGTAGTTTTACTGCTTTATTTTGTTGTGGGTTTACCTGACCCCCACCAAGTAAGCCCATGTTATAGTGTGAAGCCAAACTGACGGCCATATATATACAAATATATTAATTGGGGCTAGTAAGTGAAATTACTACCTCCCCCAATGTTGCTGTTCAAAAGTGAGTGGTAACAACTAGGAGACTATTTGATCATGAATTGAGGTTCCTACCTCATATCCGTTCTATCACTAAGGCTGCCCATTCCCACCTTCGTAATATCGCCTGTCTCTGCCCATTACCTCAACTTATCTGCTGCTGAAACTCTCATCCATGCCTGTATCACCTCCAAACTTGACTATTCCAATGCACTCCTGGCCGGCCTCCTTAGTTCTACCCTCCATAAACTTGAAGTCATCTAAAACTCTGCCGCCCGTGTGCTAACTCGCACCAAGTCCCGCTCACCCATCTCCCCTGTGCTTGCTGACCTGCATTGGCTCCTGGTTAAGCAACGCCTCGATTTTAAAATTCTCATCTTTATTTTCAAATCCCTCCCTGGCCTCGCCCCTCCTTATCTCTGTAACCTCCTCCAGCCCTATAATCCCCCTAGACTTCTGCACTCCACTTTTTCTGGTCTTTTGAACATCCCCGTTTTTAAATGATCCACCTTTGGCAGTCGTGCCTTCAGCTGCCTAGGTTCTAAGCTCTGGAATTCCCTCCCTAAATCTCTCCGCCTCTTCATTTCTCTTTCCTCCTTTAAGACGCTCCTTAAAAGCTACCTCTTCAACCAAGCTTTTTGTCATCTGCCCCAACACCTCCTTATATGGCTCGGTGTCAAATTTGTTTTTGATAACACTCCTGTGAAACGCCTTGGGACATTTTATTACATTAAAGGCACTATATAAATATAAGTTGTTGTTGAGAAAAGAAAAAAAGATCTTTATAACTGCACCACTTGCATTATCTGTATTTGAAGTTTTTGTTGTGGGCACGACTTGGATCATGTTTTGAGTGGATAGGGCTCTGGAAAATGATTTCACGGCAACTGGAGTTGTAATTTAAAAAAAATATAGGTTTTATTCATCTGGCCCACATACGAGTGTTCAGTCAGATGCTTCTGACATAAGAAAACTACTGAGCACTTGGTTTGAGTATAAAACAAGGCTTTAATCAACTGTTTCACAACCATGAGCTCTAGTTACATCACTAGTTCCTGGTCACAAAAACATCCTGAGCAAGCTGGGCCCACACCCGAGTATTTATACTTTCCTTGGACGGCGCCACCAGCTGGCCGCCCAGTGTTAACTCATGAGTCATTTCTACATGAATGGTAAGATTCATGACAGCTTCTATTCCAATAGTCATCATGTGTTGATTGAACACACCTATCGAAAAATTTGGATATAAATATAACAAACTGGAAAAGCAGAATAGGTAAGAGTGTGTGTAACTATTTCACACTGCTTGTAAACAGATAATCCTCAAACAGACCTAAATGGCAATAAACATTAGGGCGTTTGGAAGAAATAGAATTTTTGTGCCATTTTCTGTGCTGCTGCCATTAAAAATACAGGAAACTTTCGGAAATGTCCGGAAAGCTCTATCTACCGGCAAAATTCAGGAGCCGTTTCCTATAAATTTTTTAACTTCTCGTTGCTTTTTTTTTCCAGTCAGGCTCTGCAAGGTCTAGCTGAAGCTGTTGCTTAGCTACAGAGATGCTTTTAAGCTGCGGCCGACTGTTTTGAAGCTGTTGCTAAACAACAGGGTTTGTTGATTCACACGGAGCTCAAAAGCTCCGTATGTTTTAACATTAGCACTGGTTTCTACGGCAGTTTTGATGGTACGGCACCAGCTCGGTCCCGTCAGTGCTGGATACCAGAAAGTTTCCTGTACCCAGAGGGTATTGACGCTTTGACGAGGTATGATTTCCCTGGGGCAGAATGAGGGAGCACTGTGGCTGAGCCTGATTCTATCTTCTCCTGCACCAGCACGTGCGCAATTTCTTGCTTGGCTCTTATATTTAATTGATCAAAATATCCACCTACAAAAAAGAAAATAATTTAATAATCATTTTCAAGGTACAGGAAACTCTCGATTTACCAGCATCTAACTAACCGGAAATCTCTGTTAACCGTCAAAATTCAGGAGTAGGTTCAGGTAAGTTTTACTTCATATTAGTGGCCGTTCCTGGATCTGTGGCTGTGTAACCGGGGTTCCTGCACCTGTTGCTAAGCAACAGGGATGCCTGGATCTTGTGGCCGGGGTTCCTGCACCTGTTGCTAAGCAACAGGCACGCCTGGATCTTTTGCTGCGTACGGGGCTCTCGTACCTTTTACTATACCTATCTGTAATCCGGACTTTTTGATAAACCGGCACCACGCTGGTCCCGTCGGTGCCGGATAAAAAAGAGTTTCCTGTATCACAAATATATACAAATTTTTATGATTACTTGGGATTAATTAAAAGAGGAAAGGCCATCAAACCGGCTCTTTTCAACAGACTCCACAATTGGATTTCCTGAGGAATAACCAGAAATAAAACTTCCAAAGGGTGAAATTGCTCATTGACCATAGAAGGCAGACTTGCATTTATATAGCACCTTTCACGACCACCAGACATCCCAAAGTGCTGTATAGCCAATGAAGTACTTTAGAAGTATAGTCACTGATGTAATGTAGGAAACACGGCAGCCAGTTTGTGCACAGAAAGCTCCCACAAACAGCAATGTGTTAATGACCAGACAATCTGTTTTTGTTATCTGGATTGAGGGATAAATATTGGCCAGGACACCGGGGATAACTCCCCTACTCTTCTTCGAAATAGTGCCATGGGACCTTTTACGTCCACCTGAAAGAGCAGACGGGGCCTCGGTTTAACATCTCATCCGAAAGATGGCACCTCCGACAGTGCAGCACTCCCTCAGCACTGCACTGGAGTGTCAGCCTAGATTTTTGTGCTCAAGTCCCTGGAGTGGGACTTGAACCCACAACCTTCTGACTCAGAGGCGAGAGTGCTACCAACTGAGTCACAGCTGACACTACGGCCTGCTGCTGCAACTAAAAGGGGTTTTGCCAGCATACTGCCAGCCACTAATGTTAGAAAAAATGAGAGAATCTCTCCCTCACCTGATGGGCCCTGTACAGGGCTGTGCTGTAGTATTTGCACAGGCCACTCTTCCAGTTAAACCCTGGTGCCTCCTCAGTGGACTTCTGCATGGTGGATGCAGTGCCCTAACAGGCATCCACTGCAACCAGCATTCTTGCAGAGGCTCATTTACATTTGTTAGCATGCTCCTGCACACGCATATGGGTGAGCGCAGTTTGTCGTGTGCTTGCTGGGCTCCAGTATGTAGCTGGTAGGTGTGGATGCAGCCCAGCACATTCCTTGAGTTGTTTTTCATTGCTGCCTGGCTCAGGTCTGTTGAATATTGAGCAGGGCTGGGGAAGTGGCAGTGCGGCGTTTTATTTTATGGAGTATCTGATCATCCTTCACTATACTTATTCCTATTCAGTCTCCTTCATTAGCAGATATTCTTCCGATCCTTTTTTCAAGGAATGGATGTATTTGCATAAGAATAGGAATGTAGCATCAGCATGATGGAAGTCTGCTCTGTAAGTGGGTCCCATAATTTACAGTGTTCTCCCTCACCATCAACACAAAGTGCCGTACAGCCTGATAAATTTATCATAAGCATCATTGAGATTCCAGTAATATACTTGTATGCTTCCTTTTCACTATGGATGTCAAATCCCTCTACACCTCCATCCCTCACCAGGATGGCCTGAGGGCGCTCCACTTCTTCCTTGAACAGAGGCCCGACCAGTCCCCATCCACCACCACCCTCCTCCGCCTGGCTGAACTTGTTCTCACATTGAACAACTTCTCCTTTGACTCCACTCATTTCCTCCAAATCAAAGGTGTTGCTATGGGTACCTGCATGGGTCCTAGCTATGCCTGCCTTTTCGTGGGATATGTGGAACACTCTTTGTTCCAGTCCTACTCGGGTCTCCTCCCTCACCTCTTTTTCCGATACATTGATGACTGTATCAGTGCCGTTTCCTGCTCTCGCCCTGAACTAGACAATTTCATTCACTTTGCCTCCAATTTCCACCCTTCCCTCATCTTCACATGGTCCATCTCTGACTCTTCCCTTCCCTTCCTTGACTTCTCCGTCTCCATCTCTGGGGATAGGTTATTGACCAACATTCACTACAAGCCCACTGCTGACTCCCACAGCTACCTGGACTACACTTCCGCCCACCCTGCCTCCTGTAAGGACTCTATTCCATTCTCCCAGTTTCTCCGTCTCCGCCGCATCTGCTCCGACGATGCCACCTTCCACACCAGTGCTTCCGTCATGTCTTTCTTTTTCCTCAACCGAGGATTCCCCTCTATCGTGGTTGACACGGCCCTCGACCGTGTCCGTTCTATCTCCCGCACTTCTGCCCTCACCCCTGCCCCTCCCTCCCGGAACCACGATAGGGTTCCCCTTGTCCTCACCTTTCACCCCACCAGCCTCCACATTCAACGGATCATCCTCCGCCATTTCCGCCACCTCCAAAGTGATCCCACCATCAAACGCATCTTCCCCTCCCCTCCCCTTTCAGCATTCCATAGGGACTGCTCCCTCCGAGACACCCTAGTCCACTCCTCTATCACCCCCAGCACCCCTTCCCCTTCGCCTGGCACCTTCCCGTGCAAGCGCAGGGGATGTAACACCTGCCCTTATATCTCCTCCCTTCCCACTGTCCAGGACCCCAAACACCCCTTCCAGGTGAAACAGCGATTTACTTGTACTCACCGTAAACTCGAGGAACAGCACCTCATCTTCCGATTAGGCACTTTACAGCCTTCCGGACTCAATATCGAGTTCAACAATTTCAGATCATAACCTCGGCCCCTATTACATTTTTACTTATATTTTTTATCCACACCTTTGTTTTGGTTCCCCCCCTTTCTTTTTTTTTCTCTCTCCCACATGGCAGCTGTCTCCCATTCTGCCAGCGCATTTCACACCTAATCTAGAGCCGTCTTTTGTCTCCACTAGTCCTATCACCATCTCGTCTCGTTTTGAATACCTCTTAATGTCTCTTCTCTTTTGTCCTTTCCCAGCCTGGCCTCTTAATCTATTTCATTTCCTGTGCTTCTTTAGTTTTGACAAAGGGTTTTCACCCGAAATGTTGACTCTATTTTCTCTCCACGGATGTTGCCTGGCCTGCTGAGTTTTTCCAGCATTTTCTGTTATTATTTCGGATTTCCAGCATCTGCAGTATTTTGCTATTATACTTGTATGCACTAATTAGTGATTTTCTTTTTTGTGTTAGATCAGCTTTAACCCTCAAGATAACGCACAGATCTGTGTGGCTGGGGATGGTGTTTTAAAACTGTTACGATTTGCCGATGGAAATCTCAAACAAACGAACTTCCAAAAGTTTGAGCTACAGAACTTTCTCACACATGCTTGGATGGCTGACGATCGCATCATTGTTGGCACTGACATGGGAAAACTTTACCTGTTTGAGTTGGCTGAACTGCGCTGGGAGTACAATATGATTCTAGACCACAGGTACAGTAAGAATGGAGGCTGTATGGCCCCTAATTTGCTCTTTCTATTTTCTCAATAGTTGTTGCAGTGGTTTTCAAACCATTCTGTGTTGGAGATCCTCTGTAAATATTTACACAAATCCCAGGGACTTCCTGTTCTAAGGTCTGAAAACATTTTAGCTATCTAAAGAAAGTAGTGCTATTATTGCAGGAAATGTTTTTATTCGTATACAACATCAGAAATAAGTTAACATATATAGAAACATTTAGAAATCTGATGATCCTAGAGTTCCTCACTCTGGGCATTCCTGAGGAACTTCCTTTTGGAACCCTGTGATTTACATTGATGGCTTTAAATCATACTAATATTTTCTTTCCTACAGACAAAACCACATTTAAGGGTGTGTTAATTAAGTGAGTTCATGCACTGTGTTTGGGCGCTACTAACTACAGAAAATGTAGCTTTTGGTAGAATGACTGCCAGTTGGCATTTAGTGTTGTCATTGAATAGCAGGTGGTAATGATTACAGCTCAAGTAGATAACAACCAATGAAGCCATTAATTACGAATGGAATGGTCTTGTGGTAACCTAAGTTATTATCTTCCATCATTTTTTTTTAGCATTAAACATGGCAGTACTGAGACAAATCTTCAACTCTTGCACACAGCTCTTTGTCTGTTAAAAGTGCTGTGATTTTTGTGGTCAGTGGAAATCATTACCAATATGAACATACAAAATTGAGGGGCAGCAAAAGACCACCTGGTCCATCAAGCCTGCCCCACACCATGATGGGTGGAGCATCATGACTAAACACTTCTTCACTTCCACCCACCTCACTGCTCTCCCCCCAACCCACACCCCCCTCAGCCATGTAATCTTCTGGGAGAGGCAAAATAAACAAGGGTGGGGGTGGCTGGTACTCCACTTCCACCCCATCCCAAAGTTCATGCTGGTACTCCACACCCCCCCAGAGTTCATGCTGATACTTTACCTCCTCTACAAACCCCACCCTCACCGCTTCAAAAATTCCTACTGCCACTCTCCCTCCCCACTCCCTTTCAGTTAATGCTGTCATTCTTGTAGTGTATGTACCTTGAAGAAGGAACTATATTCTGCAGCCCCTGTATACTGCAGTACCAGTAGTGACCACCCCTGTATATAAGCCTGTGTAGTAACTTTGTATAGTAGTTCCAGTTTTGTCTCCATTCAGTAAACACCTGTTATAATCAACTTCTGCAGTCCGTGTCTCAATTACACATGGACATTACATTGGCGACGAACAGATCCGAACTTACCTACAGTTCTGCACCACCTCACGGGGATCCATCCCTGAAGCGAAGTTATTAGAGGTCGAAGCCAGAAGGAAGAAATCCAAAAAGAAAAAAAAAAAAACAAACAGAAGAAACGGGCGTCAACCGTGGGCAACCGCCCTCTGATTCATCGAATTCGAAGATTTGCAGGAGAGGCTGTCGAGAGCTAGGCTTGGTTATCCAGTCTGTGGTGTTCCAGCTAATCGGGCTGGTGGCAGGTAGTACACTGATCCTTCCTGGGCTGTGGCGGACTAGAGCTCGATCGGGTGGCTCTTCAACGGGGCCGAGCAGTGTTGTGGGGAAGAGGAGAGAGAGAGAGAGGGTGGACCACACAGGGCGCGGCCGGTGCTACGAAGCTGGGCAGCGTACAGACCCGAGAAGAGGGAGGGAAGTGTCCCATAGGGTCTGCTCTTACGACGGGAACAGTAATTAAAATAAAAGAAAAAGAAATTAGAAGCGCAGAAAGCCGCGAGGAGCTGCAGTTTGCCACGGGGACCGCGGAGAGCGGCGTTGGCAGCAGCGCGGGGGGAAGCGCGCGAAGACCATAGGGCGTCACCATCAAGGCATAAAAACGCCAGCAACAGCGCTGGCAGCAGCGGAAAAGGCAGAAAGTGCGGGAGGCGCCATCTTAATCCAGCGGGGAAGAAGGCAAAGCGCGGTAGGCGCCATTTTGTTCAATCGGGGAAGAAGGCAAAGCGCGGGAGGCGCCATCTTAGATCTCCAAGATGCCGAAGACTGGCAATATCACTGCCTTCGATAATGCAAGAGAAGACTGGACCACGTATGTGGAAAGAGTCGAAGTATATTGCAAGGCAAATGAAGTAGCCGATGAGAAAAAGGCATTGGTACTACTAAACTTAATGGGCGCAAGAACGTACGGCCTATTGCGGAACCTGATCACTCCAGTCAAACCGATGGCGAAGAGTTTTAACAAAATTGTTGATATCCTACAGGAACACCTAAATCCTACACTGCTGCTGATAGCAGAAAGATTTAAATTCCACAAGAGAAATCAGCATAAAGATGAGAGCAATGCTGATTACCTTACAGAACTACGCAAGCTATCAAAGCACTGCCAGTTCGGAGCAGGACTGGCAGATACCCTACGGGACAAATTTGTCTGTGGACTCCTGAGTGAAGGAACCCAGAAGAGGTTACTCTCAGAGAAAGAGCTGACGCTAGATAAGGTTTTCAGCGTGGCAGTATCGTACGAAGCAGCAGCAAGGGGAGCTGCGGAAATACAGCAAAAGCCACAGGAATACGGCACCCATGAAATGACACGGGGATTTGAAAAATGTTATCGCTGCGGCAGAACAACCCATGACCAGAAGGACTGCTGGTCCAAGAACAAAACATGCAGGCAATGCGGAAAGATGGGACACATTGCACGAGTTTGCAGGTCCGGGAAGAAGACTAACGACAACAAAAAGTCTACTAAGGAACAGTACAGGAAAGTACAAAAGATGACGGACAGTAGTTCCGAAGACCAGAAGAGCGATAGTGAATCCGGGAACAAGAGACTAAGCTGTCTCAAACTACACAACGTAATCGCAAAAGAGGATCACCGAACCATTTGGGTCACCCTCACGATAGCAGGATCCCAAGTCAAAATGGAATTGGATACAGGATCAGCCCTGACCATCATGAATCGATGAGACTACGAGCGGCTATTCTCACACATACCCTTGAAAGACACATCCATTGTCTTGAAGACATATACGGGGCAGAAAGTATACCCCAGAGGGAAAATAAGGGTGCCTGTCGAATACAACGGCAAGGAAATACAGAAATTGTATCTGTACATACTGCAAGATGGTGGACCACCGTTATTGGGACGTGAATGGATCAGAAAGCTAAGTTTAGACTGGCACTCCATTCAAGCACTGACTGTGGCTGGTAAAAAGGATGACGACGTCACACCTGGACGATTGTCCAAAATCTTAGCTAACGCTAAAGAGGTATTTCAACAAGGACTGGGAACTCTTAAAGGCGTAACCGCCTTGATAAAAATAGAAGAGAATGCAATTCCCAAGTTTTTCAAAGCAAGACCGGTACCGTATGCAATTCGCCCAGCCATCGAGGCAGAGCTGGAGAATCTGGAGAATGCAGGCGTGTTATCTAAGGTAGACTGAAGCGAGTGGGCAACACCCATCGTTCCTGTCATGAAGAAAACGTTAAACAATAAGTCTGAGGAGCCAAGGAAGGTTCGCATCTGTGGGGACTTCAAGGTGACTGTGAACCCAGTCCTTCACACAGTACAGTATCCTCTTCCGAGGATAGAAGATATTTTCGCCTCACTATCTGGAGGGAAACGTTTTACAAAAATTGACCTAGCGCAAGCATATTTGCAGATGGAGGTTGAAGAATCCTCTAGGAAATATCTCACGATAAACACTCACAAAGGTCTTTACCAGTATAATCGACTGGTACTCGGAGTAGCATCAGCTCCGGCTATATGGCAAAGAGCAATGGAACAAGTCCTGCAAGGGATTCCGGGGACTCAGTGTTACTTGGATGACATCCTAGTGACAGGTGAAAATGACAGTGAACACCTTGCCAACCTAGAGCAGGTGCTCACTAGACTAAGAGAACATGGGCTACGAGCCAATCGCCCCAAGTGCGAGTTTTTTAAGAAACAAATATCGTATTGTGGCCACGTGATTGATGAAGAGGGGTTACATAAGTCCCCTGACAAAATTGAAGCGGTAGTTAAGGCTCCAGCGCCTGAAAATGTGTCGCAACTGAGGTCATTCCTTGGATTGGTGAATTATTACCATAAGTTTTTGCCGAATTTGTCCACAATTCTGCACCCACTGAATGCCCTGCTACAAACTGGAGTAGCATGGAAATGGAGCGATGAATGTAAGCGGGCCTTTCAGAAGTGTAAAGGCCTGATCACTTCAAGAGAAGTATTGGCTCACTACAACCCATCACTACCGATAAGACTGGCGTGTGATGCGTCTCCCTACGGCGTTGGAGCGGTACTGTCACATAAATCCCTTGATGGTTCAGAGAGGCCGATAGCTTTTGCGTCACGCTCGTTAACTGCAGCCGAGCGTAACTACGCCCAGATTGACAGAGGGGCCCTCAGCCTGGTGTGGGGGGTGAAGAAGTTCAATCGCTACATGCACGGACAGAAATTTACTCTACTAACTGATCATCAACCTCTTGTCTCCATTTTCAACCCTAAGAAGGGCGTCCCGATAATGACAGCACAACAGCTACAGAGGTGGTCCCTTTTCCTAGGGGCACACCAATATGACATCGAGTACAAAGGAACTAAACAGCATGGGAATGCTGATGGATTGTCGCACCTACCGTTGCCGACGGTGGAAGAAGCACCTGCAGTGGATCCTGTGGAGATATTCCACTCGGCCATAGTCGAATGTCTACCTGTGACGAATGCAAACATAGAAAAGGAAACACGAAATGACCCGACACTCTCCAGGGTCTATGATTTAACGGTGAAGGGATGGCCAGCACATGGCGAACCACTGTTGCCAGCATTCTCGCCGAGAAGAGAACAGCTGTCAGTGTGCCGAGGAACCTTGATGTGTGGATCCAGAGTAGTAATTCCACCCAAATTGAAGGATAGAGTGCTCAATGAGCTTCATGAGGGTCATCTGGGAGGTGTAAAAATGAAGAACTTAGCCAGAGCGTTTGTGTGGTGGCCGGGAATCGACAGAGAAATTGAAGAGATGACCAAGAGCTGTACAGGATGCCAGAAGGTCCAAAACGCCCCACCACAAGCCCTCTACATCCATGGGAGTGGCCCTCATCTCCATGGCAAAGGGTACACATTGATTTTGCTGGTCCATTTATGGACTCGATGTTTTTAATTGCGGTGGATGCACATTCAAAGTGGCCAGAGGTAATAAAAATGTCCTCAACCACCACAGAAAAAACTATCACAGTCTTACGAACCATATTCACCAGAAATGGGCTGCCTGAACAGATTTGCTCCGACAATGGACCACAGTTTGTGTCTGAAGAGTTCCGGAGGTTCTTAAAGAACAATGGTGTTAAGCAGTACACATCCGCCCCATATCATCCAGCCACCAATGGATTGGCTGAGAGGTTCATTCAAACATTCAAAAAGGCTATCAAGGCAATATGTAATAAGAACATAAGAACATAAGAAATAGGAGCAGGAGTAGGCCAATTGGCCCCTCGAGCCTGCTCCGCCATTCAATAAGATCATGGCTGATCTGATCCTAACCGCCAATCCACTATGACAGGACTATCTCCTGAATCTAACAGCATTAGACACACGAAAAACAGGAGCAGGATCAGGCTACACGGCCCCTGGGCCCGCTCCGCTACCCACAGGGCCATGACCTATCCGAACCTAGACTCATGTCCAAATTCCTGCCCGCTCCCCGTAACCCTTAATTCCCTTTTCTACTAGGAAACTGTCTATTTCTGTTTTAAATTTATGTAATGATGTAGCTTCGACAGCTTTTTGGGGCAGCATATTCCATGGACCTACCACCCTCTGAGTGAAGTAGTTCCTCCTCATCTCAGTTTTGAAAGAGCAGCCCCTTATTCTAAGACTATGCCCCCTAGTTCTAGTTTCACCCATCATCTGGAACATCCTCCCTGCATCCACCCGATCCAACCCCTTCATAATCTTATATGTTTCAATAAGACCGCCTCTCATTCTTCTGAACTCCAATGAGTAGAGTCCCAATCTACTCAACCTCTCCTCATATGTCCATCCCCTCATCCCCGGGATTAATCGAGTGAACTTTCTTTGTACTGACTCGAGAGCAAGTATGTCCTTTCTTAAGTATGGACACCAAAACTGTATGCAGTATTCCAGGTGCGGTCTCACCAATACCTTGTACAACTGAAGCAATACCTCCCTATTTTTATATTCTATCCCCCTAGCAATGAAAGCCAACATTCCATTGGCCTTCTTAATCACTTGCTGCACCTGCATACTAACCTGAAGACATACCCCTACAACACAAGGTGGATAACTTCTTGTTTGCCTACCGGAATGTGACACATGCGGTTACCAACCAAACTCCAGCCATGATGTTCTTCAATCGAAGACTAAGATGCCGCTTGGATTTGGTTAAGCCAAACATCAGAAGAGATGTGGAGAACAGGCAGTTTCAGAATATGAATGAAAGGCCAACCAGGAGTTTCAAGATAGGTCAACCAGTTTTGGCCCGGGACTACCGCACAGAGAAATGGCAGCCAGGAACGATCTGCACACGGCAAGGACCTCTAATGTATACCGTGGACGTTGGAGAGAGCATTGTAAGACGCCATGCTGACCAGATTCTAGAGTCACTGGAAAACGTCAAATCTACACCACGATCCTATACACCTGGTGATGAAACCGAAGTACCAATTGCATCTACCTCAGAATCGGTGATATTGGAAGCAGACGAACCAAACAACGACGTTGATCCCGAATCAACTTTGCCAGAAGAACCTGATACCCCAAAGAGGCGTTATCCGGACAGAATCAGGAAGCCTCCTCAAAGACTGAATTTATAATTGATTAACTTCAGCTAATGTATATAGCAACTGTAATTGTAAATATGTTATTTAATTATTAATCGAATGTTATGTACTGTTTAGCTAAAAGGGGAGGAATTGTAGTGTATGTACCTTGAAGAAGGAACTGTATCCTGCAGCCCCTGTATACTGCAGTACCAGTAGTGACCACCCCTGTATATAAGCCTCTGCAGTAACTTTGTATAGTAGTTCCAGTTTTGTCTCCATTCAGTAAACACCTGTTATAATCAACTTCTGCAGTCCGTGTCTCAATTACACACGGACATTACAATTCTTATTCCTCTTCCACCACAACACACCAGCAATAGCTAGTTCCCTCTTTTTATCCATGCCCCTCCCCTAAAGTCTTCGGCAGCACCTCCCAAACCCACAACCTCTACCACCTAGAAGGACAAGAGCAACAGGCTCATGGGAACACCATCACCTGCAAGTTTCCCTCCAAGTTACACACCATCCTGACTTGAAGTACATCGCCGATCCTTCATCGTCGCTAGGTCAAAATCCTGGAACTCCCTCTGGAACAGCACTGTTGGAGTGCCTTCACCACATGGACTGCAGCAGTTCAAGAAGGCAGTTCACCACCACCTTCTCAAGGGTAATTAGGGATGGGCAATAATGTTGGCATTGCCAGCGACGCCCGCATCCTAGGAACGAATAAAAAAAAAGGTGCTGGTCCCAGCTTCTGCCCCTTTCATTCTCCTCCATCCATTTCCATGTTTCCTCTATTGACATCCATTTATCTCCCACTTTCATTTCCATCCCTTTCCTCCCTGTATAACACACAAATTATGCACTATGTTATTAGCTCTATCCCCTTTTTATTGCAGCTCCACTTGAAGCTTGTGCTGCCTTATGCTTAATCAAGCTTGGGAGGAAATCATCTTGTTACTGCACACATTTCCTTCTTGGCAGCCTGTTACAGATATAAATTGGCTTGCCAACAGAGTGCTGATGTGTGAAAGTCAAGTAAATAGTGGATTAACATTAATTGATGTGAAATGGCACTTCACACTATCAAAGTAACTGAAGGCACAGTGTATACCTAGTAGAAATGGCTACTATTTCAGTGTAAATTAATTTTAATAGATGAGCTTGCAATTAAAGTTAATTCAGCTGGGAGGACATGCGGAGCTTCTGGAATTAACTTGTGTATTTAATAGATCAGTTTCTTGTATCAAGTATTTTAAGCAAATTGAGTCAAACAATACATTTATCATTAGCAATTCAGTGTTCCTATTGCATATAGATTCTCCATTGGTTTAAGTAGTGTATTAGAACTATTATTATGGAATAAATTATGTTAAGTAGTGTCATTGGTGTTACTATCTTTCAGAACCACTATCTCCATGAGCCACATGCCTGCACCTACAAATCCTCATCCCAAGATTACAGCGCTAGCAATTTATTCCAAAGGGTTTATGTGCTCTGCTGGGCCTGCTATTGTCTATATGTTTGAAAAAGGAGAAGAGAAGGATACCTTCAAGAAAACCAGGGTGATTAAGGTGAGTCCCACACTAAATGAGACTGAAGCAGTTAAATAATGCTTGTCAAGAGTGTCTAAAGCAACAATTGGCTGCTGTGCTGAGCAGATTCTGAGGCATTGGTCCCCTGCTTATTCCAGCGGGGACTACATTTTAGAAGTTAACAGTGTAAATTTGAAATGGAAATATAAGATACCCATTTATAGTAGCCATGATTAGGTATGGATAAATAATGACAACAATTATACCCACTGCCATCATGTAAACCATACGGCAACAAGTTAGTGTTTTTTAAATCCATTCTAGTGAATATTTGAAACTACAATGGAAACATTAACCCCCCAAAAAACAGGTAGGTTGGTGTTGGGTGGGAGGTTAAAGTGTTAAAAAATTGATCCCGACCACAACATGCCCACTTCCGGTTTTAACGGAGGTGGCCGGAGGGGCGGGGGGGGGGTGGTACGGTGGGGGAAGGCAGCCAACCTGCTCCCAGGAAGTGGGTCACCCATTTAAATATTATAATGAGGCCAGCGTGGCTCAGATTTAACCACCATTTCATCTTTAACTGTGGCTGGTTGGGTTTCCCAGGCCTCGGAGAACCTGCCAGCTAAAGTAAGGCAAGGACTTCTGGATCCAGGAGGTAAGTGCCTTTACACTTACCTCCTGGATCCAGCAGCCCTGCCTAACCCACACCCCGCAATCGGAGACCCTTGCCCCACCTCCCACCGATGATCCTCAGGCCAGCCCCAATGCTTCCTCCCGCTCCCCCACCGATGATCCTCAGAGCAGCCCCGATCCTCTGTTTTCCATCCCCCTCTACCCCACCAATGCTCTGGCCCTGATCCATGCTTCGCTCCTCCCCGATTTTCCAGCCCCGATCCATTCTTTTCTCACCCCCATTGCTCGGGCTCCGATCCTCTCTTTTCACCACCTAACCCTCACCCTGCCCCTTCCCTGCCGACTGAAGCTCCAGCCCCGATCCATGCTTCCCTCCCTTTCCCCCCCCCCCCGCCGATGCGCCTCCGGCCCCCGACCACCGCCCACCCTCCCCACCCCTGGCCCCCATCCGATCCCTCCCTTTCTCCTCTCTGCGGCTTAGTGCTGCAGGTCTAACCACTCGCAGCCAGCGAGCCTCTCAATCTGGCTGGCTGTGAGTGGGAAACAGATCTTTAAAATCCGGCAGGTCCTGCGGCAAATCCGTTCTCCCAGGTTTCCCAACCAATTCCTAGGCCCCCTGCTCCCAACCTGCCTCCCGATTAAAATTCCGGCCTTACCATCTGAAAAATGATGTCAGTTTGAATTGAAGCATTTCATAATGCCATAAAGTCTTGTTATTCAGTGATGCTCAACTGATATCTATTTGCAAATATTTATCCTGACTATCATGTGACCGTCAAAGTTCTGTGCTGTGATTAGTCAATGATTATATCATATCAATCTGTATAGAATACTAAGTATCTGAAAGTAAATGACAAGATTGTAACCCAAAGGTACAATGATGTTATAAGCAGAGAAATACTGAATATTTTATAAGCTGTGAAATTAGGCTACAGCCACCTCTGCAGGAAATGCATCTGCCTTCAGTCACTCCAGCTCAGAGTCATTGAGCTGCAGTGCGAGTTAGAGACACTCTGAAACATAAGGCGGGGGAGGAATTTCTGGACAGAGTTAATGGCACAAATAACTACATATGGGTATGATCTTGTGGCCATTACAGAAACATGGCTGCAGGGTGACAATGCCTGGGAATTAAACATACCAGGTTATTTAACGATCAGGAAGGACAGGCAGGAAGGAAGGGGAGGTGGGGTGGCTATGTTAATAAAGGAAGGAATCACTGTAATACAGAGAAATGATATTGGGTCAAAAGATCAGGATAATGAAACAGTTTGGGTGGAGATAAGGAATAATAAGGGGAAAAAAACACTAGTGGGCGTAATCTATAGGCCTCCGAACAGTTGCAACTCTGTTGGACGGAGTATCAATCAGGAAATAGTTGAGGCTTGTAATAAGGGAACATCTATAATTATGGGGGATTTTAACGATCATATTAATTGGACAAATCAAATTGGGCAGGGCTGCCTTGAGGATGAGTTCTGTTAGATCCGTGATTCTGAGAGTATGCTGTTTTTCAATAACCACACGGATGCTGTAACTTAAGAATAAACAGGTATTTACTGGAGGAGGGTAGTCTCAAGACTGGGGGTACAGAGGTATGCGCAAAGCTTATATACAGGTGTGGTCACTGCCGGTACTACAGTATACAGGAGCTGTAAAAGTAGTTCTGTCTTAAAGGTACATACACTCCAATTCCTCCCCTTTTAGATTAGTAGTACCCCTAATATTCAAATAACAATTAACACTTTAACATGTGCATTAAACAACAATAGTCCATTTATAGATTCAGTCTTTGGGGCGACTTCCTGACCCTTTCGGGATAGCGCCTTTCCTGAGGTTCTTGTTCTTGGTGCAGAGGCGATTCTGGCCCCTTTTCATCGGGTAGTTCATCGGGTTCCACTGCTACTGGTTCTGAGGTAGATGCTACCGGTATGTCGGGTTCATCCCCAGGTACTCGAGACATGGGGTTGAATCGTTCCTGTGATGCTAAGATCTGATCGACGTGGCGTCTCACAATGTTCTCCCCGACATCCACTGTGTACATTAATGGCCCCTGCCTTGTGCATATCGTTCCGGGTTGCCATTTCTCTGTTCGATAGTCACGGGCCAAGACTGGTTGTCCTACATTGAAGCTCCTTGTCGGCTTCTCATTGATGTGCTGGAATTGTTTGTCCTCAACATTTCTTCGCACATTTGGTCTGAGCAAGTCCAGACGAGATCTCAATCTTCGGTTAAAGAACATCATGGCCGGGGTCTGGTTGGTAACTGCATGTGTCGCGTTTCGGTAGGCTAATAAGAAATTGTCCACCTTATGCTGTAGTGGAATTTCATCATCGCACATGGCCTTTATCGCCTTCTTAAAGGTTTGTACGAACCTCTCAGCCAATCCATTTGTGGCTGGGTGATACGGGGCGGATGTGTAATGCCTTACCCCATTTGTTCTCATAAATTTTCGAAATTCTTCGGACACAAACTGTGGTCCATTATCAGAGCAAATCTGCTCTGGCAACCCGTTTCTGGCAAATATGGTCCGTAGGACTGCAATTGTTTTCTCTGTAGTGGTTGAGGACATTTTTATCACCTTAGGCCACTTCGAATGAGCATCCACTGCTATTAAGAACATTGAGTCCATGAATGGACCAGCGAAATCAATATGCACCCGTTGCCATGGAGAGGAGGGCCACTCCCATGGGTGTAGAGGAGCATGTGGTGGTGCATTTTGGACCTTCTGGCATCCTGAGCAGCTCTTGGTTAGGTCTTCGATTTGTTGATCGATTCCCGGCCACCACACACAAGCCCTAGCAAGGCTTTTCATTTTCACTCCCCCCAGATGACCTTCATGTAGCTCATTTAGCACTCTCCCTTAACTTGGGTGGAATCACCACTCTGGATCCACACATCACTGTCCCCTGGCATACTGACAGCTGTTCTCTTCTGGATGAGAATGCTGGCAACAGTGAGTCGCCATGTGTTGGCCATCCCCTCACCGTCAATTCATATACCCATGACAGCGTCGGATCATTGCGGGTCTCCTCTATATCCGCATTTGTTACTGGCAATCGTTCAATTATCGACGAATAAAATATCTCGATAGGGTCCACTGCTGGTGCTTCCTCTGCCGTAGGCAGTGGCAGGTGCGATAGCCCATCAGCGTTCCCATGCTGTTTCGTGCCTTTATATTCTATTTCATATTGATTCGCCCCTAGAAACAGGGACCATCTTTGTAACCGTTGTGCAGTCATCACTGGAACGCCCTTCTTAGGATTAAAGATGGAGACAAGTGGTTGGTGGTCAGTCAGCAAGGTGAACTTCTGCCCATGCAGATAGTGGTTGAATTTTTTTACTCCCCATACTAGGCTGAGGGCCTCCCTGTCAATCTGGGCGTAGTTGCGCTCGGCTGACGCAAAGGCTACTGGCCTCTCCAACCCGTCTGGGAATTTGTGCAACAGCACCGTTCCAATACCATAGGGTGATGCATCACATGCCAAACGAATTGGTAGTGCTGGGTTGAAATGGGCCAACACCTCTTTTGATGTGATCAATTCTTTACACTTCTGGAAAGCTCGTCTACGTTCGTCATTCCACTTCCATGGTACCCCTGTTTGCAGTAGGGTGTTCAGTGGGTGTAATACCGTGGACAAATTTGGTAAGAACTTGTGGTAGTAGTTTACCAGCCCGAGGAACGACCTCAGTTGTGACACATTTTCCGGTGCTGGGGCTTTGACTACTGCCTCAATCTTTTCAGGGGACTTATGTAACCCCCCTTCATCGATGACGTGGCCACAAGACGAGATCTGTTTCTGGAAAAACTCGCACTTGTGGTGATTAGCTCGTAGCCCATACTCCTTTAATCTAGTGAGCACTTTCTCCAAGTTGGCGAGGTGATCACTGTCATTTTCGCCCGTGACCAGGATGTCGTCCAAATAACACTGGGTCCCTGGAATCCCTTGCAGGACTTGATCCATCGCCCTTTGCCAGATAACCGGAGCTGAGGCTACCCCGAACACCAGCCGGTTGTATTGATAGAGACCTTTATGAGTGTCAATCGTAAGGTATTGTTTCGAAGCTTCTTCTACCTCCATTTGCAAGTACACCTGGGCTAGATCAATTTTGGTGAAGCGTTTACCTCCAGATAGCGAGGCGAAAATATCCTCAATTCGTGGAAGCGGATATTGTACCGTGTGAAGGACTGGGTTCACTGTCACCTTAAAATCCCCACAGATGCGGACCTTCTTTGGTTCCCCAGGCGTATTACTCAACGACCTCTTCATTACAGGAACGATGGGTGTAGCCCACTCGCTCCAGTCCACTTTGGACAGTACTCCTGAACGTTCCAACCCTTCCAGCTCTGCTTCAACAGCTGGTCTGATCGCATAAGACACTGGTCTGGCCTTAAGAAACTTTGGGCTTGCATTTTCCTCTATTTTAATCGTTGCTGTTATGCCTTTTAGTGTTCCGAGTCCCTCCTGGAACACTTCTTTTGCGTCAGTTAGCATTTTTGACAGTCGTCCAGGTGTGACGTCGTCATCCTTTTTGGCCTCAACCTTCAGTGCCTGTATGGAATGCCAATCTAATTGTATCTTCCGGATCCATTTACGTCCTAGCAGTGGTGGTCCTCCATCTGGCACTACATATATATCCATTTTAGGTATTTCCTGGCCTTTATATATCACTTTCACCCTTATTTTTCCTTTGGGGTAGACTTTTTGCCCCGTGTACGTCTTCAAGACAATCTCTGTAGCTTTCAAGGGTATATGTGAAAATAGCCGCTTGTAGTCCCTTTGGTTTATGACTGTTAGGGCTGATCCTGTGTCCAATTCCATTTTCACTTGGACTCCGTCTATCTTCAGTGTAACCCAGATAGTCTGGTGATCCTCCATTTTGGTTACCTTATGTAGTTTCAGACAACCCAGCTTCTGGCTTCCGGAGTCTGTGTCACTTTTCTGTTCGTCTGAACCACTGTCCGTCACCTGGTGTACCTTTTTGTACTTCTCCTGTGGAGATTTCTTACTGTTGGTTTTCTTCCCAGACCTGCAGACTCTTGCTATGTGTCCTGCTTTTCCACACTGTCTGCACACTTGGTCCTTGAACCAACAATCCTTCTGGTCCTGTGTTTTCTGCCGCAGCGATAGCACTTCCCTGTTCCATAGGACATTTCATTGGTGCCATATTCTTGCGGTCTCCGTTGTATCTCTGCAGCGCCCCTTGCGGCTGCTTCGTGTGATACTGCTATACTGAAAGCCTTGTCCAGCGTAAGATCCTTTTCTGATAGAAGCTGTTTCTGGGTTCCTTCACTTTGTAGCCCACACACAAACTTGTCCCTTAACGTATCTGCTAGTCCCGCTCCAAACTGGCAGTGTTTCGATAGCTTGCGCAGTTCCGTTAGGTACTCAGCATTGCTTTCGTCTTTGTGTTGGTTCCTTTTATGGAACTTAAATCGTTCTGCTATCAGCAGCGGTGTGGGGTTTAAGTGGTCCTGTAGGATTTCTACTATGCTTTCGAAATTCTTGTTCACCGGCTTCTCTGGGGTTATTAGATTTCGCAGTAACCCATAAGTTTTTGCACCCATGGAATTTAACAAAACCAGTGTTTTCCTAGCATCTGGCACTTCATTCGCCCTGCAGTACACCTCAATACGTTCCACATATGTCGCCCAATCTTCGACTTCATTGTCGAACGTAGAGATACTGCCACTCTTCGGCATCCCTGGGTGTGATTTAACTGTCAAAAATGGCGTCTCCCTCGCTTCCCCTTCTTCTCCGCTGGCACAAAATGGCGTCTCCCGCGCTTTCCTTCCTTCCCGCGCTCGCCCTTCTTCTCCGCTGCGGCTTCTAAAAATGGCGTCTCCCGCGCTCTTCCTTCTTCTCCGCGGCTCAATGGCGTCTCCCGCGCTCTCCCTTCTTCTCCCCGTGGACACTGTTCAGCCCTTGAGCCCTGGCTGTGCTCTGCGCGTTCTTTTTTTTTTTTTCTCGACGCCGCTCGGTCCTGAACCCGGCTGTTGCTTTACCCTCTCTCTCTCCGTTTTTTTTTTTTCTCTCTCGACGCCGCTCGGTTTTCAATTCCGGCTGCGCCCTGTGCGCTTCACCCTCTGTCTTACTCCGTCGACGCTGCTCGGCTTTCTCTCCGCCGTTGGTCGGCTCCAGCCGCCACTGTCCGGGAAGGGTCTGCGCTGGACCTGTCGTCAGTCTCTTGCTGATCGTCGTGGCTGGGGAACCAAGCCCGGCTCTCCACAGCCTCCCCTGCGATGTTCACTCTCTGCCGGACGACTGGGCGGTTGCTCGTGGTCGACGCCCGTGTTCCTGGCCTCGACTTTCTTACACCGCCCTCCCGGAGCGAATCCTCGAAGGGAAATGCAGAGTTGCAGGTAGATTCGAATCGACACTCGTCGCCACTGTTAGATCCGTGATTCTGAGAGTATGCTCTTTTTCAATAACCACACGGATGCTGTAACTTAACAATAAACAGGTATTTACTGGAGGAGGGTAGTCTCAAGACTGGGGGTACAGAGGCATGCGCAAAGCTTATATACAGGTGTGGTCACTGCCGGTACTACAGTATACAGGAGCTGTAAAAGTAGTTCTGTCTTAAAGGTACATACACTACAAGTTCATTGAGTGTGTTAGGGATGGGTTTCTTGAGCAGTATGTAACTGAACCGACCAGGGGGCAAGCAACCTTAGATCTGGTCCTGTGTAACGAGAGAGGATTATTTAAAAATGTCCTAGTAAAGGATCCCCTTGGAATGAGTGACCATAACATGGTTGAATTCCATATTCAATTAGAGGGTGAGAAGGTTGGATCTCAAACAAGCGTGCTAAGCTTGAATAAAGGAGACTATGAAGGTATGAGAGCGGAATTGAGTAGAGTGGATTGGGAAAATAGATTAAAGGGTAAGACGATACATGATCAGTGGTGTACATTTAAGGAGTTATTTTACAACTTCCAAAAAATATATATTCCACTGAGAAGAAAAGGGTGTAAAAGAAAAGACAGCCATCCGTGGCTAAGTAAAGAAATTAAGGATAGTATTTGACTAAAAACAAGGGCATATAAGGTAGCCAAATCTAGTGGGAGGATAGAGGATTGGGAAAACTTTAAAAGACAGCAAAAAATAACAAAAAGATTGATTAAGAAAGGGAAGATGGATTATGAAAGTAAATTAGCAAAAAATATAAAAACAGATAGTAAGAGTTTTTATAGTTATATAAAAAGAAAAAGGGTGGCTAAAGTAAATGTTGGTCCCTTAGAGGATGAGACCAGGAAATTAATGGTGGGAAATATGGAGATGGCAAAAACACTGAATGAATATTTTGTATCAGTCTTTACAGTAGAGGACACTAAGAATATCCCAACACTGGACAAACAGGGGGCTATAGGGGGGTAGGAGCTAAACACGATCAAAATCACTAAGGAAGTGGTACTCGGTAAAATAATGGGACTCAAGGTGGATAAATCACCTGGACCTGATGGCTTACATCCTAGGGTCTTGAGGGAAGTGGCGGTAGGGATTGTGGATGCATTAGTAATAATTTTCCAAAACTCCCTGGACTCAGCAAAGGTCCCGGCAGACTGGAAAACTGCTAATGTAACACCCTTATTTAAAAAGGGCAGTAGACAGAAGGCTGGAAACTATAGACCAGTTAGCCTAACATCTGTGGTAGGTAAAATTTTGGAGACAGTAACAGGACATTTGGATACTCATAATTTAATAGGACAAAGTCAGCATGGTTTTATGAAGGGGAAGTCATGTTTGACAAATTTGCTGGAGTTCTTTGAGGAAGTAACATATAGGGTGGATAAAGGGGAACCAGTGGACGTAGTGTATTTAGACTTCCAAAAGGCATTTGACAAGGTGCCACACAAAAGATTATTGCTTAAGGTAAAAAATCACGGGATTGGGGGCAATATTCTGGCGTGGATAGAGGATTGGCTATCTAACAGAAGGCAGAGAGTTGGGATAAATGGTTCATTCTCAGACTGGCAATCAGTAACTAGTGGTGTTCCGCAGGGGTCAGTGCTGGGTCCCCAACTCTTTACAATCTATATTAACGATTTGGAGGAGGGGACCGAGTGTAACATATCAAAGTTTGCAGATGATACTAAGATGGGAGGGAAAGTAGTGAGTGAGGAGGACATAAAAAACCTGCAAGGGGACATAGACAGGCTAAGTAAGTGGGCAGAGATTTGGCAGATGGAATACAATACTGGAAAGTGTGAGGTTATGCAATTTGGCAGGAAAAATTGTAGAGCAAGTTATTATCTTAATGGCAAGAAACTGGAAAGTACTGAAGTACAAAGGGATCTGGGGGTCCTGGTGCACGAAACTCAAAAGGTTAGTATGCAGGTGCAGCAAGTGATTAAGAAGGCCAATGGAATGTTGGCTTTCATTGCTAGGGGGATAGAATATAAAAATAGGGAGGTATTGCTTCAGTTGTACAAGGTATTGGTGAGACCACACCTGGAATACTGAATACAGTTTTGGTGTCCATACTTAAGAAAAGACATACTTGCTCTCGAGTCAGCACAAAGAAGGTTCACTCGGTTAATCCTGGGGATGAGGGGATGGACATATGAGGAGAGGTTGAGTAGATTGGGACTCTACTCATTGGAGTTCAGAAGAATGAGAGGCGATCTTATTGAAACATATAAGATTGTGAAGGGGTTGGATCGGGTGGATGCGGGGAGGATGTTCCCGATGATGGGTGAAACTAGAACTAGGGGGCATAGTCTTAGAATAAGGGGCTGCTCTTTCAAAACTGAGATGAAGAGGAACTACTTCACTCAGAGGGTGGTAGGTCCATGGAATATGCTGCCCCAAAAAGCTGTCGAAGCTACATCATTACATAAATTTAAAACAGAAATAGACAGTTTCCTAGAAGCAAAGGGAATTAAGGGTTACGGGGAGCGGGCAGGAATTTGGACATGAGTCTAGGTTCGGATCGGACATGGCCCTGTGGGTAGCGGGGCGGGCCCAGGGGCCGTGTAGCCTGATCCTGCTCCTATTTCATGTGTCTAATTCTGTTAGATTCAGGAGATGGTTCTGTGATAGTAGATTGGCGGTTAGTATCAGATCAGCCATGATCTTATTGAATGGCGGAGCAGGCTCGAGGGGCCGATTGGCCTACTCCTGCTCCTATTTCTTATGTTCTTATCCAGAATACAGTCACACCCCAGAGGAAAGTACAGGTTCAGGAAGGGGTGGAGTGTGACTGTTAGGGAGACGGGTAGCGGGGACTTAGGGGAGGTTGAGAAGGAAGTCCCGCAGACACTGGTCCTGTCCAACAGGTACGATGTACTCACTACCTGTGAGGACAAGGAGAAAGACTGCAGGGAGGACAGCCACAATGCAGACCAAGGCACCGTGGCTCAGAAGGCTGTCCAAGGGGGGGAAGAGCAGAATAGAAATGTGGTAGTGATAGGGGATTCTATAGTTAGGGGTATAGATAGCGTCCTCTGCAGCCAAGAACGAGAATCCCGAAGGGCGTGTTGTCTACCAGGGTAAGGGATATCTCGAGGCGTCTGGAGAGGAATTTGGAAAGGGAGGAGGAAATCCAGTTGTGTTTGTCCATATCGGAATAAACAACATAGGAGGTCCTGCTGAAGGAGTATCAGGAGTTAAGAGCTAAATTAAAAAGCAGGACCTCGATGGTAATAATCTCTGGATTATTGCCCAAGCCATTTGCAAATTGCCATAGAAGCAGTCAGATCAGGAAAATTAATATGTGGCTAAAGGGCTAGTGTGGGAAAGAGGGGTTTCTTTTCATGGGATACTGGCACCAGTTCTGCGACAGGAAGGAGCTGTACCGATGGGACAGGATCCACCTGAACCGGGGATGGGACCCGTGTCCTAACGTAAAGGGTAAATAGGGAGGTGGCAAAGGCTTTAAACTAGTAAGATGGGGGAGTGATCTACAAGATATGAAACCAGCCTAAATATAAACAAAACAGGAGAGTATAGGAAAGAGTAAAGTAAGGGAGGATATTGATGGCCCAGGAATAAATGGAGTTATCGAACAGGAGTGTAAAAAGATGGTTAAGAATAAAGTGAAAGGAACTGCTATTAAAAATGAGTTAAACTGTCTGTACAGCAATGCACTCAGTGTCCGTAATAAAACAGGGGAGCTGGAGGCAATCATGCGTTGCGAGGAACCAGACATAGTAGGGATTACTGAGACATGGCTGCAGAAAAATCAGGACTGGGAATTAAACATTGCAGGGTATAACATATTTAGAAAAGATAGAGAGGGAAAAAGGGGTGGTGGAGTAGCTGTACTTATTAAGGATAACATAATGGCAGTAGAAATAAGTGACGCAGCCATCAACAAAATCAAAATAGCATCCATGTGGATAGTGATAAAGGGGGAAAAATTCACTTCCACCCCCTTTGGGGCACTAACTTCGCTACTTAGCGCCCGAGAAAGTTAGTGCCCCCGCGCCCGAAATTCAATGGTAGCGCCCCAGGCAGGAGGCACTCTTGGGGCGCTCCCAGGGAATATCGTGGCGCTACGTGCAGCCGCACCACACACTCCGGCACGTAGCGCAGCGGTTCTGCAGGCCTCCCTCCCCTGATTAAAGGTGAGAGGCCTAGCGCAGCGTGCACCGGCGCCCTGCAGGGCCACCAGGGAGCGAGGTGCTGGCAAAAGAGCCCAGCACTCAAGAGGAGTGCCGGGCTGACTGATGGCGGCCGGCACCCTGCAGCAGGAGACCAGAGGGGGCAGGTGCTGGCAAGCGGCCCAAAAAAAATGGCCGCCCGGCACCTGCCCTTTAATTATCGCCGCCTCGGCGGCAAGATTGCCCCCCTGACGCTGTCAGACATAGCGTCCGGCGGTAGGTCAGAGGGTGCGAGTCAAGTTTGCGGCCGGGATGCAAGCAGGGCGCTGCGCATGGCGATGATGTCATCGCCAGAGGTGCAGTGCCGCGGGGCGCTACTGCCTACCGACGCCGCTAACCTCCCGCTGAATTCCGTGGGAGGAGTTGGCGGTGCTGCGCCTGGGCACTAGTTGCTTTGCACCCCGTTAGCGCCCCGGAGATTATGACGTCAGTGAGCGTGCAATGTCAGGATTCCCCATGGTGCAGGATGCCATTGACTGCACCCACATGGCTTTGCGGGCACTGCATAACAATCCTGAGATCTTCCGTAACCGCAAAGGCTACCGCTCACTTAATGTGCAGCTGGTGTGCGACCTGGCACAGCGAATCCTCACCGCCAATGCCCGCTATCCTGGCAGCAGCCATGATGCCTTCATCCTGTGCCAGACGGGTGTGCCAGCACTCTTCCAGCCACCACATCAAGCTCATGGTTGGCTGCTCAGAGACCAGGGAGAAAAATTCAGTTGGTTGCGCCTCCCGTTAGCGCCTTAAGAGGGCACTAACGGGACGCAACGCAACTAGTGCCCAGGCACGGCACTGCCCACGCCTCCTGCAAAATTCAGCGGGAGGTTAGTGGTGGTGCTAACCGGTAGCACCCTACGGCGCTGCGCCACTGGCGATGACGTCATTGGCGTGCGCAGTGCCCCGTTCACGCCCCGGCCATGATCTTCAGGAGCACCCCCTGACTTACCGCCAGACGCTATGTCCGACGGGGTCAGGGAGGCGTACCTGCAGCCGGGGAGGTGCAATTTAAAGGCGAGGTGCGGGGCGGCCATTTTTGTTGCTGGCCGCCTGCCAGCACCTGCCTGCGCTCCCGTCCCAGACCTCCTGAAATGCCCCCCCCCTCCTACCCTGCGGAGTACTGGCTGCGCTCCAAGAGCCCGGCACTTCTCTTGAGTGCCGGGCTCTTTTGCCTGCACTCCCGATCCCCGGGGGCCCAGCTGGGCCCCGGGTCGCGCTGCGCAAGGCCCCTCCCCTTTAAGATGGGGAGGAAGGCCTGCAATACCGCGGCGCGACGTGCCGCAGCGCCACATAACGCCGCAATATTGACTCACAGCGCCCCAAGAGGGATGCGGGGCACTTCCAGTAGTGCCCTGCTTCCCTCTTGGGGCGCAACCACTCAATTTCCGGCACGGGGGTGCTAATTTTTCCGGGACACTACTTTTAGTGCCCCGGCGAAGTTAACGCCCCAATTGGGGCGCTACTCAATTTTTAGCCCCAGGTCTTTCCATTCTCCAGCTGGCTCATGACACCCCTTCGCAACCCCATCACTGCTGCCCAGCACTCATATAATGAGAGCCATGCTGCCACCAGGATCATCATCGAGCAGACCATCGGCCTGCTGAAGTAAAGGTTACGCTGCCTTGACCGCTCAGGAGAAGCCCTCCAGTACTCGGCTGAGCTGGTGTCCCATTTCGTGGTGGTCTGCTGCATGCTCCACAACTTGGCCATCATGAGGGCCCAGCTCTTGCCACCAGGGATTGCGGGCCCACCTCAGGAGGAGGAAGAGGGAGAGGAGGAGCATGAAGAGGAAGAGGAAGACGAGGAGGACAATGAGGAGGAGGAGGAGGAGGAGGAGGAACAGGAGCGAGGGAGGAGGCAGCCACTCAATTGGCCTTCCAGTAGGGCGGTCCGTGACCGCCTCATCAGACTGCTGTTCGAATGAATTTAACTCCATATCCCCATTGCTCACCACATCCCCATCATTTCATCCCTGTCGCAGGCCATATCACAGCGCAAAGTTGAAATGAGACACACCACAAAAGAATCCAAACTGAATTAATAAATTTATCAAAAATCAGTGAACACATATTTACACCAAAAATATTAACTATTCACCCTTGTGCAATCCCTTAGTGCCTGTTGTTACTGTGCCTTTGCCTACTCTAGTGCTCCTACAAAGTGTTGGCCCAGCGGCTGCAGCAGGGCTGATGGAAGGCTGCTGAATGTCCATGTGGGAGATTTCAGATGGCCTTGCAGGATGTCCTCGACCAGCTCTGGACCTGGAAGACCCGGCTGCAGACTGCAGCACCTCCGTATGGGTGACAGCAGTCTGGGCTGGCTGGATGACAGGCAGTGACGAGGGCAATGGCGGAGTGCCAGCTGTGGATGCGGGAATGCTGTCATCCTGAGAGAGGACAGCGGGTTCCTGCTCCACTGACCCACTGCCACTCCCCCGGGGTAGCACCTCAGCATCCCTTGCAATCTGTTGGAGCACAGATTGCAGGCCTACTGCAACACCATGAAAGCCCCAGCCACGATGGCAGCAGTCAGAGCTTGTGTGGCATCAAGCTGAGACTGCATGAGAGCAGTCCGAAATTGGATGCCACCGAGCATAGACTGCATTACAGCACTAAGACGTTGCATCGCTATCCCCGTGCTGCAATGGCAGCTGCCAGATCGCTCATCACACGCGACATCAGTTCTGGTCACCGCGATCTATCTGGGAGTCTACCATCCTTTCCAGACTGGAAATGATGGGCTCCATGGTGTGCACAGAGCCTTGTGCAATGTTGGAGGCGGACTCCTCCACGCTTCTTACCATTGCGGAGAGGCTCCCGGGCACCCTTGCCATTGCCGTGTGCATCTCCGTGTGCATGCTCATCACCCTTCTTCTAAAGGCCTCCCCATCGAGGTCCTCATCTGAGTCCTGTGCAGCAGAACTCGCCTTCCGGGGAGCTAGCCCCCGAGCTACCCTTTCCCCCTGACCTTGCTGCAGCCCACTCGTCCCCAGTGCCTCACCCTGTGCAGATCCTGCTACTATACTAGCCTCTAAAGAATGTGTAGTGCCAGTATCTGAACTGGTGTCTGCGGGTGAGACATGCAGTGGTGCGGTGTGTTCTTCCCCCTCCTCTTCTTCCGCTTCGCTCTCTGCAGTGCCCTCAGGGACAGGCTGCTCAGGTGCTTGCTCATTATCTGAAAGCATAAGGGCACAAGAGTTAAGGTGAGGGGTGGGGGGCAGGAAGGGAGAAACGCATGCATACAGCCTGATTAGCTGTAAAGTGCGAAACGTTTGTGGGGTGAGGGGCTGTAAAGTGCGAAACGTTTCTGGGGTGAGGGGGAGTGGGATATGAGAAGAAAGAGTAGGGTTGAACATACCATTGTTGTCCCCAAGGGGGTCAACATTGCCATTGGCCATGGCACCCACTACCTGGCATCCAATGATTTGCAGCGCTCGATTCTCCAGCGCAGACAGTGGTTGGGTGTTGGCTTGTCCCCCGCCTGTGCGCTCCTGCTCCCTCCTGCTGTGAGCCACCTTGGCCTGCAAGAGAAAGGAAAGTGTGTGAGTGAGTGTGAAGCAATGTGTTTGGGTGATGTGCCTGCCATAGTTGAATAGCTGTCATTGTGTGCAAGGTGTGAGTGTGAGCGTTGGTAGGTAGAGATTGTTGGTGGGTGAGTGCTGGGGGTGTGGTGCTTTGGGCAGTGTGTGAAGATTGTGGTACAGATGGTGGTATGTAGCATTTGTTGAAGCATTCACTCACCCTGACCACCCGAGTGAGATCGTTAAATTTCTTCCTGCACTGTGTGTGCGTCCTGGGGACCACAGTGCTGCCCGAGATGTGCTGCGCTACCTCCCTCCACATGGTGCAAAAGACTTGTGGCAAGGGCCTCCTGCCACTTGCCGGGTAAAGCACCGCCCTCCGTCTCTCCACAGCGAAAACCAATGCCTCCAATGCTTCATCAGAGAATCTGCGGGCTCTCTCCCTGGGGCATGGATTTGCCATGAGCACACCTGGTTCAGTCCCCCAGCTCCTTCTCCTTGTTCTGCTCATTTTATTGAGCAGTGAGCATGAATTTTGCATGCAGTCTAAAGCATTTGCACCTGGCACTAATTCTCCAACTTTTCTACTGACACTGCACATTCCTTGGCTAGAATGAATTTCTAGCCCTAAGAGTCTTAAATCTAGCTACTGAGAAATTCCTACAGGTAAAGTTTACACTTGCCCAAAAAGGAAGCTGCACTGTATCCATTGGGGAATACCTCACTTGCCTTGTTGCAGCAAGTTTAGGCATAGTTTGGCAGCAGGTAAGGGTTAATGACTTAAGTGTGCCCAGGAATATTGCTGGAGTTTAACCAGTTAAAAGCACACTGCTTATCAGTACACAGCATTGGTAAATTTCTGGTGCTTGTTCAGCTAGAACCGCCCTTTGATTAGGACATTGACTTTCAAAGTTATTTGGAGCCAAGTGGGAAAAGGCCTAGGGGGAAAAATTCAGTTGGCAGCGCCACCCGTTAGCGCCTTAAGAGGGCGCAAACCAACTAGCACCCGGGCGAGGCGATATCTGCGCCTCTCGCAAAATTGACCAGACATTTTGCAGCGGCGCTAAACACTACCGCCACGATCTCCTGCGCCGGCAAATCGTGACGTCAGTCGAGTGCGCAACGCCCCGGTAGCGCCCCAGACTGGAAATTGAATGGCGCCCCCTGCCTTAACACCTGCCGCTAGCAACAACAGGTTGAGGGGAGCATTTTGCAGTCAGGAAGGGACTGGGGGAGCGCTTTTTAAAGGCGACCGCTTCCTGCCTTTTTTTGCTGGTGACATTTTTGCACCATGCATTCTGAGAGAGAGAGAGAGAGAGAGACTTCTGGAGAGATTCTACACTGTGTGAAGGAGTTTTGGGTACTGAACAGCACTTTGCAGGTTGGTTTTGATTTGCCCTTCCTTGTATCGATTTAGAAGAGACTGTGGGGGCTGCACGCTGAGCTCTTTCCCTGGGTCTCTCCATTGTTCTTTCCAGCAGATTTGATGTACAGGTCTCTCCAGGCCGAGACTCAAGGCTGCAATGAACAGGATGTAGATGGGGACCAAGATAAACCCTCCCCTTTAAGATAAAAACAGAAAATGCTGGAGAAACTCAGCAGGTCAAGCAGCATCTGTGAAGAGAGAAACCGAGTTAACGTTTCAGGTCGATGACCATTCATCAGAACTCCCCTTTAAGAATTGGCCGGTGCCAGTGTGTCTGTGTTCCATTGCTGACTGAAATCACATGAGCTTCGCCAGCGCTGTGAGTTAGCGCCTCGCTCCTTGGCTTTTGCGCCTTAAGACAGGTGGGAAGTGCCTGATTTAGCGCTCCAATCACCTCCAGGGGCGAGAGAGGCAAATTTTGCAGTCGGCAGCAATAACTTGCGCCGGGCGCTAATCATTGCGCCCGGCGGATAATTGCGCCCCAAATGGGGCGATACCGAATTTCTCCCCCCTAGTCTCCAGAGATGGGTCTACCACTCCAGGCCCCATTAATGAGCTAGGCTAGATGGACAGTCCTTAACAGTGTCATGGATCCATTAGGTTCTGGCATGACACTGCCATGGAAGGTAACTCAGTTCCGGTCTTCCATCACCAGAAGCAAGTTTACCCCACCTCCCAAAAAGACCCCGTTTACCGCCTTCCATCTCCACCTGCCCGCAGGAGACACTAGAGGTGATGTTTTCCTTTACTGTTGATCAGTGTCATTTTCTATATTTTTTGGAACAAGATTTAAATATGTAAGGTCTCCCTTGTCCCCAGCTCTTCAATACCACCTTGTTGTCTGAAATCCTATTCTATGTTGCTCTTCAGATTCCGCAGGATCCGTTCAGCACAGATCCAACCCAAGCAGAACAGCAGGAGATTGTAACTCTATGTCTCAGCCCCTCAGAGGAGACCCTAATTGCTAGCACGAATAAGAATCAACTGTATAGCATCACGTTAGCTTCTGCTGAAATGAGTAAGGTGAGCACTGAGTGAGCAGCTCAAGAATAACTGCAAGGTTGGCATAAAATGAGCACTTGACAAACCGAAATCTGCAGCACAAGGTCAAGACTAAATCTAACACAAACCATGAGTCTTTGTTCAAGAGTTGCAAGATTGTATAATAATGCCGAAATTCATTGACTTGATAGTTTTAACATAGCTCAGGACTGGATTGTATTAATTTAATCATTTTAAACTCTAACCCAACAATGGTAATTCTGCTACATGATTCACATCCTGTCCGTTGCAGTGATGTTTGACGATATGCTTATTCTTTTGATCTGCATATTTTAAAATCTATTTTGTGGCATTTTTAACAGGGTGACCTGGCACAGTTTGAACTTCTCTCCCAATCCTTCCACTCCAATGTAATCACGGGTCTGGATATCTGCATTCGAAAACCCCTCATTGTCACCAGCTCTGTAGATCGATCTATACGCTTGTGGAACTATGAGACTAAGTATGGATTGCAGTTGTTTTTAATCTGCATAATAAGTAATGCTATGTGACTTGTAGTTTTTTCTATGAACGGAGTGCATATTGCTAAACTGTATTGTGACAACCCCATGTTAGGACATTTTCTAGGCCAATGAATTAAGTAAACAAGATTATTTAACAGTTTTCTATTAAGCAGTTCGCAGGCCATTCAGCCCTTTAACTCCCTCTCTGGGACTTGAGTAACTATTATTTCTTCCCCATCCCTTTTGCTTTCTATTTTTTCAATCTTATTAAGTGTTCAGTTCTACTGAGGGGTATACACTTGAAATGTTAACTTATCTATTCTCTTTTCAGAGGCTGATTGACCTGTGTATTTCTAGTATTTTCTATTTTTATTTCAGCTTCCAGCATTTGGAGTTTCTTTCCTTTTTATAAATAGGCAACATATTAGTCAAGATTACGACTGATAAGTATTGCATGATCTTCTTCATAAGCTCTCATAAGTCTCAGCTTGACTGTCTAAGAGATAGAGAATGAAAACAAAGCATTAGTTCAAACAATAGAAAATTGGAGGGTGAGCCAATTCAAGCCACGCATGCATCTTCAGACAGCTGGCTCAACAGCAGCATTGGCAAAAATCTGGGAACAGGTTGCTTGCTTGCTTCCTAAGTTGGTAAATAATAATGCTGCAGGCAACATATCAATCCTTTGCTCACCAACTAAGCATGATCCCACTACCAAACATAGCTTCTCCTCCACTTTCTGGAGGAACTGTTCCCTGTGACACCCTGGTTCACTCTTCCACCATCCCTACTTCCAGCTATCCGTTCCCTGGCACCTTCCCTTTAAAATCTAGGAGACGCAACACCTGCCCATATACCTCTTCCCACATCACCAATGAGGGACCCGATCTAGTATACTGTATTTACAGCTCATGGTGCGGTCTCCTCTACATTGAAGACGTCACATGCAAATTAGGTAACCGTTTTGCCGAACACCTCAATTCTGTTCAGGTATGATCCCAAAATATCTGTGGCTTGCCACTTCAACTCCCCCTTCCATTCCTACTCTGACCTCTCTGTCATTGGCCTTGTATACAGTTCCTATGAAACTCAATTCAAGCTTTAAGAACAATATCCTTCTCCTAAGCAACCTGCAGCCTCTGGTCTGAATATTGATTTATTGACTTCAGACATTGGTTATATCTTCATTTTCAAATCTGTTTCAATTTCATTCTTGGTCCCTAGGTTTTCCATGCTTTCCATCTCCCATTTTCTTGCATTTCCTCTGGCCTCTGCCTTTCTTAGAACATAAGAATTAGGAGCAGGAGTAGGCCATACGGCCCTTCAAGCCTACTCCGCCATTAAGTTCATGGCTGATCTTCGCCCTCAGCTCCACTTTCCCGCCCAATCTCCATATCCCTTGATTCCTCTAGAGTCCAAAAATCTAGTGATCTCAGACTTGAATATACTCAACGATTCAGCAGCCATAGCCCTTTGAGGTAGAGAATTCCAAAGATTCACAAACCTCTGAGTGAAGAAATTCCTCCTCATCTCAGTCTTAAATGGCTGACCCTTATCCTGAGACTATGCCCCCTAGTTCTAGACTCTCCAGCCAGGGGAAATGAGATCTCAGCATCTACCCTGTCAAGCCCCCTCAGAATCTTATGTGTTTCACTGAGATCACCTCTCATTCTTCTAAACTCCAGAGAGTATAGGCCCAATCTACACAATCTCTCATCATAGGACAGCCCCTCTCATCCCAGGAATCAATCTAGTGAACCTTTGTTGCACCGCCTCCAAGGCAAGTATATCCTTCCTCAGATAAAGAGACCAAAACTGTGCACAGTACTCCAGGTGTGGGCTCACCAAGGCCCTGCACAATTGGAGCAAGACTTCCTTACTCTTGTACTCCAACCCCCTTGCAATAAAGGCCAACATGCCATTTGCCTTCCTAAATGCTTGCTGTACCTGTGTGCTAACTGTGTTTCCTGTACGAGGACACCCAAATGTCTCTGAGCACCAACATTTAATAGTTTCTCACCATTTAAAAAATATTCTGTTTTTCTATTCTTCCTACCAAAGTGAATAATCTCACATTTCCCCACATTATACTCCATCTGCCACCTGATTGCCCACTCACTTAACCTGTCTATATCCCTTTGCAGGCTCTTTATGTTCTCCTCACAGCTTACTTTCCCACCTAGCTTTGTATTGTCAGCAAACTTGGATTCATTACACTCGGTCCCTTCATCTAAGTCATTAATATAAATGTTAAGTAGCTGAGGCTCAAGTACTGATCCTTGCAGCACCCCATTAGTTACAGCCTGTCAGCCAGAAAATTACCCATTTATCCCTACTCTGTTTTCTGTCCATTAACCAATCCTCTATTCATGCTAATATATTACCCCCAACCCCGTGAGCCCTTATCTTGCATAACAATCTTTTATGTGGCATCTTATCGAATGCCTTTTAGAAATCCAAATATACTACATCCACTGGTTCTCCTTTATCTCCCCTGCTAGTTACATCCTCAAAAAACTCTAATAAATTTGTTAAACATGATTTCCCTTTCATAAAACCATGTTGACCCTGCCTAATATGATGATTTTCTAAATGCCCTGTTACCACTTCCTTACTAATGGATTCCAGCATTTTCCCGATAACTGATGTTAGGCTAACTGGCCTGTAGTTCCCTGTTTTCTTTCTACTTTCTTTCTTGAATAGCAGGGTTACATTTACTACCTTCCAATCGTCTGAAAATGTTCTAGAATCGAGGGAATTTTGGAAGCTCACAACCAATGCATCCACTATCTCTGCAGCCACCTCTTTTAGAACCCTAGGATGCAGGCCATCAAGTCCAGGGGATTTGTTGGCTTTTAGTCCCATTAGTTTCTCAAGTACTTTTTCTCTACTGATCTTAATTACTTTAAGTGCCTCACTCTCATTAGTCCCTTGGTTCCCCACTATTTTTGATATGCTTTTTGTGTCTTCTACTGTGAAGACAGACACAAAGGGCAGGATTTTCATTGGGCCGTGGAGTCAGGATTGGAGGCGTGGGGGGGGGGTTAAAATCCCGAAATCAGGAGTCCCGACCCCATCCCGCACCCAAACCCGTGTCCATGCCAGTTTCAAAGGAGGCGGGTACCTGCCCCACACTGGGATCTGCCTACCCGAGGCGGGAAGGGATTAGTGCCAATTAACTGCCTGTTAACAGGTAGTTAACGGGCAGTTTTTAGCCTAATCCCTATTTTTAAGGTTGCAGTGTGGGATTCCCGATGGCTCCGAACCACGCCAAGTTAGAGGAGGCGGGCCATCGGGTTGAAGGACTTGGAGGGGTTGAGATGTCGGTGTTCAGGTGAGTGATGTGTGCATGAGTGCAAAGGTAAGTGTATTTGGTGTGTCTAAAGTGATTAAATAAGTTTTACATACATTTTCTTACCTTTTCAGCCTTCCTTCCTTTAGGTCTTGGGAGTCCCTCATCTCACCGGCACAGAAAGCAGAATGGCTGCAAACTGTCAAAAGTGACAACCTGCAGCTTTCTGTGCAGGAGAGATTTCTAACTGAGTCTGTGGAGAAGGACTCATGTTAGAAGTAAGACTGTCAGTGTTTGACAGCTTCAAAGAGCTGTGAAACACTGATATTTCATCTGTCAAAACCTCTTGACAGATGAAATTTCATTCTGTGACATCACCTGTTGCCGGGTGGCCCTTAATTGGCCTGCTGAGCCCGCTGGGTAGGCTCAACAAGGTCAATCAAGTTAAAATCGCGTGGGTTGGCCGCATCTCGATGGAGGCGGGACTACAACCCCGAAAGTTGTAGTCCCACCTCCCACCCGACTCCTGAATGAAAATTTTGCCCAAAATATTTGTTTAAAGTCTCTGCCATTTCCTTATTCCCCATTATAATTTTCACTGTCTCAGCCTCTAAGGGACCAACGCTTACTTTTGCTACTCTCTTCCTTTTTACATGCTTGTAGAAGCTCTTACAATATTGGCCCAGAAATTCGGGTCGGGGGCTTCCCGCGGGTGCAAGCCCCCGACCTGCACTTACCTTACGCGCCGGCCATTGAGCTGTAGGGCCCCGTGGAATTCCGATCCGGGGCCTGGTCCAGCTGCCGGCACATAGTGCTCGCGTATCCCAGGGGCGCAGTTAGTTCGATGCGTCCCCTGGGATCACGTGGGCCATGGGCAGCCAATCGGAGCAGGGAATGCTCCATTCATAAGTCTGACAGGAAGTGCTGTCAAGACTTATAAATACTATGGCCCCAAAATAGCACTAAACCTTCAAATAAATTTTTTAAAAACATCACATTTTTAAAATCTATCTTATATATATAAAATAGCTCTTCTGTCTGTCCTTCCGTCTGTCTGTCTGTCTGTCCGCTATACACTCAAAAGTTATAGAGCATACCTACACATGCATTACATCAAAAGAAAGCTTACGATTCCGGAATGGTCATAAGCATATTTACTTTTCGGTCAGACAAAAATTGTGCCAACGGTATATAAAAAACTTTCAAAATTCCGCTCATTATCCGCTCATTAGCATCGAGTGACATCAAGGTTGACCAATCGTACAGTCGAGCGACGCGACGGTCGACCAATTGCTGCATCACGGGGGCGGGTTCATTGCGCGTGCGGGCGGGCCATCCTAGAGTCGAGTGACGTGACGATTGACCAATCCTACAGTTCAGTGACCTGACAGTTGACCAATCGGTGCGTGTGTGGGCGGGCCTAATCCTTCTGAGCTGAGGTGAGTGGCCGCCATCTTGATTCCAAACTCTTCATTTCTTTTTCCCACTTTCTGCGTGTTTCTTTCCAAATCTAGATTTCCAGCAAAAAAAAAGTTGCTTTTAAAACACAAATTGTTTTTTAAAAAACTTAATTCATTTGTAAATCTTTTCTCTAACCTCTCCACCCTCCTCTCTCCCCTCTCCCCCTCTCTCTCCCACCTGCCTCACCCTCTCCCCCCCTCCCTCTCTGCCCCCTCCCTCCCCCTCTCTCTCTCCCCCTCTCTCTCTGCCCCCTCCCTCCCCCTCTCTCTCTCCCCTCTCTCTCTGCCCCCTCCCTCCCCCTCTCTCTGCCCCCTCCCTCCCCCTCTCTCTCTCTGCCCCCTCCCTCCCCCTCTCTCTCTCCCCCTCTCTCTGCCCCCTCCCTCCCCCTCTCTCTCTGCCCCCTCCCTCCCCCTCTCTCTCTGCCCCCTCCTTCCCCCTCTCTCTCTCCCCTCCCTCCCCCTTTCTCTCTCCATTCCCTCCCCCTCTCTCTCTCCCCTCCCTCCCCCTCTCTCTCCCCCCTCCCTCCTCCTCTCTCTCTCCCCCCTCCCTCCCCCTTTCTCTCTCCCCCCTCTCTCTCTCTCCCCTCCCTCCCCTCTCTCCCCCCTCCCTCCCCCTCTCTCTCTCCCCCTCCCTCTCTCCCCCTCCCTCCCCTCTCTCTCTCACCCCTCCCTCCCCCTCTCTCTCTCCCCCCTCCCTCACCCTCTCTCTCTCCCCCTCACTCTCTCTCCCCCTCTCTCTCCCCCCCTCTCTCTCTCCCCCCAGTCTCTCTCTCCCCCCAGTCTCTCTCTCCCCCCAGTCTCTCTTCCCCCCAGTCAATTCAAATCAATTCAATTCAAATCGCTTTATTGGCATGACAAGGTACATCTTATGTTGCCAAAGCATCGAAAAACATTCATGGTTGTACACAAAAATACAGATCTATCCATACAGTGTACAAACAGATATATCCCTGAGTGTATAAATATACATTCATATAATTTGTATATACTCTTTTCTTATATTTAGTGGTTGTCCCTCTGTTTATGGCAAGCTGTAACGTAGTGTGCCACTAAGGTTACACAATTTCTCTCTTCCCCTAGTAGGTATGGGAGTTTTTGGTCGTCATTCAAATTTCTGAATTCTGGGCATATTTTTGTGAATTTTGGGTAGAAATTCTCCCTTATGCCCTGATATTTTCAACAAGCTGTGAGGAAGTGCATCTCTGTCTCCACCACTCCCTGACTGCAGTGAGAGCATATCCTGTCCTCTCTTGGTAGCCGGGTCTGCCTGTGTCTACCTTTTTCGATCGCCAGGCTATGTTCACTAAGTCTGTACATTGTCAAGGTTTTTCTCAGTTTGCTATCCTTTACTCTCGCTCTCTCTCTTCCCCCCAGTCTCTCGCTCTCTCTCTTCCCCCCAGTCGCTCTCTCTCTTCCCCCCAGTCGCTCTCTCTCTTCCCCCCAGTCGCTCTCCCTCTTTCCCCCAGTCGCTCTCTCTCTTCCAACAACAGCATGCCCTCAAAAAACCCTCGGCACCGCCGGGCACTCCAGCTAGTCTATATATATAAAAAGCTCTTCTGTCTGTCTGTCTGTCCTTCCATCTGCCTGTCTGTCTGTCCGCTATACACTCAAAAGTTATAGAGCATACCTACACATGCGTTGCATCAAAAGAAAGCTTACGATTCCGGAATGGTCATAAGCGTATTTACTTTTCGGTCAGACAAAAATTGTGCCGACGGTATACAAAAAACATTCAAAATTCCGCTCATTATCCGCTCATTAGCATCGAGTGACGTCAAGGTTGACCAATCGTACAGTCGAGCGACGCGACGGTCGACCAATCGCTGCGTCACGGGGGCGGATTCATTGCGCGTGCGGGCGGGCCATCCTAGAGTCAAGTGACGTTACGATTGACCAATCCTACAGCTCAGTGACCTGGCGGTTGACCAATCGGTGCGTGTGTGGGCGGGCCTAATCCTTCTGAGCTGAGGTGAGTGGCCGCCATCTTGATTCCAAACTCTTCATTTCTTCTTCCCACTTTCTGCGTGTTTCTTTTCAAATCTAGATTTCCAGCAAAAAAAAAAGTTGCTTTTAAAACACAAATTGTTTTTAAAAAAAGTTAATTAATTTGTAAATCTTTTCTCTAACCGCAATAATTTTCCTACCTTTCACCGTTTTTGCAGGCCTCGAAGCCTGGGCCTCTGTTGCCCAGCCACGCCCGAGCTAGGCACCTCCCGTCCCGCTCAACAAGCGGCCCACGATCGCCGCCATCTTTCTAAAGGCTGGTGGCGCGGGACTGAGGCGAGCGTAGCCATTGCCGCCATCTTAGTAAAGGCGGGCGGGGCGGGAGTCAGCGCGCGCGTCAACGTCGGCCCGAGCGCGCGCGTCAACGTCGGCCCGAGCGCGCGCGTCAACGTCGGCCCGGAGCGTGACCTGAGTCCGGCCAGACCTCACGCGCTAGGTCACGCACCGGCCGGCTCTGAGGCGCTGATGAGCGGCGGCGTCTCTCTCACTCTTCCCCGCGCGACACGCAGGCCCAGCCGCAATCGGCAGTCTTGAAGCCGGTTCGGGCGGGGGGCCGGTGCTCGGGAGGGCGGTGCTCGGGAGGGCGGGAAGGGGGGGGAAGGGTTACCCCGGCAACCGGGCCCGGCCCTCTCTCACAGCCTCAAGCCGGCTCACGCCCGTTCCCGGGGCTTGGCTCCAGCGCAGACCCAGCCGCAATCGGTGGTCTTGAAGCCGGCCCGGGCGGGGGGCCAGGGCTCGGGAGGGCGGGGCTCAGGAGGGCGGAGAGTGGGGCTCGGAAGGGGGGGAAGGGTTACCCCGGCAACCGGGCCCGGCCGTCTCTCACAGCCTCAAGCCGGCTCACGCCCGTTCCCGGGGCTTGGCTCCATTTGCGGCCGCGGGCCACTCGCCCTCTCTCTCTCCTTCCCTCTGTCTCTCTCTCTGCCCCCCTCCCCTCTCCCCCCACCCCCCTCCCTCCCCTCTCCCCCCTCCCCTCTCCACCCTCCCCTCTCCCCTCCCCTCTCCACCCTCCCCTCTCTCCTCTCCCCCCTCCTCTCACCCCTCTCCCCCTCTCTCTCCCCCTGCCTCACCCTCTCTCTCTCCCCCTCTCTCACCCACCTGCCTCACCCTCTCTCTCTCCCCCTCTCTCTCTGCCCCCTCCCTCCCCCTCTCTCACTGCCCCCTCCCTCCCCCTCTCTCTCTCCCCCCTCTCTCTCTCTCTGCCCCCTCTCTCCCCTCTCTCCCCCTCTCTCTTCCCCTCTCTCTCTGCCCCCTCCCTCCCCCTCTCTCTCTGCCCCCTCCCTCCCCCTCTCTCTCTCCCCCTCTCTCTCTGCTCCCTCCCTCCCCCTCTCTCTCTCCCCCTCTCTCTCTGCCCCCTCCCTCACTCTCTCTCCCCCCTCTCTCTCTCTCTCCCCTCTTTCTCTCCCCCCTCTCTCTCCCCCAGTCTCTCTCTCTCTCTCTTCTCCCCCCAGTCTCTCCCTCTCTCTTCTCCCCCAGTCTCTCTCTCTCTCTCTCCCCCAGTCTCCCTCTCTCTCCCCAGTCTCTCTCTCTCTCCCCCAGTCTCTCTCTCTCTCTCTCCCCCAGTCTCTCTCTCTCTCTCTCCCCCAGTCTCTCTCTCTCTCTCTCCCCCCGTCTCTCTCTCTCTCCCCCAGTCTCTCTCTCTCCCCCCCAGTCTCTCTCTCTCTCTCTCCCCCAGTCTCTCTCTCTCTCTCCCCCCGTCTCTCTCTTTTCTCCCCCCCAGTCTCTCTCTCTCTTCTTCCCCCATTCTCTTTCTCTCCCCCAGTCTCTCTCTCCCTCTCTCTCTCCCCCAGTCTCACTCTCTCCCCCCCAGTCTCTCTCTCTCTCTCTCTCTCCCCGTCTCTCTCTCTCTCTTCTCCCCCAGTCTCTCTCTTCTCCCCTCAGTCTCTCTCTCTCTCTTCTCCCCCAGTCTCTCGCTCTCTCTCTTCCCCCCAGTCGCTCTCTCTTCTCCCCCCAGTCTCTCGCTCTCTCTCTTCCCCCCAGTCGCTCTCTCTCTTCCCCCCAGTCTCTCGCTCTCTCTCTTCCCCCCAGTCTCTCGCTTTCTCTCTTTCCCCCAGTCTCTTGCTCTCTCTCTTCCCCCCAGTCTCTCGCTCTCTCTCTTCCCCCCAGTCTCTCGCTCTCTCTCTTCCCCCCAGTTTCTCGCTCTCTCTCTTCCCCCCAGTCGCTCTCTCTCTTCCCCCCAGTCGCTCTCTCTCTTCCCCTCAGCCACTCTCTCTCTCTCCTCCAACAACAACATGCCCTCAAAAAACCCTCGGCACCGCCGGGCACTTCAGCTAGTAAACTATAAATTACATTAAATAACTATTTTAAACAATAATTTCAATTTTGAAAAAAATAATTTTATATTCTAACAGGGCTAAAAATAAACTTACCTTGCTTTTTAAAAATAATAAACCTGTGGAAAAAATGTTTTAATTTTAATTAATTCACCACTTACCTTGTAAAAAGCAGGGCTTACGCCTGCTTTTTAAATGTGTAAATTCTGCAGGCTTACCCTCCCGGGAAAACCTGTAAAAAAAAAAACTAAATTTGATGCGCACGCGCAGCCTCCCCTGCGCACGCGTTCGACCTCTGAACCTCTTCGTTCAGAGGAACGGAAGTGCCGGTTTCCCACGCATGCGCAGTGCATGCAGGAAGCCGGCACTTCCATCGGGCCCACGGGTGAGTACCCCATGCGTACTCACCCGTGGAGACCCGAATTTCTGGGTCATTAATCTGTTTTCATATTTCTTGCTAATTTACTCTCATTCTATTTTCTCCCTTTTTATCAATTTTTTGGTCATCCTTTGCTGGTTTCTAAAGCTCTCCCAATCCTCAGGCTTACTACTATTCTTTGCAACATTAGAAGCCTCTTTTATTCTAATACTATCCTTAACTTTTTTAGTTAGCCACAGATGGATCATTTTTCCCATGGAGTTATTATTTCTCAATGGAATATATATTCGTTGAGAATTTTGGAATATTTCTTTAAATATTTGCCACTGCTTATCTACCATCATACCTTTTAATCTAATTTCCCAATCTGCCTCAGCCAATTCGCCCCCTTCATACCTATGTAATTGGCTTTATTTAAGTTTAAGACTCTAGTTTCGGATTTAAGTATGTCACTTTCAAACTCAATCTCATATTCTGTCATATAATGATCACCCTTCCCCAGAGGATCCTTTATTATGAGATTACTAATTAACACTGTCTCCTTACACAATACAAGGTCTAAAATAACCTGTTCCCTGGTTGGTTCCACGATATATTGTTCTAGAAAACTGTCTCGAATGCATTCCATGAAGTCGTCCTCTAGACTACCCTTGTCAATTTGATTTGCCCAATCAATATGAAGATCAAAGTCCCCTATGATTATTGCATTACCTTATTACTGTATTGGTGCCAGTGTCCCATGAATCGAAACCCCTTCCTCCCACACCAATCTTTGAGCCACGCATTTAACTCTCTGATCTGCTTGTCCCTTTGCCAATTTGTGTGTGGCTTAGGTAACAATCCAGAGATTATTACCTTTGAGGTTCTGCATTTTAATTTGGACCCTAGCTCCTCAAACTCTCTCAGCAGGACCTCATTCCTAGTTCTATCTATGTCGTTGGTTCCTATGTGGACCACGACAACTGAATCTTCCCCCTCCCACTCCAAATTCTTCTCCAGCTGCGAGTGTAATGATCAGTAACATGTCATTCTAGAATGGTACACTAGGTGGAGCTGTATGTTTAGTAGTGGTCTACCCACAAGGCAGTAGTCAAGATGGATGCCTGTACACTAGTCCACATGGCTGAATAAATGACTAGCTCAAGCTAGCTGTTCATAATGAAAACGTCTATTTATTTATGAACATAACATACTACCAGGATTGGTAATATCTGCTGAATATTGTGAAACGTGACATGGAGAATTTGAAGCCACCGGAGGGTTTGAAACTCACAGGGAATGTCGACTGCAATTGGCGGACTTTCAAACAACAATTCGAACTCTACATTGCTGCCATCGGGTTCGGTACGATGCCAGACGCAAGGAAATAGCGTTACTGCTCACGGTTGCAGGCCCTCAGGCAATAGAGGTATTTAATACGTTTGTATTTGATCAAGAGGAGGACAGAGAAAAAATGGACGATGTGCTAAAGAAGTTTGATACACATTGTTCTCCCAAAAAGAACGAGACCTATGAGAGGTACGTGTTCCGTTCACGGACACAGCAGCAAAATGAGACTTTTGATAGCTTTGTGACCGATCTGAAACTGAAAGCACAGACATGTAATTTCTCTGAACTGAAATCATCCATGATTCGTGACCAGATTGTGTTTTATATTCATGATAAAAAGGTCAGGGAACGTTTGTTGAGAGAAAATGAACTAACATTGGAGAAAGCTGTGAAAATATGCCATGCCAGTGAGCTAGCTCAACAGCACGCAAAGACTTTAAGTGAAATTAATAATAATGCGACTGTAGTAAGTGATAGTGCTGCTGTCGGTGCTGTGTCCTACAAGGGGAAGAAAAATGGGCAGAACAGAAATGCAAAGCAATCGGAGGATGGAATTTTCAATTGTAAATGCTGTGGTTACCAACACCAGTCAAGACAATGCCCAGCGTTTGGAAAAATGTGCACAAAATGTAATGGAAAGAATCACTTTGCCAAACAATGCTTTTCAAAAGTAAAAACAAAGAAAGGGCAACAAGTCAATGTGATTGAGGACACTGATTTAAGTGAGACATTTTTTGTAGGAATGGTGTCATGTGACAATATCGAAAAGGATACAGAAAATGTGCAGCCCTCAGGAATGGACAATGCTGAACATAAAGTTAATGCAGTAAAAGAGGACAAATGGATGATGCCACTGCAGGTAAATGGAGCATTAGTTACATTGAAACTAGACACTGGGGCAAAAGCAAACCTAATCAGTATGAGTGACATTAACAATATGAAAGAAAAGCCCAAAATACAGAAAAAGTCAGTACTACTGAAGAACTATAATGGACAGAAAATAGATAGCTTAGGTGTATGCAGACTTAAAGTGCCAGTCAAAGACAAAGTGCATCATCTCATGTTTTCTGTTGTGGCTGAAGGACTTGATTCACTACTAGGTGACAAAGCTTGTGAGGACTTAGAACTGGTCAGGAGAGTCTACCGAATAAACTGTGCCATAAGCAGACCAGATGACTTAGTGGATTCTGTAGTGAGTAATTTCCAGGATGTGTTCAAAGGATTTGGAGTTCTACCATTCACTTACAAGATCCAGCTAAAGGAGGATGCTCAGCCAGTGGCACATGCTCCATGGAGAGTTCCAGCACCCCTGCGTGACCAGCTCAAGAAAGAACTGGACAGAATGACCACACTAGGAGTCATCAGGAAAGTCGAAGAGCCAACAGACCGGGTTAACTCCATGGTATGTGTAAAGAAAAAGAACAATGATCTAAGAGTATGCATGGATCCAAAGGACTTAAATGCAAACATAAAACGTGAACACTACCAGATTCCCAAGCGAGAAGAAATCACCAGTGAAATGTCAGGTGCCAGATACTTCACAAAGCTCGATGCCTCACAAGGATTTTGGCAACTAAAACTGGGTGAAGAGAGCACCAAATACTGTACCTTCAACACACCATTTGGCAGGTATTGTTTCCTCAGAATGCCTTTCGGGATAATATCTGCATCTGAAATCTTTCATAGAGCGATGGAACACATAATTGAAGGCCTGGAAGGAGTTTGGGTCTGTGTTGATGACATCATCATCTGGGGCTCCACACTGAAAGAACACAATGAGAGACTGACTAAAGTGCTACAGAGCATACGTCGGAATGGACTGAAGCTCAACAAAGCCAAGTGTCAGTTTGGCGTCCAGGAAGTCACTTTCCTAGGAGATAATCTATCTGGTAAAGGAATAGAGCCAAATATGGAAAAAGTAAACACCATACTCAACATGCCCCGACCCACTGACAAAAAAAGGAGTGCTACACATCATGGGGATGATAAACTTCATTGGAAAGTTCATTCCTAACTTGTCAGCCAAGACAGCCTGTCTGCGAGACCTGCTACATAAAACAAATGAGTTTGCATGGACAGAAAGACATGAACAAGAGTGGATGAACCTCAAAACAGTGCTGACAACCACACCTGTACTCACCTTCTTTGACCCAACAAAGGGAATCAAAGTGTCAACGGATGCATCAAAAGATGACCTAGGCGCGGTCTTGCTACAAGCAGAGGGTGAAGGTTGGAAGCCTGTTGCCTATGCCTCCAGGTCTATGACTGATTCTGAGTGTTGATACGCCCAGATTGAAAAGGAATGTCTAGGCTTGGTAGTTGGACTAGAAAAGTTCCATGGCTACATATATGGACTTCCCACCTTCACAGTTGAGACAGACCACTGCCCACTGGTTGCCATCATTAAAAAAAATCTGAATGAGATGTCTCCAAGGATTCAACGACTCGTGATGAAGCTGCAAAGATATGACTTTGAACTGATCTACACACCAGGCAAACACATAGGCCTAGAAATTCAGTCTGGACACTTTTGAGGCGCTAAAGTCGGGCGCACGCTAAAGTTAGCGCCCGCCGGAAAGTGTAGGCCACATCGCCGAAATTCAGTAGAGTTGGCCCTAAGTTTGGCCGAGCGCTGAAACTGGCATTGAAATGCTGTGTTCCGGCGCTAAGCCGGCGATGCGGCCTAATAACGCCGAAGCTGGGCGCAGCGCAGGTGCGGTCATGTTTTGATTGACAGCAGACACCCTGACGCCGGCCAGCTCTTAAAGGGTGAAGGGTCAACTTTGACTGCTGCCACGCCCTGCATACTGGAGCCCTGCAGCTAGGCCTCAGCACTACTGGTGTGCCAAAATAGCGCCTGGAGCAATGGAGAGGGCCCGTGAGCGAGCGCAGCGCTTCTCAGAGCATGCTCTGAGTGTGCTCATTCATGGTGTGGAGAAGAGAAGAGAGATCCTGTGCCCGGACAGTGGCAGGAAGGCTCCCAGGAGCCAGTACAGGAGAGCCTGGGGCAAAATCGCCCGCAGGGTGTCATCCACCTGTGATGTCCCCAGGAGTGCGGACCAATGCCGCAAGAAGTTCAACGACCTCACTCGGATGGTGAAGGTGAGTACCCTTTCCAGTGTCCCCCTCATCCTTGCATGTGCACCTCACATTATGGGCAAAGGGACCTCAAAGGCCTAATGGGCAGCCCTCCTCCCGCAGCAATGGCACTTGCATGTTCATCAATAGCACTTTCTGCACTTAACACACTGGCCAAGCTATTCGACCATGGGAGGCAGTGCACCCAGCAACAGGGCACCACACTGGCCAAGCTATTCCACCATGGGAGGCAGTGCACACAGCGACAGGGCACCACACTGTACTTAGAGGCCGTCCTTTCTCTTGCAGGCCAAGCTGGCGAGCAATGTAAGGAGCCAGGCTGTCACTGGTGGAGGCCGTCCCGAGTACCAGGCGCTCACTGATCTGGAGGAGAGCGTGGCATGACTCATGCGTGGCCGGGTGACTGGCCCTGTCGCGATCGGCGAGGCGGACCCTCTACTGGTACCCACTGGTAAGGACACGACCGGTTGCACCTCTCTCGTTGCCCTCGCGCTTCAGATCTACATCCTTTCCCACTGACCGACAAATGCGCATAATGCACCACTCAGGCCTCCCTCGCTGACGGCCTGTCCTCACTCTAAAGCTACTCTTGTGCCTTCCTGCTTTCAGCTGGTGAGGAGGAGGTGATCCCTGAAGCGCAGAGAGCCAGGCCCTTGGAGGAGGAGGACGTCGAGGACCAGGAGGAAGGCGGCACATCGGGGGAACCCTCCTCCGCGCCAGGGGATGGCAATGGAGGGGAGATGTCTGGCCTGCAGGAGAGCCAGGGGGAGGTGTTGGAGGGGAGGGCCGAAGCTGGTCCCAGTAGGGTGGACGCACGCGGGAAGGGTCCGGCAGCACGCCAGCCTTCTCCCCAGAGGGGGGAGGTGTTGGAGGGGAGGGCCGAAGCTGGTCCCAGTAGGGTGGACGCACGCGGGAAGGCTCCGGCAGCACGCCGGCCTTCTGCCCAGAGGGGGGAGGTGTTGGAGGGGAGGGCAGAACCTGGCCCAAGTGGGGTCGACGCACGCGGGAAGGGCCGGCCAGCACGGCGGCCTTCTCCCCGGATGGAGAGTCCGCCCTCCAGTCCGGACACGGTCCTCACCCAGGAGGTGCGCGTCCTCGATGAGATGTCGACGGCGTCTGAGCGGCGTCACGAAGAGTTCATGGGGGTGGTCGAACAGATGCCTCACGCCATTGAGTCCCTGGCTCAGAGTGTGGTGGCTTTCAGGGAATCACAGGCCAGGGGGTTCGAACAACTCACGGCAGCGCACGACAGGGGTGTCCAGCAACTGGCCGCAGCGCACGACAGGGGTGTGCAGCAACTCGCGGCAGCGCAGGACAGGGGTGTGCAGCAACTCGCGGCAGCGCAGGATGCGGGTGTGCAGCAACTGGCGGCAGCGCAGGACGCGACTCGCGAGATGAGTGGTGCCGTCCAGACACTGGCAGAGCTGATGCGGGCACATACCAGGGCAGTTCGGGCACTCACTTCTGCCACACTCGCTGTGGCACGGAGGCATCGCCATGGCACCCGCTGCCCTGCTGCAGCACAGCGGTCTGGCCTCCCCCAGATTGCTGCGCTTGCTACACTGCCAGCCCGGCCGAGTGCCAGTGTCTCTGGCGAGCAGCGCGCACCTGCCATCGGCCAGCTTGCCCCCAATGGTGCTGCCGACACTGCCACTCCCCCAGCCAAGGTGCGACGAGCTGCTGCTAAGACTGATGCTGCCCAGCCACAGCTGCAGCAGTCAGCAGGCGGCCCCTCCCGGGCCAGGCCTCGTCTAGGCCGACCCCCAAGGGCATCTGCCGACACGCTTTGTGGCCCTCATGAGCCTTCCCCCAGCCTCGCCACACCCGCAGGGCCCAGGTTGAGGCGGAGCAGCAGGTCGGCCAGGGGCCGGAGAAGCCTGTCTAAGGACTCGCCCTCTCGGCACACCCATTAGAGTGTGGTGAGAGCGGTTTGTTTTATATTGGGGGGCTTGTGTTGTGGGGGGCATTATTTTGTTGAGGCCGAGGATCAAGGCATTTTTTGTTCTCATGGGAGTGTCTCTGTTGTGGGGGGGGGCTTATTTTTGTAAGGCCGCTGTTGAAGGCCTTTTGGATGGGCAAGTTTTGTTAGTCCTCCCCAGGTTTTGGGAGTGACAGATGTTTTTGACTGTTTTTTGGGGGTCTTGTCTGTTTTTCTGTTTCATGTGGGAAGGGCCCTGAGTTTGTGAAATAAAGCTTTTGATTTATTCAGCATGTCCAGGTGTCATGTTTGAAGTGGTTGTTGCGTTAACCGGCTGAGGGCTTGCGGAGCGGCTGCCTCAGGTGCGTTCATTGCCACAGGCCATTCCCTGACAGGGGGCCTAGAAGTGTCGATCAATAAGCCCCCGGCGGATGGCCCTTGGCCCTTGTCGCTCCCTCCTGGGCTGGTCCTCTTCCTCCTCCTCCTCCTCCTCCTCCTCCTCCTGAGGTGGTGGTGCAATGCCAGGTGGCAGTGCCTGAGTCCTGCGGATAGCCAGGTTGTGCAGCATGCAGCACACGATGACGAACTGGGAGACTCTATCCGGCGAATACTGAAGAGATCCTCCGGAACGATCCAGGCAGCGGAACCGTTGCTTGAGGACGCCTATCGTTTGCTCGATGATGTTCCTTGTGGCTTGATGGCTTTCGTTGTATGCCTCCTCCGCTGGGGTCCTGGGCGCGCGGAGCGGGGTCATGAGTCATGTACACAAAGGGTAGCCCTTGTCCCCGATAAGCCATCCCCTTGGTGGAGGCTGTGCCTCGAACATGTCAGCCACAGTAGTCTGGCGCAGGATAAATGCATCGTGGCTGCTTCCTGGTAAGCGGGCATTGACAGCTAGGATGCGCTGCCTGTGGTCACACACCAGCTGTACATTTAGGGAATGGTAGCCCTTCCGGTTGCGGTAATCCTCGGCATTGTGGATAGGTGCCCGCATAGCCACATGCGTGCAGTCAATGGCGCCCTGCACCATGGGGAAGCCCGCGATCCTGCCAAATCCGACTGCACGCTGCTCCTGCCTCTGTCGGGTCATGGGGAAGGAGATGAATTGGTGTCTCCTCGCTTAAAGGGCATCGGTGACCTGCCGGATGCAGCGATGCGTGGCGAACTGGGAGATGTTCGCTATGTCTGCAGCAACGGCTTGGAAGGAGCCGCTTGCATAAAAGTTCAGAGCCACCGTGACCTTCACTTCCACTGAGAGAGATGTCCTGCACATCAGCTGTGGACGCAGATCTGTGTGAAGCAGCTGGCAGATCTCTGCAACCACCTCCCTTCTGAAGCGCAGCCTCTTCACACAATGCGCCGCAGTCATGGTGAGATAGGACACCTGCTGCCGGTATTGCCTGAGTGGGTAAGGCCTACGTTGCCGACGCCTGATGGCCCCTCTGCGTCTAGGCATGGCTGGCCCTCTCTCACAGCGTCTGCGAGCCCTTCGCACATAATGCTGCAACTGAGGGTTGGCCCCCCATACAGCCCCCATAATAAAGTTGAGAACAGATAAATCACAATGAATCAAATGTCAAAGCACTGGCCAGAAGCCAAAAATACCTCTCCTATGTTGTCCCAAATCAGTAAGCTCTGTCCCTTGGTCTCTGTCCAGAAATCCAAAGCAGTAAAGTCATTGCAGCAAAATGGCTGGGCTTTATAGGTCAGTGTAAGTGCCCTTTAATTTGCACTCCCCGAGGCCCACAGGGCCTCTTTTGCATTCCACCTCACAGTTCTTAGCAGCGCCACGCCCACATTGGGCGGGCGCCACTGAATTTCCGGTTTGGGGCGCACAAACAGCGTTGCGCGACGATATGACGTCATAAGCTGCGCGCGCACCTGAGCGGGCGCAAACACTTTGCGCCGGCGCTAAATGTCAACTGAATTTGGGCGTCGGCGCAGATTGGACTGCGTTCAGGCGCTAAGTGTCTAGCGCCGGAAATATAGCCCTTTTATGGCGTTAGCGGCTGGCGCAACCCACTGAATTTCTAGGCCATAGTGTTAGCAGATGCACTATCCCGAGCACCCACAATGAGTCATGTGAGCTCTACTGAGGAAGACATGGATGTTCATGTGAGAATGGTCACTGCTGCGCTGCCCGTGTCAGACACAAAATCAAAGCAAATAGCAGAAGAAACAGTAAAAGATACAGTGCTACAAACAGTAATAGAGAACATTCATCATGGTTGGCCTAAAGGTTCCTGTCCAAAGTACTATCACATCAGGTCAGAGTTAAGTGTCGCAAGTGGACTATTACTAAAACAGAACAGAATAATAATTCCACAGGCTCTACGTCAAGACATGCTCAAAAGGATTCATGAGGGACACCTTGGAATTGAAAAATGCAAAAGGAGAGCAAGAGACACTGTTTATTGGCCTGGCATAAATAAGGACATTGAGAACATGATAGGCATATGTGAGACATGTCAGAAACACCAAAACAAACAAGCAAAGGAACCAATGATAGTAGCTGACTTACCAACAGCACCATGGCAAAAGGTTGGTATGGACCTCTTTCATTTGAATGGTAAAGACTATCTAATAGTGATTGACTACTATTCTAACTATCCTGAGATGGCGCTGCTCTCAAGCACATCAGCAAGCAGTGTCATAATGCATGTTAAATCCATCTTCGCCAGACATGGGATTCCCAGGATTGCCGTTAGCGACAATGGTCCGTGCTTCAACTGTAAGGAGTGGCAACAGTTTGCAGCACATTATGACTTTCAACACATCACATCCAGTCCTCTGTATGCTCAGTCGAATGGTAAGGCAGAGAAAGGTGTTCAAGTTCTCAAACAGCTACTGAAGAAAGCAACAGAACGCAAGTCTGATCCTTATCTCGCCCTGCTGAGCTACCGAGCCTCCCCTTTAGACTCTGGTTCTTCACCTACTGAACTCCTAATGGGTCGCAAGTTGCGCACCACGCTACCCCGCTGTGCAAAAGAAAAGCAGAGTAAGGAACTGAGACAGAGACTTCAACTGTTAAAGCTGAAACAGAAATCACACTATGACAAGTCATCCAAAACTCTGAAACCATTGACAAGGGATGATGTTGTCAGGATTGAGGATCCAGATGCATGGAACAGGAAAGCTACAGTTCTTGAGGAAGTAGGACCAAGGTCATACACTGTTAGAACTGAGGAAGGACAGATTCTCAGGAGGAACCGCCGTTCCCTCCTGAAAACACAAGAAACTGTCCAAGAGCAAATCGATGACAATGCCGCAACTGAATCTTGTCACTCACCACCAGAACAATCTAACACAAACACACATACAGGCTCTCATGAAAGCACATCGGCCTAGAAATTCACTAAGGCTCCGCCAGCTGGCTAACGGCCAAAAGTTAGCGCTGGGCGCGGAGCCATGTGCGACCGTCAAATATTCACTTTTTGCGCCCCAAGTCGGAACCGGGCGCTATTCCAGGGTGTGCCCGCCCCCGCTTGGGGCGCTGAAACTGAACTTCAGCGCTCTAAGTGCCGCTGCGCCACCCGATGCGGTGCGGCAGGCTGCGGTACTGCAGGCCTCCTCCTTCTCTTAAGGTGGAGGTGCCTGCAACGGGGAGATCGCCGCTGGATTGTGCCGGCAAATGAGCCCGGCACCACGGAGAAGTGCCGTGCTTGCGGAAAGCAGCCGGCAATGCCGCGTGGGGGGTGGTGGAGGAGGCCGGGGAAGGAGGTGCGGGCAGGCGGCCGCCGAAAAAGCGGCCGGCCGCACCTCCACCTTTATGCGCCCCACTAAGGCTGCAGTAAGGCCCTGGTCTCCGGATGTTAGTAGCGGCCGCCACGGAGGAGGCGGCAGCAACTGAATATGGGCGTCGGGCCGGCATCGGGGTGGAAACGGGGCACTGCGCACACCGATGATGTCATCAGTGCCGGCGCAGCGCTACCGGCTACCGCCGCCATTACCGCCGAGCTCAATATCAGCGCAACCTCCTCTACTGGCGCAGAAGCCCTCTTTAGGCGGTAACTGGGCGCAAAGCTTGCAGCGCCTTACTGAATTTCTAGGCCATCAGAACTACCTGTGCTGAGAAGATCCACACGTGAAGTAAAAAAGCCTGATAGACTTAATCTTTGAGTATAAAGAAAACTATAATAAAAGAATGAAAAGCTTAGAGTTCATAAAGTAAAGCTTTGAAAATGTGTTGACTGTTGTGAAGATGTTTATGTCGTTATGATTGATTGATATTGATTTTGTTTAACCTCTAAGGAAGGGGGATGTAATGATCAGTAACATGTCATTCTAGAATGGTACACTAGGTGGAGCTTTATGTTTAGTAGTGGTCTACCCACAAGGCAGTAGTCAAGATGGATGCCTGTACACTAGTCCACATGGCTGAATTAATGACTAGCTCAAGCTAACTGTTCATAATGAAGACGTTTATTTATTTATGAACATAACAGCGAGGAGATACCTTTAAACCTGAAACCGGGCAGGCAACACTGCCTTTGGAACTCCCGGTTGTGGCTACAGATAACAGTATCTATACCCCTGACTATACTGTCCCCTACTACTATAACATTCCCTTTCACTTCCCCCACTTGAATGGTCTCCTGTACTACAGTGCTGTCATCAGTTTGTTCATCCACCCTGCAGACCCTGTGCTTCTCCAAACAGGCAGCAAGAACCTCATACCTGTTGGATAAGGGTAAAGTCCGAGGCCCCTCCCGCACTGCTCCTGGGGTCCCCTTACCTGCCGAAGTCAGAGTCACACCCTCCTGTCCCTGACCACTAACCAGACCTGTGCCACTACCTAACCTAAGGGGTGTGACTGCCTCCTGGACCAAAGTGTCCAGGTAACTCTCCCCCTCCCTGATGCCTCAGACCCCAGCTCAACAACTCTGAGCTGAAGTTCCTCGAAATGCAATCACTTACTGCAAATGTGGTTGTCCGGGATCACGATGCTGTCCACAAGCTTCCACATGCTGCAGTTGCGGCGCACCACCTGCACTGCCATCCCTATATAACCTTGTTTTATTTATTTAATTCATTAAAGTTTATGTATTTAATTACTTATACTTTAGTTTTTTTACTAATTACGAGATCTAGTTTAAGTTATCGGTAGATTAAATTAAATATTTACCTATAACACAATACTACAAGTATCGGAGGCAAAAAGCAGCACCTCCTTCCCCCTCTGCTCCAAATTCCCATTCTCTCCAAATTCCCAACTTTAACACTCTGTTTAGAAGCACTCTATTTAAGACCACTCTGTGCATCAGCAGATAGTGTTTATATACCTTTTGTTTCTTTGAAGTCTTTGGGGGGAAAATGGGTTGGTTTGCACCTCCAGTTAGTGCCCCTGGGCACGGCGCTGCAAATGCCAACTGCGAAATTCAGCGGGAGGTTAGCAGCAGCGGTAGCCGATAGCGCCCCGCCTCTGGCAATGACGTCATCACCGTGCGCAGCGCCCCGCTCATGCCCTGGCCGCAAACTTCGGTCGCGCCCCCTGACCTACTGCCAGACGATATGTCCAACAGGGTCAGGGTGGCATCTTTACGGCCGCGGCAGCGCAAATTAAAGGGCATGTGCTGGGCGGTCTTTTTTTTGGGCTGACTGCGAGCACCTGCCCCCTTCCGCTTCTTCATGTTTGGTGCCGGCCGCGATCAGTCAGCCTGGCACTCCTCCTGAGTGCCGGGCTGTTTACCCGGCACCCCGCTCCCTGGTTGTCCAGCAGGGCCCCGGTGCACTCTGAGCTAGGCCCCTCCCCTTTAATCAGGGGAGGGAGGCCTGTAGTTCCGGGGCGCTACGTGCAGACGTGTGTGGCACTATTGTGCGTAGCGCTACGATATTGATTGGTAGCTCCCCAGGAAGGAGGGGGCGTGCTTCCAGTAGCGCCCCGCCTCCTGCTTGGGGCGCTACCACTCAATTTATGGCACAGGGTCACTAACTTTTTTGGGGTGCTAAAAGTAGTGCCCTGACGAAGTTAGCACCCAGAAAGAGGCGCGACTGAATTTTTACCCCTTACTGTTCCTGTCCATTACTTTACTGAGATGATGTGCTGCATCAATCTACTCATAATTCCCCTTTGGCTTTGTCTATTTTTTTTTTAAGTACTTATTTTTCCCCTCCCCTTTTTCTGATTGTATTAATATGCTGATCAGTCTCTTATGGTCCAGTTCTGAAGATGGACCTGCAGCCAAAACATCTACATGTCTGTTTTCCCCACAGCTTCTATCTGACCTGCTGTGTGCTTCCAGCATTTTCTGTTTTGGTTTATGTATTCACTAGTTTAGTTAGACGCACCACATTGTAATTGGAAATTGAAAGTAAACTAGGTTAATCACTTCAGGGCTGGACATGGCAATATTTGGGACTCAAATTAGAAGTATGCTGCTATGCTTCTGTTAAATAGCTTCTATGATAATGGTATTAAATCATTGTTCCTGCATATGTCTTTCTGAGAGAAGCAAAGAAGGGTGGGCCAAGAAGGAGAGAAAGAGCAGAACCTTTTTCTCTAGGATCCCTATATTGCTGGTGAATCTCTAGTACAGGAAAAGTCTGACTTGAGTTTGGAAATACTGGTATGGCTTTGATCACTTGCTAAGGGTAGTTAATGATTAATTTTGTTCCCAAGTACACTTGTTGAGAAGTGATCAGATGTTGTGTTCCCAATAATGAAGATGGGTCGTCCATCTTCTTTACTCTCCCTTTGTTCTGCCTTATTTTTCAGTTTGTTAGTGAAGCATTGCTCTTCAAAAAGTTTCAGTATTTTTATTTGCATCCAGGCTTCCCAAAAAAATGTAGTAGTAAAAAGATCAGCCACTATTCTGTGAAGCTGACCATGTACAGAGCAAATCCGGTACATTACCTTGACAGCTCCTTTCAGTTTTCACACAAGTGTGAACCGCCATTGCAATTGAACATTTGAATGGAGACAGTATTTGAATTAAAAAATGCATTTGTTTAACATGTTTTAAACACTGAATTTAAATACTAAAATCCCTTGACTGGAAATTAGCTCTGGGTGAATTCCCTTCCAGTATTTGTTTTTAAATTGACATTTATTGGTGGTTCCTCTTTCCTCCTAGTGTTTTGGAGCTTTATAAGGAGTTTCAGGAGGAGGCATACAGCGTTGCTCTGCACCCATCTGGCCTATATATTCTTGTTGGATTCTCTGACAAGCTACGGCTTATGAACCTTCTAATTGATGATATCCGAACCTTTAAAGAATTCACAGTTCGAAGCTGTCGAGAGGTGTGTACGTTCTGGATGATGTAGTTGAAGTAAAGTATGGTGTCACATAAGGGGAGTTCTATACAAACTGTCTGTTTCCAGAATGTCTCTAATGATCAGTTCAACACAGCAAATGCAGCACAGCACCTTTCACATACTGACGATGTCCCAAAGCACTTCAGTCAATTACGTACTTTTGAAGCGTGGTCACTGTTGTTATGTAATGAAACACGGTAGCCAATTTGCTCACAGCAATCTCCCATAAACCACAATGATATAAATGACCAGATGATCTGTTTTTTGATTGTATTGGTTGAGGGAGGACCATTGGCTAGGACTCCCTGTGGACTCCCTGCTCGTCTCTGAATAATGATGTGGATCTTTAACATCCAGCTGAGCAGGCAGGTTGATTTTGTTAACTTTAACAAGAGCTAGAACACCTGAAACTTGCATTTATGTAATGCCATGTCGCACCTGAGAAACATTGCAAAATACTTTACAGACAGTGAATTACTTTGAAGTGGAGTGACTATTGTTATGTAGGCAAGTATGACAACCAAATTGCACACAGAAAGATCCCAGAAACAGCAGCTGGATGAATTACTCCATTTTTGGTTGTGCTGATTGAGGGAGGAATGTTGATCAGGACACAATGAGAATTCTCTGTTCTTCCTCTGATAATGCTATGGGATCTTTTACATCTACCTAAACTACCAGACCAAGGTAGACAGGGCCCTGGTTTAACTTCTCATCCAAAGGACAGCAACTGTGACAAAATGTCCTCCCCTAGTACTACATTTAGGTGTGAGCCTAGATGTCAGCTTAAGCCCTGCTGTGGTGTTTGAACTCACAGCCTTCAGACAACAGCACTATCAACTGAGCCAAACTGAGTAAATACACATTAACAAGGAAAGGGTACCTTAAAATGCTATCTTACAGTCCGAGTCCAATACTTGGATCTCGCTACATAAATCTGAAAATCACATTGTGCTTCATGCTCATCAAATTCTCTGGAGCAAGTAAGAATAGCAGGCATTGCTGTTACTGTTACAGCATTACCCATTAATTTCAACAGGATGGGAGCACAACACTGATACAATTCCAGGATATTTATAATGCATGCTAACAGATTTCACAAGACATTGCTTATGGTGAGTTGGAGGATATGCTGTTTTAGCACAATAGGGGTGTTATCAAGCAAGTGTGATGGGGAACGTTCCAGAGGAAGCAAGTGATACACTTACAGACAGCACATGTTGTATGTAACAATTTTAACACATTTTATTGATGTATATATGGATAGATAGATAAATATGTGTTCAGGATTTTTTTTAAATTATACAAACAAGGTATCATTGCTCTTTATCAAGTTGCCCTTTAATTGTTAATGAGCTCACCTCTTACAAAAGATAGCTGCTGTAAGGAATTCAGGACCAGAGTGATCTCATGGACCAGTTTTGATTGCCTGTGGTTGGAGGGGTGGGGTTTGGAGAGGACTTTCCCAGATTTTTTTCCCCAAATTGGCCTGGGTTTTAATCTGATTTTTCACCTCTCCGAGGAGATCACATGGTTTTTGGGTGGGGTGGCGAGTGTATATATTGTGAAGCACTGTTCCTTTTAAGCTGCACAGCCGTCTCAAGGTCCCGCTCAGCTGGTGAGCCAGCTTCCCAATGCTAAAAACCGCGCATGTATGGAAGTTTGAATGGGCCGCGCGGTCTGTTAAAGGGGCCGCGCGGCCCCAAAAAAAATTAAGGGGAACATTGATGTGAAGGTATCACAATCATGTGGGACAGGCTGGATGGACCAGAGGGTGTTTTCCTGTCCACCAGTATCTGTAAGTTCATATTGCTTTTTAAAAACATTTTGGTCTCTTAATGCGTTACATCTCTCACCATGACTACTTTTCTATGGATTCTCTCTGTCAGCCATTTCCTCTTTCACTTCTATTTTAAATGTGTCCAATTGAGGTCGATAAATTCTGGCCCAATTTCCAGCTCATTTTAAATTTAAATTTAGTCTATGTTTTCCATGCACTTGTAATAATGACCCAAAAGCACCTTATAACTCGCAATGTGCATTACTTGTACTGTCATTTATACAGATCCAGCTCCTGTAATGGTACGACTTTTAACATTATCTTCTTTTCTTTCAGTGTTCCTTTAGCAATGGTGGACACCTATTTGCAGTCGTGAATGGAAACGTCATTCATATTCATTCCACAACCACATTTGAAAACCAGGTTAATCTTAAAGGTCACAATGGGAAGGTGAGATTCAGGACAATTTTTATTATATATTACAGTAATTTTGTTTATCTATGATTTCCTTGTGTCTTATCAGTCTGCTGCCGCCATGGTATCTAGTGACTTATGGACGTAGGTAATGCTATATTTCTGAACATCAATAATATCATATCTGTGAACATATAGAAAATGGTAAAGGTAATGCAGTATCTATATGCAGGGATAAGTAATCCCGTATCTTTACATATGAACATGGTCATAGCAGGTCAATTGATAAATGACCAAGACTAATTCCACATCTATGGCCAGGATTAATGCCATATCATTGGACTATTGGGTAAAGGTAATTCCATATTCAAAAACATGGGTATATACAATTGGACATGTGTAATCTTACAACCAACTGAATACAAGGCTGGAAAAACAACCCTAAAGCTAGAAGCAATAACTTTGAGGGTACGAAAGTAGTGAAGGCATGACTTATAGAAAAGTAAATGAAGGATAATAATTAGAAAGCATAAAAGAAATGCAGATATTAAACAGCAACAAGAAATACCTAATGAGGTGATCTTATTGAAACATATAAGATTGTGAAGGGGTTGGATCGGGTGGATGCAGGGAAGATGTTCCCGATGATGGGTGAAACTAGAACTAGGGGGCATAGTCTTAGAATAAGGGGCTGCTCTTTCAAAACTGAGATGAGGAGGAACTACTTCACTCAGAGGGTGGTAGGTCCATGGAATATGCTGCCCCAAAAAACTGTAGAAGCTACATCATTACATAAATTTAAAACAGAAATAGACAGTTTCCTAGAAGTAAAGGGTTACGGGGAGCGGGCAGGAATTTGGACATGAGTCTAGGTTCGGATCGGTCATGGCCCTGTGGGTAGTGGAGCGGGCCCAGGGGCCGTGTAGCCTGATCCTGCTCCTATTTCGTGTGTCTAATTCTGTTAGATGCAGGGGATGGTTCTGTGATAGTGGATTGGCAGTTAGGATCAGATCAGCCATGATCTTATTGAATGGCGGAGCAGGCTCGAGGGGCCAATTGGCCTACTCCTGCTCCTATTTCTTATGTTCTTATGTTCTTATAAGTACTGCTGCGTAATCAGCAGTAATGTAATCACAGAAAACAGCAAATGCAGATGATACACAGCATTGCATATTTTCTGTGCTCAGCACTGTACAAATCTAGGAACTGTTCACTTTCAATGAAGAAGTTACATGTAACATGAAGGATATGAGAAAAAAAATCCATATTTTAATTACATTGGAAAGACCCAAAGATTAGAGTTCTTTTTGCGGTGATTGGCTCCACCAGTGGTAATCAAAGTGCTAATGTGGAAAACCAGGGGATGTACACACCATCTTCTGACTCAGAGGCAAGAGCACGAAGCCACTAAGCCAAGGTTGACAACTAATAATGCAAGTCCTTTGATGCCTTATACAGGAAACTTTGTGCTATCCGGCACCCACGGGACCGAGCTGCTGCCGTTGCCTAAAAAGTGCCGTACTCTCCAGAGTTAATGTTGAGCGATACGGAGATTCTTATCTCTGTATTTGACAACAAACACTGTTGCTTAGCAACAGCTTCTAAACACTCGGGTGTGGCCCTAAAGCTCTGTAGCTGAAGCTGTTGCTATAACTACAGACCTTGCACAGCTTGACTGTTCAAACAAAGCAAAAAAAACAAACAAAAAGAATAAAAAACGGCTGCTGATTTTTACCGTTGGCTCCAGATTGCCGGATAGCTCACCTCCGGATAGCACAAAGTTTCCTTTGGGTTCACTACAGGAGGGAATTACAGAATACAGTGACTGTTCACTCACATCTGGATCAATACGGTTCATGTGTGTTGCAATTTAAGTCTGTATGTGTTCAGTGCACATAGTAAAGGCTGAAGCATATATATTATATGTGATTTGTATATTAAAATACAGCGGTGAAGTAAATGATAAAGTGAGCACTTGAGAGATTATACACTGATATTCTTCTATTTCTTCCTCATACAGATTCGCGCTATTGTCTGGAATTCGGACGACAGTAAATTGATTTCCTGTGGTATGGATGGTGCAGTGTATGAGTGGAATACACTGACTGGAAAGAGAGAATCTGAGAGTGTACTGAAGTCCTGCAGTTACACTGGCCTTTGTATCACACCAGATAGTAAAAGCATATTTGCAGTGGGGTCTGATCGAACTTTGAAAGAAATTACTGATTCCCAGGTGTGTAGAATGAGGTGAAGGGGAGTTGCTGTTACATCCTGTGGTAATTTGGCATTTAGAAACTGCTGATCAGCAAGTGCAATACACTAAGACATGTTTCAAGGCCCAGCTTTTCAGAGACATTACCTAATAGTTCCGAGATTAAATTAATAAAACTCTTATTCATTTCAACAGTTCTAGCTGGGTAAAACATAAGAAGGCAGAATAATCCTGTAGTCACTAAATTCTCAATACACAATTTTCTATGCAGAAAAATAAAAGGGGTGGTGAGTAAACCGATGACTGGCATACATTGTTGTACTTTGGAGCGCTATAAAAAAAATGGTATCAGTATAATATCACCACTGGGTAGTAAAATCTATCTACATTAGTAAAAAAAAATGTGAGTTGGGTGTTTTTGAGGGTGTGATTGGTCCGCAGGATTTGAGATAAACAATGATCAAACTGTGGAAAGATATGTATAAAGCTAATGAAAGCACCAGGGTATCATTATTATAGGATATTGTTTAGCAGACATTACTCCTCCCACTGTCCAATAGCGCCCTTATTTTACGACAACACAGAACCGTATTGCATCAGGTATGTGCTATTCCGAACATGGTAACAAACTGAAAGGAAGGAGGGCGGTTGTGATTAGTGTTTGTGATCATTTAAAATAGTTTAAATATTTTGATAAAAAGCATCATGGTTGGAGAAATAAGGAGATAGAAAGAAAGACCTGGAGAGAAACGGAGGTGACAACAAACAAAAGAGGGAGAAAGTGTGTAATAGTCTAAGGGAGAGATGGAAAGAAAGGGAAGCAAAAGGATTGAGTCGGAGACAAGCAGAGATGCAGTAACAGAAAAAGGGAGGCATTTCTTTCACTTTTACTCTTGGACAACACAGTGGAAGAGCAACTAGCATTTACAAAATATGCTTGTGAAAAGTTATGTTCATAAAAGTTATACATTGTTGTACATTGCTGCAATGATATGATATGGACAACATGCTACATTAATATGTAAATGAAGGGAGGACTCGCATGATAACGTAGAGCCATTTGGGATACCCATGAGGTCTTCAGCAACTCCATGTCATATTGCACTTCCAAGCTAGAGCTGATTCTAAATTCTTGATGACATCTTTTTCTGTCAATGGAATTTTTGGGGACATGCTAGCGAATCTTTGGACTGTTACACAAAGGCAAAGCAAGACATGATATTGGGCATGTTCGAAAATATAAAGAAACTGTCGCAATGACATGCAGTACTCAAGTGATGATAACAGCTGGGAACTGATGGGCGAGAAGATTGTCCTGCTCCATCATTCATGACTCTGCAAGCCTGCCGTCAGCAACAAGAATTCCGGAAACTAAGTTAAGATTTGATTCTGAGAAAAAATATACTTTGTTTTGGTCTTGCTTTCAAACATTAGGTTCAAAGAAAGGAAAAATATTACTGTAATTGCAATGTATTTATTTCACATGTCCGCAAGACCACATATTTTACTCTTCTATGCAAAGCGCTGGTGAATTCCAGGGTATTTCATTTTAGTGAAGTAAGCCCCAGTAATATACAGTACTATTACTTATGAAATATACCTTCTATAATGACACTATTATGTACTATTCACAACTTGGTAAGTTACTAAAAGCAGAGTTTTGTTTTCAGGTTGAAACCTCATTCTTTCCAGATTAACAATGTTTCCATGACTGAAACTCCCTGGATCATTTTTACTCTTTGTTTTTTCTTTGCTCCTCCCTACCCAGATTATTCGGGAGGTTCCATCAAATGATGTTGCATATACCTGCGTTGTTATGTCACGTTCTGGACGAATGTTGTTTCTAGGCACTGCCAATGGGATAGTACGAAGTATGAAAATCCCACTACCTGTAAAGCAGGAATGGAATGAGTATCCGGCGCATGCTGGACCAATCACTAAGGTATACTAGATATCAGAATGTTCCTTTGATATTTAGAGAGCAGGTCTTAGTTGAATTGAAGACAGAGTTGGTTCAATGTGCTGGTCTTATTGGTATAGCGTTGTTTCCAGTCTGAAAAAACTATTTTAATGAATGGACCTGAAAACTATAGCTAATAACGTACCTTTCTGGCCCAGCACATTTTTCTGAAAAAGAAACCTATCTGGGAAGTACGGTCGCTTGTTTGAAGGCCTGCATGATTTGTTCTTGTTTAGAATCAGATCACATTACAAGTATGTTGTTAATGCAACAAAACAATATAAGCAAAAATAGAACTCTATGAATAATCCAAGCTCAAATCTGCTAAATCTTTTCTGTGATCTTTATAACTGTGAAATGAATAATATTTATCATCCCCTGGAAGTTTGAAAGGATAAGAATGTTTCTAAACAGATTGCAAGTTTTGAGGTTTAAAATCACTTTCTTGCTGCTCCTGTCTCGATGCCTTTGGCGGGCGTCCTCTGGGGTTGCGAACCTGTGAGGGCTCGGCAACAGTCTGCTGCTCCTGCAGCTATGTAGGGGCTGAGATGCCCATCTCATTTGGGTGAGGACTCTGGTGGGGCTCTGACCGAGGGTTTTGCAGTGGCATGGTCGTGTGAGCGCTTGGAGAGGAGCCCCCACTTCCTTGTTGTCTGCCACCAACATCCCTCTCATGGGTCAGCCCCACTTCAGAGCTAGCAAGTGGCCCAATTTTGAGAGGCCTTTCTGATTTTTAGACATTTCCCCCATCCTACACGCACTTCAGGGGGGCCATGAGGACCTGTTTCTGCACTGGAAGTCCTACTCCAGAGGACTTCCATGAAGGTCTGGTTTCTATGCTCAATAGCTGACCATCGCCCCTCAAGAGATGTCATTCTATTCTGAACAATGACCATGTTTTCAAGACCCTGGTGACTAAGCTCCTCCATGACCATAGCCATCCTCTCCTCTACCATAGCCATCCTCTCCTCTACCGTAGCCAGCCTTACCACGGAGTTAGCCATCCTTTCCACGGAAGTTGCCATCCTTTCCGCGGTGATGCGTTCATGCGCCAATGCCTCCACAAAGGCTCTGCTCATGTTCGCAATGGACTCCTCCATTCGCTCCACACTCACAGCGACCCTGAAGACAAAACCTGCCAGAGACTCCTGCACCTGTTCCTGGAGTTCCAGCACCGCTCTCCTTCTGGATGGACCCGGAGGCACAGGGTCGACATGCAGCTGAGCCAAGCTCACACAGTCCTGCATCCTCCGACGAGGACCCTCCACCGCTGTCCCTGTCTCCACCATCTGCTGATGCTCACTTGTGAGCTGTGATACACCAGGTGCCAACACTACTCTATCTCGTGAAGGTCCCACCGAGGTGTGAGTGTCTGCGCTGGTGCTGGGTGCGCTGAATTCTGCTGATACTGCGCCCTCAGAGTCTGCAGCTTCCTCTGAAGAGTCTTGAAGCTCAGGCTGTTCCTCCTGGACAATCGGGAGGGGGGCTTTCGATGGGCCTGTGAGGGAGTAAAGGAAAGAGTTAGAGATGTGAGGTCAGGGTTACATGCACATTGAATAGTGCAGATGATCATAAGTCAATCTGTTAGAGCATCAGATTCATTATCAGTGACTCATGCAATGTCAATGAGAGAGATGCCAAACTATTCTGTCAACAGCTTGCTGTGATGCGCCCGTCTATCCGTCCCCCACTTGGGAATCCTCCTCAATCCCGGTGATTTCCAGGGCTGCCTCCTCCCAGCCGGTGAGCTGGGCTACTGAGGGTGGCCCTCCTCCTTTCATGGCTCTTTCCCTCTTATTGTGGGCTCTCTTTTCCTGCAATGAGGAACACAAGTGGAGTTTGAGTGAGAATGAAGGAGTGAGTGTAGAGAATGCATAGCATAGATGCTTAGAAGGAGACAAAGGGCCCTCCCTGTGTGTTGTAAGTTGTTGTTGTTGCATCACAGTGATAGCGAGTGTGAGGCTACATGGTGAAATAGTTAAGTGAATGTGACCATAGAGAGAGAGGCAATGGGTAAGGGTGCAAGGATGTAAGTGTCAAGTGGGATGTGGAGGAAGAGGTTAGTAAAGCAGAGTGCTGGTGAGGAGAGGCGATGGGGATCAGATTGATGGAGATGGGAAAGTCATCACTTTTCCTGTTAGGTTCTGCGGCTCATCGAGATGGAGTTGACCTCCTGGGCCACTTGCAGCCACACAGCTTTAGTCTGCTGGGGTGGCTTTTTTCTCCCTGAGGAAGGGAGGAGCACCTCCTTATTCGATCTTGCTCCCTCCACCAGAGCTTGGAGGGAGGGCTCATCGAAGAGTGGAGCACACTTTGGCCTGCTGGTGGACATAGTCGATCAATGAATTCCTTACTACAATCACCATAAATTTTGCAGTCTCCAGAAGAAGCAAGGCTGCTTGCAGGCCTTAAATCCAACAGCATTGATGACTTCATCGGAGACGACTTTCTGTATGAAAAGACTCATTGGGCCAGGGGTTCCCACACGCTGGAAATCAATTGCCCAATTAGGGGAAAATCGCAATTTTTTCCCCACTTCACTTCGGAGTCGGGGTCCTGACACGAATGCCACCTGACACGCCCCAGCCCGCCCACACTGGCAAAATCGAGCCCTATTAATCTCCCTTGTAATCACCCAGTTTGAAAGCATCCACCCCCAGGTTATATCAGATAACTAACCGCAGCTGCTGGTTGAGATACAGTGGAACCCATAAATTCTGTATTTTTTAAATGTTAGCCGTTTCTCTTGGCAAAGCAGAAGAAGATCTGGTGGAGACTTTGGACATCCATTTGCGGTGAGAAAGCCATTAGTGCACATTTTTCAAAATCCTTGGAACACTGCTTTTACCTTGTCCTTTCCTTTCTCTGTACAGATGGTCATTACCTATGATGACCAGTACTTGCTGACGGCTTCAGAGGATGCATGTCTTATGATCTGGAAGATAATTGATAAAGAGGGCCGGGTACTGAAACGAGAAAAAGAAGTTGGCCATGCAGAAGAAATTCTGATCACAAAATCGGACTTGCAAGAAAAGGTAAAGTGCTATTGATCATAAACATTGAAGAGGACTGCACACGCTTAGTGACAAGGAATTTTCCAGAAGGAATTTAAATCTCTTTTCCACACAAAATAAAAAGGTCAAATACCTTTTAAACAATGTTTGCCCTTCAGTTTAGAAAAGCTTACAGCAGGAAAAAGATACCCCAGCTTTCAGTTAGAAATATATAACATTATTCACTTTAATTTATCTGGAGGCAAATCAGTTTTAGTCTATATATTTAAAGCAGTCTTGAAATGTTTGTCTTTGCTGCTAAGTTTATTATCGTGAGCACTGTTCATTTTATTTTTTGGTTTAGGTTTTGCAACTAGATTCCAGAACTATCACTTTTTAGTGTTATTTCTGATTGGTCATTTAAATGATAAATTACATTGGCTCGGAATTTGCAGTCAGCAGCGAAGCAAAGGCTTTCGCGGCTGGCACCGAAGTAAGCTTCGCACAAAGATCTCACGATCCCTGTGTCGAGAAGTTTGTGTTTTCCAACGTGTAATTCAACTCAACAGAGTATAGTGGGGGATCCCACAGTGCGAGCTGCTGTGATATCAACAAGCTGTCTAAGCAGCCAATCAAAACGCAGAATTCTCACAGTCAGCGAACAAGGACGTGAGTAAGCTCTTAAAATTCTAACTTTTGTAAAATGTTAGAGTGAACAAAACAAAGATTGGGGCTCTCACATGGGGAAAAGGCAAACCTGAAATAAAGATGAACAAACTTTGTTAAAAAAATTAAATGTTTCTTAAAAATTGTAGTTTTTATTAAAATGGATAAATTTAAATTATTTTTTCAGGGCCATAACCTCTGTTTAGCAGTCAATACACTCCTTAAACCCCAGTTACACCTAATCCCTTTGGGTCTAACTTTTAGTGGGGAATTTAACAGCGTAATTACTGCGGAAGAGCCAAAGTTTTCATCAGTTTCCCTGATTTGAGAGATTTCACTGATTGCCAGCTCTGTTGGGGGGAGGGGAGTGTGGAGGAAGGGCACAGTGTAACCTGTGAAGGAGCAGTGAATGACAGACCACAACTTCAGGATTTCCGCATTAGGCTGATTTACTGCAGCCCAGTCCCTGGCCTCATCCTCCATTCTGCACAGAGGGAAAAGTGAGAGAGGGCAAGAGCGCAGTAGTGCAGGCAACGTAAAGAGAGAGGAATGGAGAAAAAAGTAAATTCAAAGGAGAGAAAGAATATAGAGGGAAGGGAAAAGGGATAATAAAACATCAAGGAGGCTGAAAAGAGGAAGTGAAATAAGGAAAAAAAGGAGATAGATGGGAAGAAATGATGGTCAAAAAGAGAAAAGATTTTAAAATAAGAGCTATCTATATGGCAGTAAGTTTGTCTCCTCATCTAGCCTGGCATTCTGGTGACATTGGCCGCGATTTTGCCAGCGCTCAGAGGGTGGGTTCGGAGACGGATCAGCTGTTAAATTCGGAATGATTGACGGCGGGTTGCAAACCCGCCTCCATGTGAGTTTTCAAAGTGCCGGGTCTGTGATATCAGAACAGACCCGACACCAAGCGGCGGGGGAGGCATTTAAGATACTTAACTGCTTGTTAAGTGCTTGTTACCTGCTATTTTGCCAGCCTTTTTCTATTTTGCAACATTTTCAACAGGTTTCTCGTCACTCGCAGATCACGTCAGGTAAGTATATCGGGAGTTCCAACAAGCTCAATAGTTCACAGCTGCAACTTCAGTATAAAATCTAACCTTTCACATCTGTTCATTGTCAAATGTCAGAGGTTGCTGGTTTCAGGATTTGGAAGACACATTTGATCTGTATTGAGGCTGCAAGTGTGTGTTGTAAACTCTATATGCACTGTCACCTCCTTGGAATAACCTCCCTCCCCAGTGACTGACTTCTTCTAAGATCTCATCTTCAACTACCATATATAACAGCAGAATGGGAACGATTTATACTCTTGTCATCCTGGTCCTCAGAATCGGAAGAAGATCAGCCGCAGCAGCAGCAGAACCAGGCACACCAGCATCACCAACAACAAGAGCGCCAACCTTCTCCTCAACCACCTGATGCTGCACAGGGCAGAGGCTATCAGCGCAGGGCTGCACCTCGCCGCAAGAGATACCCCCAACACAGGGTTTACTGACAGAGGATGAGCTTCCTCAACATGACTGAGCAGCAGCGCCAAAGGAGGCTGAGACTTTAGCGACAGGCAGTCACAGACATTTGCACAATGCTCGATCAGGACCTGCAGCCCAGAGGAGCAGGTGGACACGCCTTACCAGTGACTGTCAAAGTCACCACCGCCCTCAACTTTGCGTCAGGCTCCTTCCAGGGATCAGCAGCAGACATTAGTGGCATCTCCCAGTCGGCCGCCCACAGATGCATCACGCAGGTCACCGATGCCCTCTTTGACAAACCCGCAAATTACATCCACTTTTCCAGTGATGAAGCCAGTGTTACCGGGCGGGCACTCGGCTTTGTCAATCTGGCTGGCTTCCCACGGGTGCAGGGCATCATCGACTGCACACATGTGGTCATCAGGGCACCCCTTCAGAACCCAGCATCATTTATAAACCGCAAGGGCTTCCACTCCCTTAACATGCAGCTGGTCTGCAACCATAGGAAGAGCACCATGCATGTGTGCACGAGATTCCCTGGCAGCTGCCATGACTCTTGCATCCTGCACCAGTCCACTGTCCCTCAGCTGGTCGCACCGCCATACAAACTTTCCGGCTGGCTCCTTGGAGACAAGGGCTATCCCCTGAAGATGTGACTAATGACACCGTTGAGGAAGCCCTCAAATGAGTCTGAGTAGCGCTACAATCAAAACCACATTTCCACCCGATCTCTCATAGAGCAAACAATAGGGTTGCTCAAAATGTGCTTCAGATGCCTGGACAGATCTGGTGGAGCCCTTCAATACGCACCAGCCAGGGTCTCCAGAATCGTTGTTGTCTGCTGCGCCCTGCACAACATCGCACTGCAGCACATGAGGAAGAAGGAGCAGAGCGCACAGCCTCTTAGGAGGAGGTGGACAACCAGAATGAGGGTCAGCAAAAGGAAGACCTGGAGGAGGCAGCTGCCCCAGTGCGACCAGCACGCGAGCACATTGCTGCCTGTGATGCCAGGGATGGGCTAATCAATGTCAGATTCACGTAACTTTGTGCAGCACAGACATGTGGCTGCCACATACACATGAAGGTTGGTATTACCCCACTGCCACACCATAGAGCATCTCTACAGTGAACTGTTCAATTCTTGCACTGTCACCACCATTACTGGACAATAAAGGCGTCCTTACCCTTGTCTGTGCCACCTCAGTTTGTGACCACACATATGGCAACAACATCAATCATTCACAATACATTACTTTATTACAACAAAATAAAAGAACTGAGACTCAGCATTCATTTATAGGAAATCACCCAAGTGACTACCCTAGTGATTATTTATGTGTGAGCCTTCTTTTACGCGTGCTTCTAAGAGATGCTACCCCTGTGGCTTCAACAGATGTAGAGGCAGGCTGCTCACTTCCCTGCTGCGCTTGCTTAGACGCCTTTAGCAGTCAGCCTCTGGGTTTTGGAGCCCTTGAGGGCCCCACAAAAGTCTGCTCCTCCTGCGGCTGTGCAGGGGCAGACTTGGCCATCACTGCTCGGGGAGGCATATGGGGCTCTGACCGAGGGGTTGGCAAGGGGAGGAGCGCTTGAAGCGGAGCCCCCACTTCCATGTCCCCTCCCGCCATCATCCTTCTCATGGGCCACCTTCTCTGCTAGCAAGTAGCTGGAGAGCACCTTGCTGCACATCAGTGGGGCCATGAGGACCCATTTCTGTGCTGTCATTCCTCATAACAAGGACGTTCATGGACCTCTGGTTTCTCTCCTCAATATATACCCATCTATCCTCCATAGATGACCATCTATTTAGAAGTGTTACCATGTTCTTCTGAGTCTGGCAATTTATGTCCTCCATGGAGGTTGCCATCCTTTCCATGGCAGAACCTACAGTTGCCAGTGCGTGCGCCATGGCGTTGCTCATATTTGAGATGGACTCCTCCATTCTGTGCACACTCACGTCACCGTGGTTGCAAACCCTGTCAGAGCCTCCTGAACTAGTTCCTGAAGCTCCAGGATCACGCTTTTCCTGGATGGCCCCAGAGGCTCAGCATCTGCATGCAGCTCAGCAGAGCTAGGAGACTCCTGCAGCCTCCGACGAGGAGTCTTCACTGCTGTCCCTGTCTCCACCATCTGATCTTGCTCACTTGTGATTTGTGATACACCAGGTGAAAACACTACTCTATCTTACAAAGGACCCACCGAGGTGTGCGTCTCTGCGCTGGTGCTGGGTGCGCTCATTTCTGCTGATGCTGCTCCCTCAGAGGCTGGAGCATCCTCTGAGGAGTGCTCCTGCTCTTCCTCCTGGACAGTGGGGTGCCGGGCTCTTGATGGTCCTGTGGGAGAGTAAAGACATGAGTTAGACATGTGATATGTAGATTGCAGACACATCCCATTGTGCACATGATTAGCACTCAATTTCTATTGACATCAGATCCCAATCGAGTCATTCATGATTACAAAATAAGATGTCTGGAAAATAATTCTGTCACCAGGTTGTTCTAATGAGCCCCTCTCTCCGTCCCCCACTTCAGGCTGCTCAACGTCTCCTGCAATCTCTAGAGCTGCCTCCTCAGCGCTGGTGAGATCAGCGAGCGATGGTGGTCCTCCTCCTGTTCTCTCCCTCTCCCTCTTATTGCGGGCTCTCTTTTCCTGCAATGAGGGAAAGGAGTGCAGTTTTAGTGAGAGTGATGGAATGAGTGTAAAGAATGGATAGCATAGATGTTTAGAGGGAGACTATGATGGAGTGGGGTGCCAATACCAAGTTGCCTCCTTTTGAGTTGTTAGTTGTTGTCATTGTATAACATTGAGGGTGAGTGTGAGGGGTGCATAGTAAGATGGGGATGTGATTCTGTACATAGGGAGAGAGGGATGGGTGATGGTGCAAGGGATGTTGGGGTGAGTAAGGATGTGCAGGAGTAGGCTTGGCAATGCAGAGTGATGGGGATGTGAAGACAGGCACAGCAGAATTAAGGTAATTGTGCTTTTATGCTCACTTTTACTGAATGCAGGATATCATTGAACCTCTTCCTGCATTGCACCCAGGTGTGAGCAACACCAGACCTTGCAGTGACCTCCTCAGCTATTTGCAGCCAGGCTGCCTTGGTCTGGTGAGGAGGTCTCCTCCTTCCATTCCCAGGGAATAGTATCTCCCTGCGTGCTATGACTCCCTCCACAAGAACATCGTTGAAGCATGGCGCAGCCCTCTGTCTCTGTGCAGTCATTTTGCTCTCAAGCAGCACTCAGGTGTGTGGAGGTAGAAGTGACAACAAATGTGGACATGGCCCCCCTTAAATACAACGGCAGCAAATGCTTCATCAGAGGAGCTGAACAGACCCACTCCTAGTGATTGGGCCGGGCAACGCGCGCCGAGGGCTTAACAAACCCAATTATCGCAAAAGTCTATCAGCAGAGCGGCTGCAGCCGGGAGCTGGACCGGAACCCGTCAACTACCTCTCCCGACTCCAACCCGCCTCAGCTGGGAAAATCCAGCCCATTGTGTGGGTCCTGCCTCTCACATTTTATTCATGTACTCTATTTTATTGGGCCAGAAATTCCTAAACGGGGCTTGCAGCGCGTGCAAGCCCCGTATTTGCACTTACCCCGCGCTACTGCAGATCAGCTCCAGGGACGCCTGGACTTGGTGTTTGAAAAAGAAGATTCCCGGGCAGCGTGTGACGTCACGCCGCCCAGGAGTGCAGCCAGCGCGAAGCCAGGAGCGTGCAGTGCAAGTGAGACATGCCCCTTGAGGTCTCAGTTTCACTGGACACGCCCCCAATATATCTGTCAAGCTGCTAAGCATTTTTACATGCAAAGCAGCAGTTTAAATAGGTTTTTGGAAGTTTTTTGAAGATTTTGGTAACTTTTATAAACTTTTTAAAAAGTTTACATTATTTTGAGTAATCTGAAGTAGTTTTAAAGAGAATTAAAGCAATTTAAAGACTTTTAAAAGCCCTAAAAGAATTTTTTTAATTCCATTTATTTATTTAGCAATGTCGTCGTCATACGTGTCTTCACACTGTTCCCTTTGGGGAACTGTATGAAGTGGTGGAAGGATTTATGGCCGTGATTAACGCTCATTCCGTGACCGTAACCATCTTTGAACCAGCCATTAGGGCGGTTAGTCCTATGGCGGGAGGGTTTTACGGGCTCCCACAAGCTATACAAGGAGGGGGGGCCACGCACACCCACAGACGCAAATATCCCACTGGATGTCAACCCAGAATTTAGAGCCGGAGCTCCGACTCCACTTGCCGGGACTGTCTGGAGCGGGGTTCGAAACCCTACCCTGATCTGGCCCAGCGGCGGGGATCCTACCGCTATGACAAAGGCCCAATCCGATTAGCAACGTGAAATGGCAGCATAGGGCTCCAGTCACGGGGAGGGAAAAGGCGCAGGAAACGTATGGGTGTCACCTTTTGTGCGGAGTGGGCCTTTTGCGTAGCAGTAAGCATCCCCGCCGCTGGGCCAGAAGGAGTAGGGTTTTGAACCCCACTCCAGACAGTCCCGGCAAGTGGAGTCGGAGCTCCAACTTTAAATTCTGGGTGGACATCCAGCGGGATACTTGCGTCCGTGGGTGTTGGTGGCCCCCCTCCCCCCTCCTCAGATGGGTTGTGGGAGCCCGTAAAACCCTCCCGCCATAGGACTAACCACCCTAATGGCTGGTTCAAAGATGGTTACGGTCACGGAATGAGCGTTAATCACGGCCATAAATCCTTCCACCACTTCAAACAGTTCCCCAAAGGGAACAGTGTGAGGATACGTACGATGATGACCTATTGCGCAATGCACCTCCTTGGACCCTCAGTCGCAGATGCGAGGGGGCAAGTCGTGCAATTGTTAAATTTTTAATTTTATTGACATGTAATATGTTGGCCCAGTAATTCCCTTCCAAATGCGCTAGTACGGTCGGGGTACTTACGCATCTGGCCGGATGAAATGCCGGTTTTCAGCATGCACAGTGCATGTGGGGAAAACCGGCATTTCCTGTCCTCTGAACAAAGGTGTTCAGAGGCAGAACGCGTGCGACTGCACAGGCAGCGCGTGCGCAGTATAATTCACCGCTTTCATTAATGCTTTCAGTGAGGTCAAGTCATTACAACTTACACATGAAAAAATCATGGGTACAGTTGCTGCAGAGGCTGCGGAGGAAGATATTTCTTATCGTGGAGCTTCTGAAAGTATGTATGTCTGTATATATTCCTTTGCGTGTTATGTATATTTTCCTTTACTTATGTGTATGAATGTATTATTTAATTATGACTTTCAGAGAAAGTAACTTATTGGAAAATCATAATTAAAAACATACATTCATACACATTAGTAAAGGAATATAAAACATACATACATATACGTAAAGGAATATATGTGGACATACATACATAACTCATTCTCACATTCCATTCACACAGCCACAATTGCTCCTTCTACCTACCGTTCTGAAAACCCTTTAAAAAAAAAATTTAAACTTTAAAACTTACTTAAAATTTCTTAAAATAACTTCCCTCCCTTTCCCAAACAAAAATATTGCATTTCAAAAGCTCCACGATAAAATATATCTTCCTCCGCAGCCAATGAACAACTTTACACTTGCTTTTTTCAAGTGTAACTTGTAAGGACTTACCCTCACTGAATCCATCATTGAAATCCACAAAGTTCACTGCGCAAGCGCTGCCTGTGCAGTCGCACGCGCTGTGAATAGACCTCGGGTCTGGAAATGCCGGCGTTCCCCGCATGCGCTGTTCCTGCTGAACGCCGGCATTTCCAACAGCCAGATGCGTGAGTAACCCGAACGTACTCACGCTTCTGGCCGCGAATTTCTGGCCCATTATGTTTTTAAATATTGATCTGTGAGCACCGTGGGAGATCAAAAACACTACATTAAATGTATTCTCATTCAATCTTCATTTACAAATTGGGACTTCTGTCATCCCGTGAGAAAACTACCAACACTCTCCTGGCCGGCTTCCCATCTTTAACTCTCTATAAACTTCAGCACATCCAAAATTCTGCTGCCCGTATCCTATCCCGCACCAAGTCCTATTTAGGAACATAGGAACAGGAGTAGGCTATTTAGCCCCTCGAGCCTGTTCCACCATTCAATGAGATCATGGCTGACCTGTGACCTAACTCCATATACCCACCTTTACCTTTGGTTAACAAAAATCTATCAATCTCAGATTTAAAATTAACAATTGACCTAGCGTCAACTGCCGTTTGCGAAAGAGAGTTCCAAACTTCTACCACCCTTTGCGTGTAGAATTGTTCCCTAACTTCACTCCTGAAAGGCCTGGTTTTAACTTTTAGGCTATATTCCCCAGTCCTAGACTCCCCAACCAGCAGAAATAGTTTCTCTCTATCTACCCTATCAGTTCCCTTTAATATCTTGAAAACATTGACCAAATCACCCCATAACCTTCCAAATTGCAGGGAATACAACCCTAGTTTGTGTAATCTCTTCTCGTAATTTAACTCTTGGAGTTAAGGTATCATTCTGAGAAATCTATGCCTCACTCCCTCCAAGGCCCTCCTGAGGTGTGGTGCCCAGAACTGAACACAGTGCTCAAGGTGTGGTTTGACTAGGGCTTTGTATAGCTGTAGCATAACTTCTACCCCATCATTTGCCCATCATCTCTGACCTCGCTGACTTGCATTGGCTCCAGGACCCCAAAACCTCAGATTTAAAATTCTTATCCTCATGTTTAAATCCCTTCATGGTCTCTCACACCTCACCCTAACCCCACCACCCCATCCCCCTAATTCTCTGTGAAGCACTTTGAGATTTTCTTTCTTCTTTAAAGGTGCTATATACATGCAAGTGTTGTTGAAAAACCATCTATAGCTCTGTTAATTCAGTTTGTAAATTTATTATACAGACCAGGAAAGCTCCAGGTTCAATCCCAGGTCTCTGTTTTCAGGAGACGAGGTGCAAGAAGAGAAAATATGGGAGAATGTTTGTATTACTGATTAAGGATGGTGTCACAATTCGTGATTAAGGTTACATTGATGGCGGAAAATTATTTCATCTCTTTCGACAGAATCAACTGACGCTGGAGTTAAAAACTCGTGTCGAGGAACTGAAGATGGAGAATGAATACCAACTCAGGCTGAAGGACATGAATTACAATGACAAAATCAAAGAGTTAACTGAGAAATTTATTCAGGAAATGGAATCTCTGAAAACGAAGAACCAGGTAGGTAACAAGAGCAGGCATTAATAATATTGTCCTGAGCATATGGGCACACCATAAACACATTTCCCTTTTGACTCGTACCTTGTCAACTTTGGGGGAATACATGCGACATGTTGGGATGAAGACTAACTATGAATATGGAGAAACTGATTCTGCAACAAAGCAAACTGAAAAAGTTATGTACTACAAGAGACTGTTATAGATGATTTAAAGAAATTATTTTATCTTTACTTTTGTTGGGAGGATGGAACCACCTTTTTTTATTTTAGAAAAAGGAGTTTATAACATGAACAAAAATGGAGAAGGCGTCTTTGAATGAGATAATATTGATTCAAACATAAATTCAGTTGATAAGGGTCATACTTTTCCAGTTCATCACAGTTTTCTAACACAATACAAAAAAGAATGCAATCCGTCACCTTGCATTAAGTAACATCTGAGATACATTACTGGTGCTTATTGAACCCAATTCTCAAAATAATCAAATATTGTGTTCTGCTGTAGGTTTTAAAGACCGACAAAGACAAGGTTGAGATAAAGCATAGGGAGGATACAACAATGATCTTGGATAAGCATTCCAAAGAACTCGTGGAATTAGGTAAATTGCATGCCATGTTGGTTCTTGTCTTGTGGCCTGTAACTCAGAACAGACAGCTACTTCAGTCAACATAAAATGGCAGATAAATGCTACAGATTGTAATAAAATGTTGGCTCCCTAAGTCGATTAAATTAATTATTTGATGTACTGCTTAGAAACTCAATGACAGTGACACAACTTGGCAATGTAGTAGCAGTATTCTAATTTCTCCTCTTCTACCATTAATCGTTCTTCATACACAAAGTGCACAATATCTTGCCAGCAGAGGGCATTCACAGCCATTCAATTCCACCTATCAGTCTGGGAACATCTTTTTCTGACAGGCAGTCATCTTACTTTCACGGGTCAGCCTGCAAACATCTTCTACTGGTAGTCAGTACTCTGACTTACTCTCGTCCATTAGTGCAACTTGCTATCAGAGGTTGTTCAGACTCTTGTGAGAGTTTTCAGGATGTGGGCACCCTCTGCTGACAGGCAGTCGTTTCACTCTTGGTTGTCAGGATATGTGTGCTCACAAGTAAAAAGAAAATATATTTAAAAATGCTGAAAATAGGCAGCAGGCAAAGAGAAAGGCTAGGTTAATATCTTGGTCATGTGTAGGTAAAGAATATAAACGTATTCATTACTAGCTCCTATCAGCCAATGAGCACACGGCGATGATCACCCCAGTCGGTATGTGCTGTCTAGTCTTGGTCCTTAATGGCAATGTACATATCTAACTTGTGGTATAGTACTATGAGGGCTGGAATCAACTTCTCATTAGGTGCTACATAAAATATATATATTTTTTAATTTACTTCCACATGTACTCTAATTTCAGAAACCATGAACAATCAGAAACTGATGTTGGAATATGAGAAATACCAGGAACTCCAGCTCAAATCCCAGCGAATGCAGGAAGATTATGAAAGACAGCTGAATGAGATGGACGAGAGTAAGAGCCAGGCATTAGAGGAACTGACTGAGTACTATGAGACCAAACTCCAGGTGAAGGGCACACTTATTGAACAGGTAAGACCGAAGAAGCCCATGGATCAGGAATTAATGGGACTCTGAAAAGTTAAATATCCTCTTTCAAAAGGTGACTTACTACTGAGTTTAATACTGTTTTGTATTTTTGCTTTGTTCTGCTCAGTTGACTGTTGTATTGATGATTTTCTTTTAATTAACTCAGTTGCAGGAAGAGTCCAGACAACAGATTAAAGAGTCTGATGAAACAAAGAAACAAATAGAAGAGGATGCTGACCGTGAAATTCAGGACATTAAAATCAAATATGAACGGAACCTGAGAGATGAGAAAGAGGCAAACCTCCGGTTGAAGGGAGAAACAGGAATCATGAGAAAAAAGGTATAAAAAGGGCAGAAAATACTGGAGGTCTTGTTATTACTTTTAACAATTTTTTTAATTCTTCAAATTAAATGGGTTAGAGGGTCACAACAGGGTTGGGACAATAGCTCGCCCTCATGCAGTAGGAAGATGGAAATCCAGGCTGGAGTGTCAGCATGCTATCTAAATATGGGGAGCATCACACCGCAGCCCAACCCTGTTCTCACCTGACATACCGAAGATCCTCTTTGCCTTATTTGGCACAATGATAGATCTCTTCCCCGAAAAGATGCAAAGCCTCTTTTGGAAATTGTTTTGCAATATTACCTTAATCATTCCTCCCTTCTCACAACTTCCAATCTATGTTTGTTTCTGTGGGTGAAAGTGGCATCTGATGATTTCAGTGTCTCCTCTCATCTCTTTCTCCCTCATTTCTCTCTTTCTTAGTTTACCACTTTGCAGAAAGAAATTGAAGACAAACTGGGAGAGATTGAGAAACTGAAGGCAGAACACCAGAAGTTACATGGAGTCATCAGATCCCTGGAGAAAGACATTCAAGGACTGAAGAAAGAAATCTTAGAACGAGATGAAACTATCCAGGACAAGGTGAGGTAGCTAGGAGACAGCGAGCAAGAGAAAATTAAACTGCATAGGGGGAAGATAAGCCAGTGGTAATTACAGATACATAGGGGGGAATTTTAACATGGGTGAGTGGGTGCGGGTGGGGGGTTAAATGGATAAAAAATCGAAGCCGGCTCCAACCCGCCGACTTGCAGGTTTTACTGTGGCAGATCAAGGGGTGGGCAGCCAACCTGCTCCCAAGAGGCAGGTTGATATTTAAAATATGTTGATGAGGTTGGAGGCCTCGGATTTAACCTGCTTTGCAGCGAGGTGAGGACAGCCTCGGGAGCACTCCTTGTGGGCCAGGAGGAGCAGGAGTGTTTCCTCCCAGCCCCCCAAGTTCACCCACCATCAGACCCCCCCCCACCCCATACAAACCCCACCTTGGGATCGGACCCCCCGGGGTTGGAGATCAGACCAACTGGTCCTGCGGCCTCCTCCAGAGTATTCCCTGCCCGACTGGAAGCCAAGCCTGTCAATCAGGCTGACTTCTGGGCGGGGAACCTGTCAATGAGAAAGACGCATGCTGTGGAGTTAAATCTCCATGGATCCCCCATCCGCTCCCAGCGCGTCAGGAAGTAAAAGTTCCCCTTACAGTAAGAGAGAAGAGACCAAACCAGTGAAATGTGCAATTGTGGAAAAAAACACACATCATGTTAATGCAAAATAACTGGAATTGAGGGAGATATTAGATTGGTGAGTAATTTTCCAACTTAAAAAAATACATGGAAATATGCACATAATCATAGAATTTGAGCCATAAAATATAATGAGATGGAAAATATGACTAACTAAATATGACAATGCTGTGTAATAAAAACACAATTCAATCACTGAATAATTGACCCTGATAATATATTGTATGTTACCTAGCATAAAACAACTTGTTATCTTGTTCCCCTTGGTGACAACATCCAAAGACATGGGACAAGTTCTGCATGTACACTGACAACACCCAGCTCTACCTCTCAATCATCTATCTCGATCGCTCCACTGCCTTTGTGTCGTCGAACTGTTTGTCAGATGTTCAGTCCTGGATGAGCCGCAATTTCCTTCAGTTAAATAAAGACTTAAGTCATCGTCTTCGCCCAGACCACATACTCCGTAGCCTTGCCACCAATTCCATCCACCTCCCCTGCCACTGTCTCAGGTTGAACCAGACTGTTTGCAACCTCAAATCCTACTTGACCTAATGCTGAGCTTTCGATCCCATATCCCCTCCATCACAAAGACCACCTACTTCCACCTCCGTAACAGCATCTGTCTTTGCCCCTGTCTCAGCCCATATGCTGCTGAAACCATCATCCATTCCTTTGTTACTTCCAGACTCAACTATTCTAATACTCTCCTAGCCAGCCTCCCATCCCCCACCTTCCATAAGCTTCAGCTCATCCAAAACTCGTATACCAGTAAATATTAGAACAATATGGCACAGAGAAGAAAATAAACTGAGATATAGTGCAGTATATGTGACAAAGATTTGAGGAACTCCAAATTATACCATACCCCAGTTTAAGCCCAATCACTGAATAATGCTATAAACCTTACTGAATAGTACTGCAGCCATATTAAGGGAGGGCTATTAAGGCAAGGGAATACACAATAAATGGTAAGATACTGAGAAGTGTAGAGGAACAGAGGGACCTTGGAGTGCATGTCCACAGAACCCTGAAGGTAGCAGGACAGGTAGATAAGGTGGTTAAGAAGGCATACGGGATACTTTCCTTTATTAGCCGAGGCATAGAATACAAGAGCAGGGAGGTTATGCTTGAATTGTATAAAACACTAGTTAGGCCACAGCTAGAGTACTGCATACCGTTCTGGTCACCACATTACAGGAAAGATGTGATTGCACTAGAGGGGGTACAGAGGAGATTTGCAAAGATGTTGCCAGAACTGGAGAATTTTAGCTATGAGGAAAGATTGGATAGGCTGGGGTTGTTTTCTTTGGAACAGAGGAGGCTGAGGGAAGACTTAACTGAGGTTTATAAAATTATGAGGGGCTGAGATAGAGTGGATAGAAAGCACCTATTTTCCCTAGCAGAGAGGTCAATAACCAGGGGGCAGAGATTTAAAGTAATTGGTAGAAGGATTAAAGGGGAGTTGAGGAGAACTTTTTTCATCCAGAGGGTGGTGGGGGGTCTGTAACTCACTGCCTGAAAGGGTGGCAGAGGAAGAAACCCTCATCGCATTTAAAAAGTACTTGGATATGCAGTTGAAATGCCGTAACCTACAAGGCTACGGATCAAGAGCTGGAAAGTGGGATTAAGCTGGATAGCTCTTTTTCGACTGGCATAGATACGATGGGCTGAATGGCCTCCTTCTGTGCCGTAAATTTCTATGATTCTATGATATGATTAGTGTATATCACTGCAAACAGCAAACTGACTATAACTATAGTAAGCCAGCATAATCCTAAATGTAGTACCACATGTCTAATGCAAATCTTATTGAAGTATGTTACTGTCAGCATAATTGCCGTATGGAAAGGCAAATCTAATAAGAGGACAGAAGTTATTTGAAAACACTTGAAAGTATGTTATCCTCCAAATTCTACATTATAAAGAAATGACCACTATAATAAGCGTTACAATTGTAAAATTAATCTAACGTTCTGTTCATGTACAGGAAAAGCGCATCTATGATCTCAAGAAGAAGAACCAAGAACTAGAGAAGTTTAAATTTGTTCTGGATTACAAAATTAAAGAGCTGAAAAAACAGATTGAGCCACGAGAAAATGACATAAAAGAAATGAAAGAGCAGATACAGCAAGTAAGTCTTCAGGGAACAAAGGACAAGAATTGAAATAACTTGCATTTATATTATCCCTTATCATGCCCTTAGTATGTTCCAAAGCACTTCACAGTCAATTCATTACTGTTGAAGCATGGTGTAGCCATACGCAGCAGCTAAATTGTACAAGTATAGGTCCCAAAATGGCAAGAGGTTGCTCGTGGTCGACGCCCGTGTTTCTGGCCTCGACTTTCTTCCACCGCCCTCCCGGTGTTGTTGATTGAGGGAAGAATGAGAGAACTCCCTGCTCTTCCAATACTACCATAGGATTTGTTTTACTTGAACAGGCAGACAGCATCTCAGTTTACTATCTCATCCAAAGGGCAGCAACTTGGACGATGCAGCACTTTCAGCATTGCACTGAAGTATCAGCTTAGGTTATGTGCTCAGGTTCAGGAGTGGGGCTTGAATCCACAATCGTCTGACCCAGAGGCAAAAATGGTACCATTGAGGCAAGCTGACGCCTGTAAACAAATTATAACTATTCTTGTGGGCTTCTTTCCAACATTGGAATCTGGAAAAAGGCATGAACCATTAAGCACACTGCCTGATAAGGCCATTCTTACACTGCCATTGTTCATTAATAAAAGTGCACCTCATTGTGTATTAATATGTGTATTCTAATTTGTGCAAGCATGCTTTCACAGTCCAATGCAGAGGATAAATCATTTTTGCTGCATTTAGTTATGGTATGCACACTTGACAGCAAGGTTCATTAAACAAGTTGGCTTGTTTAATTCATTAAACATGAAGGCTGCTGCCTCTGAAGGAGTCTAGACATAGGAACAGGAGTAGGCCATTCAGACCCTCTACCCTAATCCGCTATTCAATTAGATCATGGCTGATCTGTATCTCATCTCCATTTACCTGCCTTTGATACTGTTAATAAAAGATCTATTGATCTCGGTCTTGAAAATTTTAAGATTGTGCCCCCTTGTTTTAGACTCTCCTTGCCAAAAGAAATAGCTTCTCTGTATCTACCCTATTGAATCCTTTTATCGTTTTAAACACCTCAATTAGATCACCCCCTCAGCCTTCTAAACTCAAAGGAATACAAGCTAAGTTTGTGCAACTTATCAACTGCCCAAAGACATAGGGAATTTAGGGAAAAGGGAACTCTGGGAAATGCCTCTCCAATCTCCACAGGTAATCAAACAGGTTCCAGGAGATCACAGTGAGTGGGAAACACATTCACCCCAATACAGCCCCTACCTTTTAGGAACTTGTCCAACTCCCTTTGAACCTTTTCAGCACTCACTGCACAAGCAGGCCACTTGTTCCATAGGTTAACAACTCTCTGCGAGTCCAGACACTCTCCATTGTGTCTCCATAGAGAGAAAATCAAATTCTGAATCGCTCCAAGCTGCTTTTGTGAACTCCTGGTTCAAAAGCATCTTAAGTGGAAACATACCTCAGAGGTAAGCTCTGATCCTCTACACTCAATTAGGATTTGTCTGACCACAGCCAAGATTGATAAAAATTCCCAATACGGATAAAATTACGAACATCCCCAAACCCCAAAATAGCCAGAAGTAGCTCCATACATAGGGGAATACAATAGTACCCAAGCGCCACACTCTAAACATCTCATAAATAAATAAAAATCACTCCTCTGGAATCATCAATCCACCACGTGGACATAACAAAACTTGTTAAGGTTAAAGGATACAAGGTAAATATAAATCACAAAATGGCTTCTATTGTCAGGAATGTGAGAAATGGCATGATGTAAAGTGCAATATTGGTCACATTTAAGGAATCAAATTGACCATTGGAACCGATAGTTATTTTGGGTTTCAAACAAATTTTTTCCCTCTAATCTCTCTACAGATGGAAAATGAGTTGGAACTGTTTCATAAACATAATACCCAGCTGGAACTTAATATTGGAGAGCTCAAACAGAAACTAAAGTCAACAGAAGCAGAGATGCGTAAAGAGATGGAGAAGGTTAGAACATGTGGTGCATATATTTAATCATATATGCATATACATGCTGACACAAAAACACACATGCACTCCCTCCTTCCTTCTTGCAGATCAACTGAGATAAATTCTAAAACCTTTTATTGCATCAACATTGCATATTTTTGTGTTAAATATAACATCAAAATGAATTTTCCACATGCATTACAATGCATTTTGGTACTCTATTCTCCAATTGCATGCAATATTTACATAGGCTACAAGTGTCATTACAATAGTTTAAAATCAGGAAAAATAAGCTGCTGCGTTTATGATGTTGGTGGTTTTTACTTTATAGAATATCAAATGAAAGGATATTCGGCAAAGTGAAGAATTAATTACTTGTACCAGCTATCTTTATTGAGCCTGAAGTATCTGAGTGTCTGAATTATTGATTTACTTCTAGGCTGAGCAAGCGATAGGTCGAAGGAAAAATAACCTCAGGAGACCCAGTACTAGTGGCACCACGATCATAGGAACAGGAATAGGCCATTCAGCCCCTAAACCAACATTTAAAAAATTGCTCTGCACCAATTGGCTGCCATGTTTCCTACATTACAACAGTGACTGCACTTCAAAAAGTACTTCATTGGCTGTAAATCACTTTGGGATATCCTGATGTCGTGAAAGGCGCTATATAAAAGTAAATAATTGATTCAAAAATTCAGGTACTTCAGGCTCAATAAAGACAGCTGTTGCAAGTAACTTATGCTCTATTTTGCCAAATATCCTTCCACTTGTTAGTAATTTTTACTCTATAGAATATCATCAGAATCTCAACAGTTTTCAAAATTCTTTACAAATTAGGCTACTAAATCTTCTAGTGCTGGCTATCTATTTCAATCCATTTGGAGTGTAATGGATGCAAAGGTATATCAAGTAATAAGGGAAGATGTGTACAAACAGGGAGGTAAATAGATATAACTCTACTGCTCTCTGTCATTCCACACCACAGAGCAAAATTTGTCCTGCTTGATACATGTCTACACAGCAACTATACATGTAAACATAGATACACAGAGAGAAAATAGGGACTGGCACCACACTCAAAAATTGCAATTATTCTTGAGAAAACTAAATGTTCTAAATAGGTTTAATTTGAATTTTAAAAAATTCCTCTCTTCTCTATCTTTGTGTCTCCCGCTAATTTTTAATAGATTCCCATTCTCTCATTTTCAGGTGCGAAATGTAGAATCTGTCATCACACGTTTTAAGACTGATGTGTACAACTGTGTGGCATTTATTCAGGAGCCAAAGAAACTGAAAGAAGCCGTGCGGCAACTGTTTGAGAAATACGTGCCGCAGTCGGATGTGGTAAGTCCTGTTTCTATAATTGTAACATTTACCTGACTGTAAGACCACTTGGTGTGTCACAGGGAAATTTGTACCCTCTCGCCACTGTGCAGTCGAATAATGCAGCTGTAGAAAACAGGCACCACTCGATCACCGAGAAACGTGTCCAGTAGACGAACGTAATAATCTGGAGACGTGAGTTCAAATCCCACCACGGCAGCTGGGGGATTTAAATTCAGTTAATTAAAAAAAAATCTGGAATTAAAAAGCTAAGAACATAAGAAATAGGAGCAGGAGTAGGCCATTCGGCCCTTCAAGCCTGCTCCGCCATTCAATGAGATCATGGCTGATCTTCTGCCTCAACTCCATTCACCGGCCCTATCACCATATCCCTTGATGCCTTTACTAGTCAGAAATCTATCGACTTCTGTTTTGAATATACCCAATGACTGAGCCTCCACAGCCCTCTGGGGTAGAGAATTCCAAAGATTCACCACCCTCTGTGTGAAGAAATTTCTCCTCATCTCAGTCCTGAATGGCCTACCCTTTATCCTGAGGCTGTGGCCCCTGGTTGTGGACTCCCCAGCCAAGGAAAACATTCCCCCAGCATCCACCCTATCAAGCCCTGTAATAATTTTGTATGCTTCAATGAGATCCCCTCTCATTCTTCTGAATTCAAGAGAATACAGGCCTAGTTTACTCAATCTCTTCTCCTACGACAGTCCCGCCATCCCAGGAATCAATCTCCTGAACCTTCGTTGCACTCCCTCTATGGCAAGTATATCCTTCCTTAGGTAAGGAGACCAAAATTGTACACAGTACTCCAAGTGTGGTCTCACCAAGGCCCTATATAATTGGAGTAAGACTTCTTTACTCCAGTACTCAAATCCTCTTGTAATGAAGGCCAGCATACCATTTGCCTTCCTAATGGCTTGCTGCACCTGCACATTCACTTTCAGTGACTCCATGTTCAAGGACACCCAGGTCCCTTTGAGCATCTGCATTCCCCAATCTTTAGGAAATACTCTGCCTTTCTGTTTTTCCTACCAAAGTGGATAACTTCACATTTATCCACGTTATATTCCATCTGTCATGTTCTCGCCCACTCACTGAGACTGTCGAGATCCCCTTGAAGCCTCTTCACATCCTCTTCACAACTGACACTGCCACCTAGCTTTGTAACATCAGCAAATTTGGAAATGTTACATTTAGTCCCCTCATCCAAATCATTGATATAGATTGTGAATAGCTGGGGCCCAAGCACCAATCCTTGCGGTACCCCACTAGTCACAGCCTGCCAACCTGAAAAAGACCCGTTTATCCCTACTCTTTGTTTTCTGTCTATTAACCAATTCTCAATCCATGCTAGTATATTACCCCCAATTCCATGTGCCCTAATTTTGTTCACCAACCTCTTGTGTGGGACCTTATCGAAGGCCTTCTGAAAATCCAAATACACCACATCTACCGGTTCCCCTTTGTCTACTCCACTAGTTACATCCTCAAAGAATTCCAATAGGTTTGTCAAACAGGATTTCCCTTTCATAAATCCATGTTGACTCTGCCCAATCTTACTATTAGTTTCTAAGTGCCCAGTTATTGCATCCTTTATAATAGATTCCAGCATTTTCCCAACTACTGATGTGAGGCTAACAGGTCTGTGGTTCCCCGTTTTCTCTCTCCCTCCTTTCTTAAATAGCGGGGTTACATTTGCTATCCTCCAATCTGCAGGAACCGTTCCAGAATCTATAGAATTTTGGAAGAGGACAACCAATGCGTCCACTATCCCAATGGCCACCTCTTTCAAAACCCTAGGATGTAGGTCATCCGGTCCTTGGGATTTATTGACTTTTAGTCCCATTAATTTTGCTAGTACTGTTTTTTTACTAATAATAATTTCTTTAAGTTCCTCATTCTCGCCACACCCTTGGTTTTCTCGTATTTCTGGGAGGTTTTTTGTGTCTTCCTCCGTGAAGACAGAAACAAAGTATTTATTTAATTTCTCTCTTATTTCCTCATTCCCCGTTATAAATTCTCCTGTCTCTGACTGTAAAGGACCTACATTTACCTTCGCCAGTCTTTTCCTTTTCACATACCGATAGAAGCTTTTACAATCTGTTTTTATATTTTTCGCTAGTTTGTGCTCATATTCCATTTTCCCTTTCTTTATCAATTTCTTGGTCCCCCTTTGCTGATTTCTAAAAAGATCCCAATCCTCAGGCTGACTGCTTTTTCTGGCAACTTTATAAGCTTCCTCCTTTGACTTAATACTAGCTTTAATTTCTTTTGTTAGCCATGGTTGGATCACTTTTCCTTTTGGGTTTTTATGCCCTAGAGGAATATATGTTTGTTGCAAATTATGCATTATTTCCTTGAATATTAGCCATTGTATGTCTACCTTCATACCATTTAGTGTAGTCTCCCAATCTACCATGGCCAATTTGTCCCTCATACCCTTGTAGTTTCCTCTGTTTAGATTGAAGACCTTAGACCTTAGAGAAGGATATTTCAGATGAATACGTGGCTAGAGGAAAGGTGCAAGGGGGAGGGATTCAAATTCCTGGGACATTAGAACCGGTTCTGGGGGAGGTGGGACCAGTACAAACTGGACGGTTTGCACCTGGGCAGAACTGGGACCGATGTCCTAGGGGGAGTGTTTGCTAGTGTTGTTGGGGAGGGTTTAAACTAAAATGGCAGGGGGTTGGGAACCTGTGCAGGGAGACAGAGGAAAGGGAAGCAAGGATAGAAGCAAAAGACAGGAAGGAGTAAAGCAAAAGTGGAAGGCAGAGAAAGCAAGGGTGTAAATCAAACAGGGCCACAGTAAATAATAATTCTAAAAGGACTAAGAGTGTTAAAAAAACAAGCCTGAAGGCTTTGTCTCTTAATACGAGGAGCATTCGTAATAAGGTGGATGAATTAGCTGCGCAAATAGATGTAAACGGATATGATATAATTGGGATTACGGAGACATGGCTCCAGGGTGACCAAGGCTGGGAATTCAACATCCAGGGGTATTCAATATTCAGGAAGGACAGGCAAAAAGGAAAAGGAGGTGGGGTAGCATTGCTGGTTAAAGAGGAGATTAACACAATAGTAAGGAAGGATATTAGCTCTGATGATGTGGAATCTGTATGGGTAGAGCTGAGAAATACCATGGGGCAGAAAACGTTAGTGGGAGTTGTATACAGACCCCCAAACAGTAATGCTGAGGTTGGGGATGGCATTAAACAGGAAAATAGAGACATGTGCAATAAGGGCACAGCAGTTATCATGGGTGACTTTAATCTGCATATAAATTGGGCTAACCAAATTAGTAATAATACTGTGGAGGAGGAATTCCTAGAGTGTATACGGGATGGTTTCCTGGACCAATATGTCGAGGAACCAACCAGAGATCAGGCCATCTTAGATTATGCAATGAGAAAGGATTAATTAGCAATCTTGTTGTGCGAGGCCCCTTGGGGAGGAGCGATCATAATATGATAGAATTCTTCATTAAGATGGAGAGTGAAGTAGTTGACTCAGAGACTAGGGTCCTGAATTTAGATAAAAAACTACGATGGTATGAGGCGCGAGTTGGCTAGCTTGGATTGGGGAATGTTACTTAAAGGGTTGACGGTGGATAGGCAATGACAAACATTTAAAGATCGCATGGATGAACTACAGAATTTGTTCATCCCTGTCTGGCATAAAAATAAAACAAAAAAGGTGGTGCAACCGTGGCTAACAAGAGAAATTAGGGATAGCATAAGATCCAAAGAGAGGACATATAAATTGGCCAGATAAAAACAGCAAACCTGAGGATTGGGAGCAGTTTAGGATTCAGCAAAGGTGGACAAAAGGATTAATTAAAGGGGGAAAATAGAGTATGAGAGTAAGCTTGCAGGGAACATAAAAACTGACTGTAAAAGCTTCTATAGATATGTGAAGAGAAAAAGATTGGTGAAGTCAAGCGTAGGTCCCTTGCAGTCAGAATCAGGGGAATTTATAATGGGGAACAAAGAAATGGCTGACCAATTAAATACATACTTTGGTTCTGTCTTCACAAAGGAGGACACAAATAACCTCCCAGAGATGTCGGGGAACATAGGGTCTAATGAGAGGGAGGAACTGAATGAAATCAGTATTTGTAGGGAAATGGTGTTAGGGAAATTGACGGGATTGAAGGCCGAGAAATCCCCAGGGCCTGATAATCTACATCCTAGGGTACTTAAGGAAGTGGCCCTAGAAATAGTAGATGCATTGCTGGTCATCTTCCAAAATTCTATAGACTCTGGCACAGTCCCACCAATGTTTTCCGCCCTTTGTTGTTTTTTAGCTCCACCCAAACTGATTCCAGTTCTACATCATGATCTGCTGAGCCAAGATCTTTTATCTCTACTGTACCGATCTCATCCCTTATTAACAGCGCTACGCTATCTCCTTTTCCTTTTTGTCTGTCCTTGCTAAATGTTGAGTACCCTGGAACATTCAGTTCGCAGCTTTGGTTACCTTGCAACCAGGTCTCTGTAATGGCAATTACATCATACCCATTTACTTCTATTTGTGCCATTAATTCATCCACCTTGTTGCGAATGCTACGTGCATTTAGATAAAGTGCCTTTAACTTTGCCTGTTTAATATTTTTCTGCACTTTGACCCTCTTTACTGTTGGCCTTTGTTTCTGCTCCCTACTAGTTTTGCTGATTACTTTTCTAACTTGCACTTCCAGCTTTGTTTCTCTCCATTCTGGGCCCACACTTAGGTTTCCAGCCCCCTGACAAACTAGTTTAAATCCTTCCCAACAGCACTAGTAAACGCCCCTGCGAGGATGTTGGTCCCAGTTGTGCCGAGGTGTAACCTGTCCAGCTTGTACAGGTCCCACCTTCTCCAGAATCAGTCCCAATGCCTCAGGAATTTAAATCCCTCCCTGCTACACCATCTCTCCAGCCACGCATTCATCTGGTCTATTCTCCTATTTCTGCTCTCACTAGCACGTGGCACTTGGAGTAATCCTGAGATTACTACTTTTGAGGTCCTGCTTTTTAATTTATTTTCTAGCTCCCTATATTTTGCTTGCAGGACCTCGTCCCTCTTTCTACCTATGTCGTTGGTACCGATATGGACCACAACCTCTGGCTGTTCACCCTCCCCCTTCAGAATGTCCTGCAGCCGCTCATGATGTAGCTAGTATCAGTAACGGTGACCATGAGACTACCGGATTTTCATAAAAACCCATCTGGTTCACTAATGTCCTTTAGGGAAGGAAACCTGCCGCCTTACCCGGACTGGCCTACATGTGACTCCAGACCCACAACAATGTGGTTGACTTTTAACTGCCCTCTGAAATGGCCTAGCAAGCCACTCAGTTGTAACAAACCGCTGCAACAAAGTGTGGGAGTAACTTCACCACAGGACTGCAGCGGTTCAAGAAGGTGGCACACCATCACATTCTCAAGGGCAATTAGGGATGGGCAATAAATGCCGGCCTTGCCAGCGATGCCCCACATCCTGTAAACGAATAAATTTTAAAAATGCCTGCGAGAGGCACAAGGTTACAAAGCAATTCGATTTGGAAAACCTACTCCTGTCCTATTATTTGCTGTTGTCTAGCACAATTGCTTCTACTAAGTTGCATGTCTTTCACTTGCCTCACTTCAGGTCCTCACAACCAGATCACCCTCATTTTCCATAAGGCTTACTTTTTGTGCTTTACTTAAAAAAAACTATTTTTATTTAACAAGGATTTTCAGCCAATTTTATTGTTTCCCTCCCCCCCCCCACCATGCCAAAACTGTGTTTTAATGGTATAAATAGCGATTTGTGAGCTGGTACTGCTGCACTGGTTAGAAAATGGTTCAGAAATCAAGCACTTTAAGCATCAAGCACCAGTTGAAACACAATTATTGAATACCATTTTAAATGATATTCATTTTTAAATGCTGATTACAAGTCAGCAATAAATCCCCCCCTCCCTCGCATTTACATAGAATACAGTATGTTCAAAGTCTTCATGGATCTAAAAGTTTCAGAGAACACCGTACAAGGGCCTGGGTCCTGCAATAGATTACTACACTGCTCTTTCACCTTGGGACGTGGGTTTGAGTCCAGTTCAGACCAGTGGAATAAAAGGCTCCTCATTCTGCTGGTTGTAAGAATCGTGTGCAAAGTTAGTTCACACAGTTTCACCCCAGTTCATGGAAGTAAAACTGCAGGAAACTTTCGATTTACCGGCACCTAAATAACCGGAAATCTCGGTTAACCGGCAAAATTCAGGAGTAGGTTCAGGTAAGTTTTACTTCATATTGTACTTGCCTTCCTCGATCTGTTGCTGTGCAAGGGTGTGGCTGCAGCTGTTGCTAAGCTACAGAGACGCTTGGAACTTGTGGCCATTGTTCTGAACCTGTTGCTTTAAACGGAGCTCTCATCTCTCCGTATCTTTTACTATAGCTTTCGGTTATCCGGAATTTTTGATGAACCGGCACCACGTCGGTCCCGTCGGTGCCGGATAAAAAAAAGTTTCCTGTATTCACAAATTGGCAAAGATTCATAATTTCATTCAGAGATCTTATAAGGGTGGCTAGTGTGCGAATGAATAAAGTTCATACTGCTGCAGTAGGGGGTGTTCATTTAAGATGTGAATTAAGTCACACAACTAGGGTAGAGCAGTAGATAGAATTTTACTCTGCATAGATGTCAACTGTGGCTCTCCCCTCTGATTCAGAAGGCTGTGGATTCAAGTTCCACTCCAGAGATTTATCCAACATCATTAAAATAGATTATCTGGTTATTATCACATTGCTGTTTGTGGGACCTTGCTGTGTGCAAATTGGCTGCCGCGTTTCCTACATTATGACAGTGATTACACTTCAAAAGTACCACATTAGCTGTAAAGCGCTTTGGGACGTCCTGAGGTTTTGAAAGACGTTATACAAGTACAAGCTCTTTCTTTATATTACATGTGCTGTATTTGATTTTGACGTCCTTAATACTTGACACTAGGTGCCAAAAGTCAGTAGTTATATTTCTGGAGACTAAGATTGCTGACTTGAACAGCACAAAGGACACCCATGTTGATTTTGAATAGTGCCTCTTCCCCCCCCAACCACCTCCCACAAAAGAGGTGGACACTAATAATGTTACGTACCTCCCATGGTCATGACAACAGCCTTCACAACATTGATCCCAACAGAGCTGCTAATTTGCGCACCAACTGAATGTCTACTGACCACCACTGGTGCCTATTCCAATCACACCTTGAATGACTCTGCTCCTGGGATCCAGATGATTCAATGACAACAACAACAACTTGTATTTATATAACGCCTTTAACGTAGTAAAAACATCCCAAGGCGCTTCACAGGAGCGTTATCAAACAAAATTTGACACTGAGCCACATAAGGAGATATTCGGACAGATGACTAAAAGCTTGGTCAAAGAGGTAGGTTTTAAGGAACGTCTTAAAGGAGGAGAGAGGGGCAGAATTCCAGAGCTTGGTGCCTAGGCAGCTGAAGACATGGCCGCCAATGGTAGAGCGATTAAAATCGGGGATGCGCAAGGGGCAGAATTGGAGCGTTGTAGGGCTGGCGGAGGTTACAGAGATATGGAGGGGCGAGGCCATGGAGGGATTTGAAAACAAGGATTAGAATTTTAAAATCAAAGCGTGGCGTGACTGAGAGCCAGTGTAGGTCAGCGAGCACAGGGGTGATGGGTGAACAGGACTTGGTGCGAGTTGGGAAACGGGCAGCAGTGTTTTGGATGAACTCAAGTTTATGTAGGGTGGAAGATGGGAGGACGACCAGGAGAGCATTGGAATAGTCAATTCTGGAGGTAACAAAGGCATGGATGAGGGTTTCAGCAGCAGATCAGCAGCAGATGAGCAGAGGCAGGGGCAGAGTCAAGTGATGTTATGGAGGTGGAAGTAGGCGGCCGTGGTGATGGAGCTCTACCCTACTCTGTGGAGAATACCGAGACCACTCCCTGTGTATGAGCAGCACCAGCTCCCTTAGCAAACAGGGAGTCTATGATCAAACCCTGGGTCACCAAGAGCCAATCCACCTCCCGCCCCAAAAGATTAGTGCCTTGTTTCAAGCCTGTGGCCTGAGTATCATCACCACTCCTGTGACCACCCTTTCACTACCCCAAACCCAGGGTGCACTCACTAATGTATTGTCATATCAGCTCAAACCCTGATACTCAGTGCCCCTCAGCAAGAAAACAATAAAGAGGGCCGGTATTGATGGTTTATTGATGGCAATGTAAATCCATCAACATTAGTTGAGACTGATGATAAATTCCTCATGCATGATGATATTGATGATGGTTGCTTAGTGAACGCCAGATGCACAAAGGATGTCCGTTCAGATCATTAAGAACATAAGAACATAAGAAATAGGAGCAGGAGTAGGCCATACGGCCCCTCGGGCCTGCTCCGCCATTCAATAGGATCATGGCTGATCTGAATCTAGACTCACGTCCACTTCCCTGCCCTCTCCCCATAACCCCTAATTCCCTTATCTGCTAGGAAAATGTCTATCTCCATTTTAAATTTATTTAATGTTGCAGCTTCCACAGCTCTCTGGGGTAGCAAATTCCATGATTTACTACCCTCTGAGTGAAGAAGTTTCTCCTCATCTCAGTTTTGAAAGGGCAGCCCCTTATTCTAAGATTATGCCCCCTAGTTCTAGTCTCATCCATCAGTGGAAACATCCTCACCGCATCCACCCGATCAAGCCCCCTCACAATCTTATATGTTTCGATAAGATCGCCTCTTATTCTTCTGAACTCCAATGAGTAGAGTCCCAACCTACTCAACCTTTCCTCGTACGTCAACCCCCTCATCTCTGGAATCAACCGAGTGAACCTTCTCTGAACCGCCTCGAGAGCAAGTATATCTCTTCTTAAATATGGAAACCAAAACTGCACGCAGTATTCCAGGTGTGGCCTCACCAATACCCTGTAAACTGCAGCAAGACTTCCCTGTTTTTATACTCCATCCCCCTTGCAATAAAAGCCAAGATTCCATTGGCCTTCCTGATCACCTGCTGCACCTGCATACTAACTTTTTGTGTTTCATGCACCAGCACCCCCAGATCCCTTTGTACTGTAGCAATTTGCAGTTTCTCTCCATTTAGATAATAACTTGCTCTTTGATTTTTTCTGCCAAAGTGCATAACCTCACACTTTCCAACATTATATTGCATCTGACAAATCTCTGCCCACTCACTTAGCCTGTCTATGTCCTTTTGCAGGTTTTTTATGTCCTCCTCACTCACTGCTTTCCCTCCCATCTTTGTATCGTCAGCAAACTTGGATATGTTGCACTCGGTCCCTTCCTCCAAATCGTTAATATAGATTGTAAAGAGTTGGGGTCCCAGCACTGACCCCTGCGGAACACCACTAGTTACTGATTGCCAGCCTGAGAACGAACCATTTATCCCAACTCTTTGTTTTCTGTTAGATAGCCAATCTTCCACCCATGCCAGTATATTACCCCCAATCCCGTGATTTTTTATCTTGATCAGTAATCTTTTGTGTGGAACCTTGTCAAATGCCATTTGGAAGTCCAAATACACTACATCCACTGGTTCCCCTTTATCCACCCTGTATGTTACATCCTCAAAGAATTCAAGCAAATTTGTCAAACATGACTTCCCCTTCGTAAAACCATGCTGACTCTGTCCTATTAAATTATGTTTGTCCAAATGCTCTGTTACTGTTTCCTTAATAATGGACTCCAACATTTTGCCAACCACAGATGTTAGGCTAACTGGTCTATAGTTTCCAGCTTTTTGTCTACTTCCCTTCTTAAATAAGGGTGTTACATTAGCAGTTTTCCAATCTGCCAGGACCTTTCCTGAGTCCAGGGAGTTCTGGAAAATGATCACCAATGCATCCACAATCCCTACCGCCACTTCTCTCAAGACCCTAGGATGTAGGCCATCAGGTCCAGGGGATTTATCCGCCTTAAGTCCCATTATTTTACTGAGTACCACCTCCTTAGTGATTTTAATCGTGTTTAGCTCCTCCCCCCCCCCCCATTGCCCCCTGTTTGTCCAGTGTTGGGATATTTTTAGTGTCCTCTACTGTAAAGACTGATACAAAATATTTGTTCAGCGTCTTTGCCATCTCCATGTTCCCCACCACTAGTTTCCCAGTCCCATCCTCTAAGGGACCAACGTTCACTTTAGCCACCCTTTTTCTTTTTATATAGCTGTAGAAACTCTTGCTATCTGTTTTTATATTTTTTGCTAGTTTACTTTCATATTCTATCTTCCCTTTCTTAATTAATCTTTTAGTTATTGTTTGCTGGCTTTTAAATGCTTCCCAATCTTCTATCCTCCCACTAGATTTGGATACTTTATATGCCCTTGTTTTCAGTCGAATACTATCCTTTATTACTTTACTAAGCCATGGATGGCTGTCTTTTCTTTTACTCCCCTTTTTCCTCAGTGGAATATATTTATCTTGAAAGATGTGAAATATCTCCTTGAATGTAGACCACTGCTCTTGTACCGTCTTACGCTTTAATCTGTTTTCCCAGTCCACTTTAGTCAATTCTACTCTCATACCTTCATAGTCTCCTTTATTTAAGCTTAGTATGCTGGTTTGAGATCCAACTCTCTCATCCTCAAACTGAATTTGGAATTCAACCATATTATGGTCACTCATTCCATGGGGATCCTTTACTAGGACATTTTTTATTAATCCTGTCTCATTACAGAGGACCAGATCTAAGATTGCCTGCCCCCTGGTTGGTTCAGTTACATACTGCTCAAGGAACCCATCCCTAATACACTCTATGAACTCTTTAACATCAAGTAGCAAGAGCTCTTTTAAGGTTTTTGATGCCAAAATAAATTGATGACCAGTGCCTTGCGATGCAGAGCTGTGCAGATGTTCATGTATCCCAGAACTGAGGGAAACAGACATCCAAGAACTGGGCCTACTAGGCTTGACAGGACTTCAACTGGTTGTGCCAGAGTCCAACACGTTATGTGGACAAGTGGCTACTCTACTAATTTGCCTTTTGCAGTCCTGGGACTTAATTATTATTGAGGTTTACAGTGCAGAGGGAGGTCATCTGGCAGACTTAGACTCATAGAATAGTACAGCACAGAAGGAGGCCATTTGGTCCATCATGTCTGCGCCGGAAGAGCAATCCAGTTAGTCCCATAATCCCGCTCTTTCCCCATATCCCTGCACTTTTTTCACCTCAAATTAATTTTACCCCTACCCGTCTGGTGGAAAGCGAGCAGGTTACTTCCCACTCAAAACTTGACCCTTTCACACCACTTCCCATTTTAACTTGCAGGCCAATGAGGTGCCCGCCTAAAACAGGCAAGATCCTTATGGATTTATGCAAATCTGGGTCCTATTGTATCAAAAGGACCCCAATTGCATTTTAACTGGGGCCTGAGCAGGGAAACAGCCAGGCTGAAGCAGGATGGTAATTGGTCTGCAGACAGAAGAGGCTCTCCAAGGTAAGTGCAAAACTTTCCTTTGTGGTGCCAAGAGCACCAGGACTGCTCCTCCAGGCCCCAAAAAGAAAGTCGCAGCAGCCCCTGTTTTGAATTCCCCCACCCCTTTCCCTCCCACGAGACTGAAAGCTCCTCCCTGCGACTTACCTGCTTGCCGGCGAACCTTCCCTTAGTGCTACCCAGTTGCCTCCGGATGTCAGAACTTCCTCTCCTGCCCTCCAGCCAGCTGCCACTTTCCAGCTGTTTTAGTATGTTCATGAGGCCCAGGAGTTAAAATGCCCTGGGCCACAAACTTAGGTCAGCAAGTATCTTTTCGCACCTGTCCCTACTGTGTCTATGCTGGCTCTTTGCTAGAATAATCCAAAACTAATCTAATTTCATTGCTCTCTCCTCATAGCTCTGTAACAACTTCAAGATCGCAAAATTCAACCCCGTAGCGCCATTAGTTTTGGCTGTCTTTTAAAAAAAAGTCACCTGCCTCACTTCCACCCAATCCGCTGTTCACCATCTTGGTGAGGGCAGTATGCGTGGGCAGTATGTAGAGTAGGCAGATCGTGATGACAGTCAGCGTGTAATGCTGATTTGATGCACAACCTGCCATTTTCGATGTTGCGGCTCCATTCAATGCCCTCTCCTAAACACGCGCAGCTGAATGTGCGTTCAGCTGCACGAGGGACCTCTCAACAGCGCTACTTAAAGGGATACATCCAACTTTTGCTTTTGTACTGGTGGTTGCAGAGTTTGTAGGAGTACTGGGTGGCTGTAAGAGATTTAAAAAGTTGTTAAAGTGTGCAGGGTGTGCTGCTGAATGTTGGGAAGGCGTTGGCTGCTACTGAAAGGCTTCTGAGTACACCACTTGCTCCCAGTCATGGGGGCTCGACTTGCACTCCTCCTCGTGCTGCAGCATGACAGGGAGATGGATCAGAGGCAGCAAAGAAGACAAGCTGCTCACAGAGGGAGGAGAAGCAGGGGGAGAGGACTCTCAGCAAGAGGCCTTACCCACTTCGCATCTTCAGTGACCACTTCTCTTACCTGCACCTAAGCCTGGAGCAGTGTGTTCGCCGGCTCCGCTTCACCAAGGAGGTGGTCACAGAACCTCTTGAAACCAGGCCTGCAACCTCAGAGCAGGGCAACGACGGTGCTGCCAGTGACCATGGCCTGAATTTTTTCGCCAGCGGATCCTTCCAGGCTGGAACAGGTGACATAGCAAACATCTCTCAGTTCGCCATCCATCGCTGCATCCGGGAGGACACAGTGGGTCTGTACTCTAGGAGAATGGACATCACTGGCCTAGATTTTCAGTGTGCCGTGAGGCGGGCTTTTAGGCGTGCGGGGGGCTAAAATCCCGAATTCGGGGGTCCCGACACCATCCCGCCCAACACCCGCCTCCACGTAAGTTTCAAAGGAGGCGGGTACCCGCCCCGCACTGGGACCCGCCGACCCGAGGCGGGAAGGGATTAGTGCCAATTAACTGCCTGTTTTCAGGTAGTTAACAGGCAGTTTTTAGCCTAATCCCTACTTTGAGGGGTGTCGTGTGGGATTCCCGACGGCTCCAAACCACGCCAAGTTAGAGCAGGCGGGCCGTCGGGTTGAAGGACTTGGAGGGGTCGAGATGTCGGTGTTCAGATGAGTGATGGGTGCATGAGTGCAAAGGTAAGCGTGTTTGGTGTGTCTAAAGTGTGTAAAGAAGTTTAAATTACCTGTACTTACCTTAACAGCCTTTCTTCCTCTAGGCGTCGGGAGTCCATCATTCAGCCGGCGCTGAAAGCAGAATGGCTGCGATCTGTCAAAAGTGACAGCCTGCAGCTTTCAGTGCTGGTGAGAGTTCTAACTGAGTCTGCGTAGAAGGACTCAGGTTAGAAGTCAGACTGTCAGTGTTTGACAGCTTCAAACAGCTGTGAAACACTGATATTTCATCTGTCAACACGTCTTGACAGATGAAATTTCAGTCTGTGACGTCACCTGTTGCCGGGTGGCCCTTAATTGGCCTGCTGAGCCCGCTGGGCGGGCTCAACAAGGTCAATCAAGGGAAAATCGCGTGGATTGGCCGAACGTTGATGGAGGCGGGACTAAAACCTGAAAGTTGTAGTCCCGCCTCCTTCCCGACTGCTGAATGAAAATCCAGCCCATTGTCTTCTCTCTAAACACGCATGTGGCTTTGCCAGGATATCAGGGTGCCATCGACTGCACACATGTGCAAATCAATGCTGCATATCAATACTGAGATGGATCGTAACCGCAAAGGGTTCTACTCACTTAATGTGCAGTTGGTGTGCGACCCTACCCAGCATATCATGCTGGTGAATTTGCGCTATCCTAGCAGCAGTCATGATGCGTTCATCCTGCACCAGTCCACTGTGCTAGCAATCTTCCAGACACCATGTTGAACCTGAGGGTGGCTGCTCGGCAGCAAGGGCTATCTGCTCCACACCTGGCCGATGATGCCCTCCGCAACCCCACCACTCGTGGCCAGCATTGATATGCTGCCATGAGGAACATCACCAAGCAGACCATCGGGGTGCTGAAGCAACGGTTCTGCTGCCTTGACCGCTCAAGAGGAGCCCTCCAGTACTCGCCAGAGTGGGTGTCCCAATTTGTGGTGGTCTGCTGCATTCTCCACAACTTGCCCATCATGAGGGCGCAGCCCTTGCCACCACGGGTTCTGGGACCACCTCGCGAGGAGGGGGAGGAGGAGGCAACCTGCACATCCACGTTCGGGTGGGCTGCCCGTGAGCACATCATCAGACTCCGGTTCCCTTGAATGAAACCCCAGATTCCCTGTTGGTCAACACTTCCCCACCTTACCATCCCTCTGGAACGGCACATCACAGCATCCTCTTGGCTGCAATGCTGAAATGAAAGCCAACACAAAACAAACATTCAAAACCACACTTATACATCAATCCATCCAATATTATGTAACAAAGTGAACTAATCACCCTTGCGCATTCCCTTAGTGCCTGTCTTCCATGTGCCTTTGCCTGCCCTAGTGCTCCTACGAAGTGCTATCCCAATGGCTGCAGCATGGCTGGGGGAAGGAAGGTCAGCAGGTTCATGCTCCATGGAGCCACTGGCACACCCCCGGGGTGGCGCCTCAGCAATCCTAGTAATCTGTTTGAGGACAGATTGCTGGACTGCTGTGACAACCTGCAAGCCCCTTTCCACACTGGTAAACACAGCCATGATGGCAGCAGTCTGAGTTTGCATGGCAGCAAGCTGACAGAAGTCTGAGCTTCCACTGCAGCACTCAGACATTGGGTCGCTTCCACTTGTGCTGCAATGGAAGACATCGCCCATCAGACCTTGCAACATGGTTGGGTACATAAGTACACCAACGGAGTTGCCCATCACTTCTACCCTGGAAATCAGGGGCTCCAAGCTCTGCGCAAAGCCCCGTGCAAGGTTGATGCTGCACTCCTCCATGTTCCTTGACAGAGACAGCAGGCTCTCTGGCAGGCCTGCCAATGCACCAAGCATTTCTGTGTGCATGCCTATCACCCTTCTTCTGTAGGCCGCCCCATGGAAGTCCTCATCTGTATCCTCTGCAGCAGAACCCGTGTGCAACCTCGCCTTCCAGGGAGCTGACACCTACGCTACCCTTTCCCCCTGCTCTGCCTGCAGGCCACTCGTACCCAGTGATTCACCATGTGCAAATCCCGCCTCTATGCTACCCTCTAAAGTACGCGCAGTGCCAGTTTCTGAGCTGGTGCCTGCAAGTGTGAGATCGAGTCTCTCATTGTCTCTTCTTCTCCATCACTCTCCTGTTGCTCTTCCTGCACTGGCTGGCCAGGTTGGAGTTCTTGGGTATCTGAAAGTGGAAAGGCACAAGGGTGGGATTGTGGTGAGGGGAGGGGGATAAGCAAGATGCGCATGCTTACACCATCAGCAGCTTGTAAGTGAGAAGAGATTGTGGGATAAGGGGGATCACCACGGCCTCAGTGATGACCCCTCCAATAATGTCGAGCACGGTCTCCTCCAGCTGGGTCAGGATATGCAGGCTTGCCTGTCCCCCACTGGCTAGCTTCTGTTGCCTGCAGTTATGAGCCACCTTGCCCTGCAAGAGAGAGGGAAGTGTGTCAGTGAGTGTGGTGCAATGTGTTTGGATGATGTGCCTGTCATGGTTGAATAGCTAGCAGTGTGGACAAGGTGTGAGATGTAGGTGTGAGGCTTGCAGCAGTGGTAAGTGTGTGAGCGTGAGGTGAAGCTATGAATATGAGGTATGAGTCGTGATTGATTGAGATTGTTGGTAGGTGAGTGATGAGGGTGTGGTGCATTGAGCAGTGTGTGAGGCTAGTGGTGCAGTTGGTTGGAGAAGGCTTTTGAAGATGCATTCACTGACCTTGACCACTCGTGTGAGGTCATTAAACCTCTTTCAGTGCTGGATTCAGTTCCTCGGGACAAGACTGCTGGCAGTGACCACTTCGGCTCTCTGCTCCCACTGTCTTCTGACTATGAGTCTGGAGGGCCTCCTGGCCCCCTGTGGGTAGAGGACCTGTCTCCTCCATTCTACCCCCCTGCACTAAGGCCTCGAGTGCTGCATCGGTGAACCTTGGTGCCCTTTCTCTACCCTGTTGAGCCATTACTGAGTGACAGTTGCCTTGATGAGCACTTCCAGCAGATGCAGAATGCACCTCAACTTTAAGAGGTGCAGGCTGCCTTTAAAGGTGGAGGCTCGCACAAACTCGGCCCCCCTGCTGAGCACTCAGCAGCGCACTCAACACTGGGCTGGATGCATCAATCATGGTAATTAGCAGGCAACACTCCTTCTGGCAAGTCATTCCATGCTCTAACAACTCTCTCTGTAAAGGAACTTCCTCTCTTCTCTCTCTTGGTGTCATAACCTCTTTCCCAGTGAAATGTTTAAATTGATGACCCCTTGTCACTGAATTCACAACCAGAGGAAAAAACATTTCTCTATTCACCCTATAAAAACCCCTCATAATTTTAAAAACCTCAGTCTTCTCTCTTCCAGTGGAAATAGCCCCAGTATCAGTGCCTTACTGATGCTGAAAATGTTCACTAACATTAATAGCGTTTAAATCCAAATCTGAACATTTAAAATGTAATACATCTTCAAACAAAAAAAATTGTAAACTTTTAGAATGTACAAGAAAAATCTTGATTGACATGAAAGCAGCAGAGGACCATTTAAAGGTAAATAAAGGAGTACACCTGGAGAATGTACACTTTAAGTGGTGTGGGAGGGGAGGGTCCCATCAGTGGCATCATGACAGCATGAACATTAAGGAATGGTTTAAAAGGGACGTTGCCTATGTGATTCTCCGCTTTGGCAACCAGGCTAATCTGTAAAGTGCACGGAAAATACTTGCATTCGAAGAATGAAGAAGACCTTAGAGGGTGAATAATTTATCTTTAAAGTTTTGTCAATCGTTATTAAAACGTAGGCTGAAAAATATTTCTAGTGTATTAATTGCTATGTAAACCAATATAATCGCATACACCCATATAAATTGTAAGAATAGTTTAGGAAAGATGAATTATTTTGAATGGCAATTTTTGTAACTATTCCTATTCTCGCTGTTCCCAACTATTTGTTTACTGTTTGTAGTCCTTGCCTGCCAGGATTTCAACTCTGGCTCACTACCTGAGAAAATCTGATTTTGAATTCAAGGAGATGACAGTTTAGGTAAATTCAATTTATTTAGCAGTTCAAATGAATTAGTTAAATAAATATTTAACTATTTTCTATTTGCCAGTTTGAAATTGCAACTGTTGATTCAGACATTCAGCGAGAGTTCGGACGACAAAGAAACCACCTGGAGAAAAGCATTGCAACACTACAGAAAAAACTTTTGAAGGACACGGAGATTCACCGTGCTGACAATGTCCATATCATGCAGGTAGGAGATTTGAGCTGTCAGTATCTGAATATTGTAGAACTGGCTATTAATTTTACTCTACAATCGCATAATTTAAAAATGTCTTTTGGACATGTCTGGTTCCTCTGTTCCTTTCATCAGGTCATACATTTTACATCACATGAACTCCATCAATGGCCTTGAGGTTCAGAATAGCTGAAGCTTTGCATTTTTTAAAAATACAGGTAGACTATCCTTTATCCGAAAACCTCGGGACCAGCCGTGTTTCGGTTTTCGGAAAATTTCGGATTTCGGAAGGTATTTTATAAGACTGGGAAATTTGTCGGGGGTGGGGGTCGGCGGGGGGGTCGGCGGGGGGTGGGGGTCGGGGTCGGCGGGGGTTTGGGGGTGGGGGTTGGGGTCGGCGGGGGGGTCGTCGGGGGGTCGGGGGTGGGGGTCGGCGGGGGTCGGGGTCGTGCGCACGACTTACGCTGAACGAAAACACTTTCGGTTTTCAGAGGATTTCGGTTTTCGGAAGTGCGGATAAAGGATACACTATCCCTTATCCGAAAGGGTGGGGGTCGGGGGGGAGAAAAGAATATCGGACAGGCCGCTGCAGCTATCGGACGGGCCGCTGTATTGTTGGGTTCACTCTCCCGGTACCTCCTTCACACTGCCCGGCTCGGCCTGCAATCTCCTACCCAGGAGGGAACTCAGTGACCCTCTGCCCTGCTCAGCGTAAGTCGTGCGCCACTCTGGTCATGTCGTGCGCACGACTTACGCTGAACGAAAAAACCTTCGGTTTTTAGAGGGTTTCGGTTTTCGGAAGTTCGGATAAAGGGTAGTCTACCTGTATAAAGCACATGAGGTAAAAGTCAAATTCACCTCTCCTCAATTTTCCCATGGAAAATTCAGCATCAACATCATTATGTTGAAGTACCCATTAAATAATCCGTATGATACTATACACAACTGGATTAGCAGTCCTAGATCTGATCTTTAATCCATACATGAATTGCATGTACCAATGTGTGGATGAATCAAGTTTGAGCTCTCTCATAATGGGCAGATTTTCATCTTTTGTGCTGGACATAAATAATTACCTGGATAAACATAAAGGACAATGTGATGGGGAGAATTGCACAGTTGTTAAAGAGCCTACCCAATTTATCAGCCATTCTAACAGATGGAAAATTGGGTGGGGTCCATTATGGGCTTGTGATCCTCCCCATGCAGTTTTCCTTTAATGCATTCTGCCCAGGGGATTATTTACACTCGAACACAAGAAGAAAATCTGCCACTTCTATTGGGTGCATTCCAATTAGAAGTCCCTCTGTAGAGGGGCAATGTGAAATAATCTCGACCTGGCTCTGAGACCATGGGGTGCGAATTTGGTGTTGCGCGCGTAAATCAGGCAAGCAGTGGGCAGCAACTACTTGAAGGAGTCATTGAGGGACCTGATCCATTTTGGTTTGAGGTCCTTATTACAATGTGGTCAGCGATCTGCCAGTGTGAAACGTCACCTCGACGATCAGGAGGCAGAAAATTGGCCTGGAAGAGAATTCCAGAGCGTGGAGCCAAGGTGGCTGAAGGCATGTCCACCAAAAGGCTGTGTCAGAGGAACAGAGTTGTGTAAGATGGCTACTAAAATGTGAAAGGCCTGCAGCAACACCTTTTATAGGGAAGAGGTTGAAGCATTGGGAGTGGAGAAAATGTCAGAGCATGTTATACAGCAGTAAGTATATTAAATTTGGAAGCTCAAAAGCCATAAGCAATTGCCATAAAATGCGCCCCCCCCCCCCACCGAACCGCCTCTGTGTTGTCAAACTGCTTGTCCAATACCCAGTCCTCGATAAACTGCAATTTCGTCCAGTTAAACATTGGGACGACCGAAGCCATCATCTTCAGCAAACCCCTCACTACAAACTCGGTCTCCAGCCATTTTCTCAGGCTGTGCCAGCCTGCTTGCAACCTCTGCATCCTATTTGACCCAAAGATCACCTTCTGACATCATATACAGGAAACTCTCATTTAAACGGCAAAATTCATAATCCGAAAACAACACCTCAATAACCGGAAATGTTGCCGCGTCCGAGTCCGAGTCTCCCGCGGTGGCTGAGTTAGTCAGCGGGGGTAGTTCTCCAAACTGCCACTACTCGGCTTCTTGGCGCTGTCGGAAGTCTCTGTAGGTGAGTACCCAATTATACTGCACATTTCTTGATTTTTTTATTTTTGTTTGTTAAAAATAGTCTCGGTAGGTATACCTCTCCGTTATCCGGAATTTTTAATCAACCAGCACCATCCCGGTCCTGTCGGTGCCGGATAAAAAAGAGTTTCCCGTACTTACCATCACAAAGACTGCCTACTTCCACCTCTAATATCGCCCATTCTGCCTCAGCCTATCTGCTACTGAAACCCTCATCTATGCCTTTGTGCCTCCAGACTTGACTAGTCCCATGCTCTCCTGAACAGCATTCCATTTTCCACCCTCCATAAAGTTCAACTCATCTAAAACTCTGCGGCCTGTATCCTATCCTGTACCAAGTCCTATTCACTCATCACCCCTGTCCTTGCTGACTTATATTGGCTTCCCAATGCCTCAAATTTAAAATTCTCATCCTTGTGTTTAAACCCTTTCATTTCCTTACCCCTCCCTATCTCTGAAAACTCCTCCAGCCCAACAACCCCTCAACACTCTGTTCCTTTGACACAGCCTTTTGTGTAATCCCCGTCATTGGGGTCCCTTCATCAGTGAAATTCCTAATTCTTCCTTCTCTTTTGAGACACAGGGTATTGTAATCATTTGTGTTCTTCACTCTATATTTTTTTTGTTAATAACCTATTAAACTAATTTCCAAACCAAGTCTTTGTTCTTTCTCAGGAAAATGTTGCTCTAATTAAGGAGATTAATGACCTGCGGCATGAGCTGAAAGTTTCTCGAATCAAGGTACATGATCTGGAAGTAGCTCTTGGAACCCTCAGGAAGAACAAGAAACCATGTGCTGTTGAATTTAAAGGTAAAATATTTCAATCTCCCCTGTAATTCACAGAGAAGCAGAAAAGGGAAGACTTGGATATGCAGTTATTCCACGTGTAAGATCTCTATGCTTGGGGCCTTTATTGAATTAGAATCATATATGCCAGTATTCAGACCAGTCCTCATTTGACAAAAGTGGCTTGAAATGGACTAATTTTACTTCAAAACCAAATCCATTGAGTCCATGGACTGGATTTTGTCAGCCCCGAGGAGGCGGGTATGGAGGCGGGACTGCCGGTAAAGTTGCAGAATTTGGGGGCGGGTGGCAAACCCGCCCCCATCCCGCCTCCGTGCCCTCTTGCCAGGAGGCAGGATCCTGCCCCAGGTCCCATTTCCTCGAGGCGGGAAAGGGATTAGTAGTTAACAGGCAGAAAATAGGATTATTCCCATTTTACCTTCCCAAGTGCAGGCTTCCCGACCTCGGGGAACCCCGCCAGGGTGGTGGAGCCGAGTAGGAGGTCTGTGGGGGTCAGAGGGGTCTGAAAGTGCAATGTAGACGTGAGTGATGGGTGCAAGTGTGGAGTGGTAAGCATGTAAGGTGAGTGCAAAGTGTTAGAAAATGTTCACTTACCTTTGTTTCTGCCTACAGCCTTCAGCCGTTGAGAAGCCGGAGTCCCGACATCTCCACTGTTGATATCACAGACTGGCTGTTGGATCCTCCGAACCAGCAGCCAGGTGATTTCTGCAAAGTTGAAAGGTGTGATGAGTCCTGAACACAAGGACTCATCAAACTACACAGAAAGTCAGTGTTTGACAGCTTCACAGAGCTGTCAAACGCTGACATTTCTTCTTTCAAAAAATCTTGACAGATGGCACGTCATATGTTGACGTATTCTGTCAATGACTTCCCCCTAATTGGCCTGCTGAGCCCGCTGGGCATGCTTAACAAGGTCAATAAGGGGAAAATCCCTCTGGTTGGCCAGTAGCTGATGGAGGCGGGATTGAAAGCCGGCAAGTAGCAGTCCCGCCTCCAAAAGCTTCCCATTGACAAAATCTAGCCCATAGAGTCATAAAGGCACAGAAGGAGGCCATTCAGCCCATCGAGTCCGTGTCGGCTCTCTGTAGAGCAATCCAGTCAGTCCCATTCCCCCGCTCTATTCCCGTAGCCCTGCAAGTTTATTTCCTTGAAGTGCCTATCCAGTCTCCCCTTGAAAACATTGTGTCTCCGCTTCCACCACTTCCGTCGGCAGCAAATTCCAGGTCATCACCACTCGCTGCGTAAAAAAGTTTTTCCTCACGTCTCCCCTGTATCTCTTGCCCAAAACCTTAAATCTGTGTCCCCTAGTCCTTGTACCATCAACAAGTAGGAACAGCCTTTCCCCGTCTAGCCTATCCAAACCCGTCATAATCTTGTACACCGCTATCAAATCACCCCTCAACCTCCTTTGCTCTAATGAAAACAAATCCAGCTTCTCCAACCTGTCCTTGTAGCTAAGATCCCCCATCCCTGGAACCATTCTGGTAAATCTCCTTTGCACCCTCTCAAGGGTCTTCACATCTTTCCTAAAGTGTGGTGACCAGAACTGGACGCAATACTCCAGTTGTGGCCTCACCAGCACTTTATAAAGGTTCAGCATAACTTCCCTACTTTTGTACTCAATACCTCTATTTATGAAGCCCAAGATCCCATATGCTTTGTTAACCACTCTCTCAATATGTCCTGCCACCTTCAGGGACCGATGCACATTAACTCCCAGGTCCCTCTGTCCCTGCACACTCTTTAAAACTGTGGTATTAAGTGTATATTGCCTCTCCCTGTTCCTTCTGCCAAAATGTATCACCTCATACTTCTCTGTATTAAATTCCATCTGCCACTTGTCTGCCCATTCTGCTAGCCTTTCTATGTCCTGTTGCAGTCGATTGGTACCTTAATAAAAGAATTTGGGATAGTTTTCCTGGCCTTGCACCTGGAGTTATTGGATCTCCTGGGTAAAGCAAATACAGGAAAATCAGGTGGAGAGGAGTTCATGCCCATAAGAGAAACTGACACAATTTCCTTCCTATTAATTCAAATGGACAGAAAATTGGGTAGGCTCCCGTATGAGCGGGTGCATCCCCATGGCTGATTTTCCTGACTAGAAAAGTCTACAATTTTACATGAGTTTCTGTTTTTTTAATATGCTTAATGCTTTATATGCTTAAAGTACAGCTACAACACTGGCATCTATCTGACAATGTGGAAAACTGCCCAGTAATGTCCTGTCCACAAAAAGGAGGACAAATCCAATCCGGCCAGTTACCGCCCCATCAGTCTACTCTCAATCATCAGCAAAGTAATGGAAGGTTAAGCGATCCCACAATCAACGGATCAGATCAAAGCTCTGCAGTCCTGCCACATCCAGTCGCGAATGGTGGTGGACCATTAAACAACTAACGGGAGGAGGAGGCTCCACGAATATCCTCATCCTCAATGATGGTGGAGCCCAGCACGTGAGTGCAAAAGACAAGGCTGAAGCATTTGCAACCATCTTCAACCAGAAGTGCCAAGTGGATGATCAATATCGGCCTCCTCCTGAGGTCCCCACCATCACAGAAGCCAGTCTTCAGCCAATTCGATTCACTCCACGTGATATCAAGAAATGGCTGAGCGCACTGGATACAGCAAAGGCTAAGGGCCCTGACAACATCCCGGCTATCGTGCTGAAGACTTGTGCTCCAGAACTAGCTGTGCCTCTAGCCAAGCTGTTCCAGTACAGCTACAATACTGGCATCTATCCGACAATGTGGAAAACTGCCCAGGTGTGTCCTGTCCACAAAAAGCAGGACAAATCCAATCCAGCCAATTACCGCCCCATCAGTCTACTCGCGATCATCAGCAAAGTGATGGAAGGTGTCATCGACAGTGCTATCAAGCAGCACTTACCAATAACCTGCTCACTGATGCTCAGTTTGGGTTCCGCCAAGACCACTTGGCTGCCGACCTCATTACAGCCTTGGTCCAAACATGGACAAAGGAGCTGAATTGCAGAGATGAGGGGAGAGTGACTGCCCTTGACATCAAGGCAGCATTTGACTGAGTGTGGCATGAAGGAGCCCTAGTAAAACTGAAGTCAATGGGAATCGGGGGGGGGAAACTCTCCACTGGCTGGAGTCATACCTAGCACAAAGGAAGATGGTTGTGGTGAATGAAAGTCAATCATCACAGCCCCAGGACATCGCTGCAGGAGTTCCTTAGGGCAGTGTCCTAGGCCCAATCATCTTCAGTTGCTTCATCAATGACCTTCCCTCCAACATAAAGTCAGAAATGGGGATGTTCGCTGATGACTGCACAGTGTTCAGTGCCATTCACAACTCCTCAGATAATGAAGCAGTCCATGCCCGCATGCAACAAGACGTGGACGACGTTCAGGTTTGGGCTGATAAGTGGTAGGTAACATTCGTGCCACAGAAGTGCCAGGCAATGACTATCTCCAACAAGCGAGAGTCTAAACACCGCCCCTTGACATTCAATGGCATCACCATCACCGAAACCCACACCATCAACATCATGGGGGTCACCATTGACCTCGAACTTAACTGGACCAGCCACATAAATACTGTGGCAACAAGAGCGAGTCAGAGGCTAGGTATTCTGCGGCGAGTGTCACACCTCCTGACTCCCCAAAGTCTTTCCACCACCTACAAGGCACAAGTAAGGAGTGTGATGGAATACTTTCCACTTGCCTGGATGAGTGCAGCTCCAACAACTCTCAAGAAGCTCAACACCGTCCAGGACAAAGCAGTCCGCTGTTGACACCCCTTCTAGCACCATAAACATTCACTCCCTCCACCACCGGCGTACCGTGGCTGCAGTGTGTACCATCTACAAGATGCACTGCAGCAACTCGCCAAGGCTTCTTCGGCAGCACCTCCCAAACCCGCAACCTCTTCCACCTAGAAGGACAAGGGCAACAGACGCATGGAACACCACCACCTCCAAGTTCCCCTCTAAGTCACACATCATCCTGACTTAGAAGTATATCACCGATCCTTCATCGTCGCTGGGTCAATATCCTGGAACTCACTACCTAACAGCACAGTGGGTGTACCTTTACCACACGAACTGCAGCGGTTCAAGAAGGCGGCTCACCACCACCTTCTCAAGGGCAATTAGGGATGGGCAATAAATGCTGGCCTTGCCAGCGATGCCCACATCCCATAAAAACAAATTTAAAAAAAAGTGTCGTCGACAATGCTATCAAGCAGCACTTATTCACCAATAACCTGCTCACTGATGCCCAGTTTGGGTTCCGCCAGGACCACTCGGCTCCAGACCTCATTACAGCCTAGATCCAAACATGGACAAAAGAGCTGAATTCCAGAGGTGAGGTGAGAGTGACTGCCCTTGACATCAAGGCAGCATTTGACCGACTGTGGCATCAAGGAGCCCAGTAAAACTGAAGTCAATGGGAATCGAGGGGGAAAACTCTCCACTGGCTGGAGTCATACCTAGCACAAAGGAAGATGGTTGTGGTGATTGAAGGTCAATCATCACAGCCCCAGGACATCCCTGCAGGAATTCCTCAGGGCAGTGTCCTAGGCCCAACCATCTACAGCTGCTTCATCAATGACCTTCACTCCATCATAAGGTCAGAATGGGGATGTTCGCTGATGATTGCAGAGTGTTCAGTGCTATTCGCAACTCATCAGATAATAAAGCAGCCCATGCCCGCATGCAGCAAGACCTGGACGACATTCAGGCTTTGGCTGATAAGTGGCAGGTAACATTCGTGCCACACAAGTGCCAGGCAATGACTATCTCCAACAAGCGAGAGTCTAACCACCGCCACTTGACATTCAATGGCATTACCATCACCGAATGCCCCACCATCAACATCCTGGGGGTCACCATTGACCAGAACCTTAACTGGACCAGCCACATAAATACTGTGGCAACAAGAGCAGGTCAGAGGCTAGGTATTCTGCAGCGAGTGTCCCACCTGCTGACTCCCCAAAGCCTTACCACCATCTACAAGGCACAAGTCAGGAGTGTGATGGAATACTCTCCACTTGCCTGGATGAGTGCAGCTCCAACAACACTCAAGAAGCTCGACGCCATCCAGGACAAAGCAGCCCGCTTGATTGTCACCCCATCCACCACCTTAAACATTCACTCCCTCCACCATCGGCGTACCGTGGCTGCAGTGTGTACCATCTATAAGATGCACTGCAGCAACTTGCCAAGGCTTCTTCGGCAGCGACCTCTTCCACCTAGAAGGACAAGGGCAGTAGGCACATGGGAACACCACCACCTCCAAGTTCCCCTCCAAGTCACACACCATCCTGACTTGGAAGTATATCGCCGATCCTTCATCGTCGCTGGATCAAAATCCTGGAACTCCTTCTCTAACAGCACTGTGGGAGTACCTTCACCACACGGACTGCAACGTTTCAAGAAAGCGGCTCACCACCACCTACTCAAGGGCAACTAGGGATGGGCAATAAATTCTGGCCTTGCCAGTGATGCCCACATCCCATGAACGAATAAAAAAAAATATTGGGGGTGAATATCTATGGGGGCTCCTCTGGTCGTCCACCTTAATGATGCCGTTTTTCCAATGTCTCCGTGATACTCCACCAAAGTTACAGCAGACGATTGGGAGAGCCTCTGTGTAAATTCAAATCCATTGCCTCCTACAAAGACTCACCCTTGCTTTTACTAATGTTTACCAGTACTTTTCTTAAATGTAATTGACACAATCTTATCTGCACCAACAGGGAGTCATTCACAACTTTTATCCACGGTTTCACACTTGTGTACCATTCCTATTATGTGGACGCCTGGGAGCATGTGACCATACCAAGTCTCATCAACATTTTGTAGCTTACTGCCCTGAATCATTTGGAAAAGCTGTATGTAAACTAGGATTGGCAAGCTGGATGGTAGCATGTGTCCTTCACTATTACTATTTAGCATGATCCAGTCATTCTACGGAGGCAGCAGTGATATCTTGAATGAGTTTCAAATGTATGTCCGTAGACCGCCTTTGTAAAGGAGCTATATGGAGTAACGCATTTCCCTTTACAAAATATTGCTTGTAATTGGCTGTACATTGTATCTGTATTTTAGTCATCTTAATTCCCTCCCAAACGAGATGGTATCACCGAAAGATGAGTAACTACTCAGTCAGAATTAGGTAGATGAAGAAGAAAGCAGAAAGTGTATCCACTTGGTAGATCTCTGTTCTGCGAATCTGAAGCATCCTCTGCTTACCGAGATCCTTTTTCTATTCCTGTTTTACTTCAAGGGAGAGCTTCTGTTTGTTTGTTCATTCTTTATTGGTTGGGTGAGTCAGCCATGCAGTAGAAGAGGATGGTCATGTGGATGAAGCATCAATTACATCAAAAATTCTAAAGGGCCATTTTCCTTCTGTAAATGTTCTTTTGTTGCTCCTACGTCTGATTTGATGGCCAGGCTCAGTCCAGTAGAACATGGAAGGTTCTTCAGATTTGAATAATAAAGATCCTGTCAGATAGGCTATCTTTCTGTAAAGTGAGCTCTCCAACATTGCACTCATTGATCAAGAATCAAAAGCAGGTGTCCATAAAGTGATCTTAACATATGAGCATGTTTAAGAATGTGTATGGCATCACCTTGAAGACCAAATGGAAAACCTATAATATAATAGATGTTCCAACTGTTGTACAGCTGCAGGACATCTTTGCTTCACACCATCATCCCTTTTGTCTTTTAATCTCTCCTGTCTTCCATCCTATCACAGACCTTCCCTTTTGTTCTTTCCTCCCCTCCCACTTTCCCTGCCTCTGCACTTGCTTAAAACCTGTTACATCTCTAACTTTTTCATTTCTGATGAAAGGTCATCAACCTGAAACGTTAACTCTGTTTCTCGCTCCACAGATGCTGCCTGACCTGCTGAATATTTCCAGCATTTTCTGTTTTTATTTCAGATTTCCAGCATCCGCAGTATTTTACTTTTGTGTTGTTATGTGCTACAGGAGTTTGAGAAGTTCCACATGGGTCATTTGCAGCTGATACAATGCTTCAAACAGCAGGACAAGAGCAGCAACTCCCAAATCCTGTCACAAGCCAATGAAACCAACATCAATACAATAACTTCATAGCAGCTTTGCTGTGTCAGTCATGTCATTCAGATATCAGAAAATAGGTTTTCAAAGCCAATGTTTTTGTGAGCATTCACATGGCAGACAGAAGAAGCAATACAAAGACACATTAGAAAACCACCTCATGGCATGTGATGACTGATTGTCATGATGCTGAGCTGTCCTGTGTGTTGGTGTCTTTCACTTGAGAAACCTCTGATGATCCACATGGTTCAATGGTAGCACTCTCTCCTCTGAGTCAAAAGATTGTGGGTTCTATTCCCACTCCAGAGACTTGAGCACAAAAATCCATGGTGAGACTCCAGTGTAGTACTGAGGGAGTGCTACACTATCATCAGAGGTGCTGTCTTTTGGATGAGACGTTAAACTGAGGCCCCATCTGATCTCTCAGATGGACATAAAAGATCCCATGGCACTATTTTGAAGAAGAGCAGGGGAGTTTTTTTTTATTAATTCCTGGGATGTGGGCATCACTGGCAAAGCCAGCATTTATTGTCCATCCCTAATTGCCCTTGAGAAGGTGGTGGTGAGCCACCTCCTTGAATCGCTACAGTCCGTGTGGTGAAGGTACTCCCACAGTGCTGTTAAGTAGTGAGTTCTAGGATTTTGACCCAGCGACAATGAAGGAACGGCAATATATTTCCAAGTCAGGATGGTGTGTGACTTGAAAAGGAACTTGGAGGTGGTGGTGTTCCCATGTGCCTGCTGCCCTTGTCCTTGTAGGCGATATAGGTCATGGGTTTGGGAGGTGCTTCACTCAGAGGGGTATGAATCTTTGGAATTCTCTACTCCAAAGGGCTGTGGACACTGAATCGTTGAGTATATTCAAGGCTGAGATAGATAGATTTTTGGACTCTATGGGAATCAAGGGATATGGGGATCAGCCGGGAAAGTGAAATTGAAGTCCAAGATCAGCCATGATCTTGTTGAATGGCGGAGCGAGCAGCCATATGGCATGCTCCTGCTCCTAATTCTTATGTTTGTATGTGCTGTCGAAGCCTTGGTGAGTTGCTGCAGTGCATCTTGTAGATGGTACATACTGCAGACATGGTGCGCCAGTGGTGGAGGGAGTGAACGATTAAGGTGGTGGATGGGGTGCCAATCAAGCGGCTGCTTTGTCCTGGATGGTGTCAAGTTTCTTGAGTGTTGTTGGAGCTGCACTCATTCAGGCAAGTGGAGAGAATTCCATCACACTCCTGACTTGTGCTTTGTAAATGGTGGAAAGACTTTGGGGAGTCAGGATGTGTACACTTGCTGCAGAATACCCAGCCTCTTACCTGCTCTTGCAGCCACAGTATTTATGCGGCTGGTTCAGTTAAGTTTCTGGTCAATGGTGACCCCCAGGATGTTGATGGTGCCGGAATCAACAATGGTAATGCCATTGAATATCAAGGGGCAGTGGTTAGACTCTCGCTTGCTGGAGATAGTTATTGCCTGGCACTTGTGTGTCGTGAATGTTACTTTCTACTTAGCAGCCCAAGCCTGAATGTTGTCCAGGTCTTGCTGCTTGCGGGCACGGACTCCTTCATTATCTGAGGAGTTGCTTGTAGTGTATGTACCTTTAAGAGAGAACTACTTTTACAGCTCCTGTATACTGTAGTACCGGCAGTGACCACACCTGTATATAAGCCTTGAGCATGCCTCTGTACCCCAGTCTTGAGACTACCCTACTCCAGTAAATACCTGTTGATTGTTAAGTTACAGCATCCGTGTGGTTATTGAAAAACATCATACTCTCAGAATCACGGATCTAACAGTGGCGACGAGTGTCAATTCGAATCTACCTGCAACTCTGCATTTCCCTTCGAGGATTCGTTCCGGGAGGGCGGTGGAAGAAAGTCGAGGCCAGAAGCACGGGCGTCGACCACGAGCAACCGCCCAGTCGTCCAGCAGAGAGTGAACATCGCAGGGGAGGCTGTGGAGAGCCGGGCTTGGTTCCCCAGCCACGATGATCAGCAATAGACTGACGACAGGTACAGTGCAGACCCTTCCCGGACAGCGGCGGCTGGAGCCGACCGACGGCAGAGAGAAAGCCGAGCAGCGTCGACGGGGTAAGACAGAGGGTGAAGCGCACAGGGCGCAGCCAGGGGTTGAAAACCGAGCGGCGTCGAGGAAAAACAAAACGGAGAGAGAGAGGGTAAAGCAGCAGCCAGGTTCAGGACCGAGCAGCGGAAACGGGAAAGGCGCACAAAAAAAAAGAACGCGCAGAGCACAGCCAGGGCTCAAGGGCTGAACAGTGTCCACGGGGAGAAGAAGGGAGAGCGCGGGAGATGCCATTGAGCCGCGGAGAAGAAGGAAGAGCGCAGGAGACACCATTTTTAGAAGCCGCAGCAGAGAAGAAGGGTGAGCGCGGGAAGGAAGGAAAGCGCGGGAGAAGCCATTTTGTGCCAGCGGAGAAGAAGGGGAAGCGCGGGAGATGCCATTTTTGACAGTTAAATCACACCCAGGGATGACGAAGAGTGGCAGTATCTCTACGTTCGACAATGAAGTCGAAGATTGGGCGACATATGTGGAACGTATTGAGGTGCACTGCAGGGCGAATGAAGTGCCAAATGCTAGGAAAGCACTGGTTTTGTTAAATTCCATGGGTGCAAAAACTTATGGGTTACTGCGAAACCTAATAACCCCAGAGAAGCCTGTGAACAAGAATTTCGAAAGCACAGTAGAAATCCTACAGGACCACTTAAACTCCACACCACTGCTGATAGCAGAACGATTTAAGTTCCATAAAAGGAACCAACACAAAGACGAAAGCAATGCTGAGTACCTAACGGAACTGTGCAAGCTATCGAAACACTGCCAGTTTGGAGCGGGACTAGCAGACACGTTAAGGGACAAGTTTGTGTGTGGGCTACAAAGTGAAGGAACCCAGAAACGGCTTCTATCAGAAAAGGATCTTATGCTGGACAAGGCTTTCAGTATGGCAGTATCACACGAAGCAGCCGCAAGGGGCGCTGCAGAGATACAACGGAGACCGCAAGAATATGGCACCAATGAAATATCCTATGGGACAGGGAAGTGCTATCGCTGCGGCAGAACAACACATGACCAGAAGGATTGTTGGTTCAAGGACCAAGTGTGCAGACAGTGTGGAAAAGTAGGACACATAGCAAGAGTCTGCAGGTCTGGGAAGAAAACTAACAGTACGAAATCTCCACAGGAGAAGTACAAAAAGGTACACAAGGTGATGGACAGTAGTTCAGACGAACAGAAAAGTGACACAGACTCCGGAAGCAAGGAGCTGGGTTGTCTGAAACTACATAAGGTAACCAAAATGGAGGATCACCAGACTATCTGGGTTACACTCAAGATAGATGGAGTCCAAGTGAAAATGGAATTGGACACAGGATCAGCCCTAACAGTCATAAACCAAAGGGACTACAAGCGGTTATTTTCACATATACCCTTGAAAGCTACAGAGATTGTCTTGAAGACGTACATGGGGCAAAAAGTCTACCCCAAAGGAAAAATAAGGGTGAAAGTGATATATAAAGGCCACGAAATACCTAAAATGGACATATATGTATTGCCAGATGGAGGACCACCACTACTAGGATGTGAATGGATCCGAAAGATACAATTAGATTGGCATTCCATACAGGCACTGAAGGTTGAGGCCAAAAAGGATGACGACGTCACACCTGGACGACTGTCAAAAATGCTAACCGACGCAAAAGAAGTGTTCCAGGAGGGACTCGGAACACTAAAAGGCATAACAGCAACGATTAAAATAGAGGAAAATGCAAGCCCAAAGTTTCTTAAGGCCAGACCAGTGCCTTATGCGATCAGACCAGCTGTCGAAGCAGAGCTGGAAGGGTTGGAATGTTCAGGAGTACTGTCCAAAGTAGACTGGAGCGAGTGGGCTACACCCATCGTTCCTGTAATGAAGAGGTCGTTGAGTAATACGCCTGGGGAACCAAAGAAGGTCCGCATCTGTGGGGATTTTAAGGTGACAGTGAACCCAGTCCTTCACACGGTACAATATCCGCTTCCACGAATTGAGGATATTTTCGCCTCGCTATCTGGAGGTAAACGCTTCACCAAAATTGATCTAGCCCAGGCGTACTTGCAAATGGAGGTAGAAGAAGCCTCGAAACAATACCTTATGATTAACACTCATAAAGGTCTCTATCAATACAACCGGCTGGTGTTCGGGGTAGCAGCGGCTCCAGCTATTTGGCAAAGGGCGATGGATCAAGTCCTGCAAGGGATTCCAGGGACCCAGTGTTATTTGGACGACATCCTGGTCACGGGCGAAAATGACAGTGATCACCTCGCCAACTTGGAGAAGGTGCTCACCAGATTAAAGGAATATGGGCTACGAGCTAATTGCCACAAGTGCGAGTTTTTCCAGAAGCAGATCTCGTATTGTGGCCACGTCATCGATGAAGAGGGGTTACATAAGTCCCCTGAAAAGATTGAGGCAGTAGTCAAGGCTCCAGCACTGGAAAATGTGGCACAACTGAGGTCGTTCCTCGGGCTGGTAAACTACTACCATAAGTTCTTACCAAATTTGCCCACGGTATTACACCCAATGAACACCCTACTGCAAACAGGGGTACCATGGAAGTGGAATGACGAACGTAGACGAGCTTTCCAGAAGAGTAAAGAATTGATCACATCAAAAAAGGTGTTGGCCCATTTCAACCTAGCACTACCAATTCGTTTGGCATGTGATGCATCACCCTATGGTATTGGAGCAGTGCTGCCGCACAAATTCCCAGATGGGTTGGAGAGGCCAGTAGCCTTTGCGTCTCGGTCACTAACCTCAGCCGAGCGCAACTATGCCCAGATTGACAGGGAGGCCCTCAGCCTAGTATGGGGAGTAAAAAAATTCAACCACTATCTGCATGGGCAGAAGTTCACCTTGCTGACTGACCACCAACCACTTGTCTCCATCTTTAATCCTAAGAAGGGCGTTCCAGTGATGACTGCACAACGGTTACAAAGATGGTCTTTGTTTCTAGGGGTGAATCAATATGAAATAGAATATAAAGGCACGAAACAGCATGGAAACGCTGATGGGCTATCGCGCCTGCCACTGCCTACTGTGGAGGAAGCACCAGCAGTGGACCCTATCGAGATATTTTATTCGTCAATAATTGAATGATTGCCAGTAACGAACGCGGATATAGAGAAGGAGACCCGCAATGATCAAACGTTGTCTCGGGTATATGATTTGACGGTGAGGGGATGGCCAACACATGGCGACTCACTGTTGCCAGCATTCTCATCCAGAAGAGAACAGCTGTCAGTATGCCAGGGGACAGTGATGTGTGGATCCAGAGTGGTGATTCCACCTAAGTTAAGGGAGAGAGTGCTAAATGAGCTTCATGAAGGTCATCTGGGGGGAGTGAAAATGAAAAGCCTTGCTAGGGCTTATGTGTGGTGGCCGGGAATCGATCAACAAATCGAAGACCTAACCAAGAGCTGCTCAGGATGCCAAAAGGTCCAAAATGCACCACCACATGCCCCTCTACACCCATGGGAGTGGCCCTCCTCTCCATGGCAACGGGTGCATATTGATTTCGCTGGTCCATTCATGGACTCAATGTTCTTAATAGCAGTGGATGCTCATTCGAAATGGCCTGAGGTGATAAAAATGTCCTCAACCACTACAGAGAAGACGATTGCAGTCCTACGGACCATATTTGCCAGGAACGGCTTGCCAGAGCAGATTTGCTCTGATAATGGACCACAGTTTCTGTCCGAAGAGTTTTGAAAATTTATGAGAAGGAATGGGGTAAGGCATTACACATCCGTCCCGTATCATCCAGCCACAAATGGATTGGCTGAGAGGTTCGTACAAACCTTTAAGAAGGCGATAAAGGCCATGTGCGACGATGAAATTCCACTACAGCATAAGGTGGACAATTTCTTATTAGCCTACCGAAGCGCGACACATGCAGTTACCAACCAGACCCCGGCCATGATGTTCTTTAACCGAAGGTTGAGATCTCGTCTGGACTTGCTCAGACCAAATGTGCGAAGAAATGTTGAAGATAAACAATTCCAGCACATCAATGAGAAGCCGACAAGGAGCTTCAACGTAGGACAACCAGTCTTGGCCCGTGACTACCGAACAGAGAAATGGCAACCCGGAACGATATGCACAAGGCAGGGGCCATTAATGTACACAGTGGATGTCGGGGAGAACATTGTGAGATGCCACGTTGATCAGATCTTAGTGTCACAGGAACAAGTCAACCCCATGTCTCGCGTCCCTGGGGATGAACCTGACATACCGGTAGCATCTACCTCAGAAACAGTAGCAGTGGAAACGGATGAAATAACCGACGAAAAGGGGCCAGAATCGCCTCCGCACCAAGAACAAGAACCTCAGGAAAGGCGCTATCCTGAAAGGATCAGGAAGCTGCCCCAAAGACTGAATCTATAAATGGACTATTGTTGTTTAATGTACATGTTAAAGTGTTAATTGTTATTTGAATATTATGGGTACTACTAATCTAAAAGGGGAGGAATTGTAGTGTATGTACCTTTAAGAGAGAACTACTTTTACAGCTCCTGTATACTGTAGTACCAGCAGTGACCACACCTGTATATAAGCCTTGAGCATACCTCTGTACCCCAGTCTTGAGACTACCTTACTCCAGTAAATACCTGTTTATTGCTAAGTTACAGCATCCGTGTGGTTATTGAAAAACATCATACTCTCAGAATCACGGATCTAACATTGCTGATGGAACTGAACACTGCAAT
>NC_140989.1:339131525-339169294 GCF_052327205.1 Somniosus microcephalus | reverse complement strand
TACCTGCCCCGTGTGCCCCGGGGAGCCGGGTACCTGCCCCGTGTGCCCCGGGGAGCCGGGTACCTGCCCCGTGTGCCCCGGGGAGCCGGGTACCTGCCCCGTGTGCCCCGGGGAGCCGGGTACCTGCCCCGGGGAGCCGGGTACCTGCCCCGTGTGCCCCGGGGAGCCGGGTACCTGCCCCGGGGAGCCGGGTACCTGCCCCGTGTGCCCCGGGGAGCCGGGTACCTGCCCCGTGTGCCCCGGGGAGCCGGGTACCTGCCCCGTGTGCCCCGGGGAGCCGGGTACCTGCCCCGTGTGCCCCGGGGAGCCGGGTACCTGCCCCGTGTGCCCCGGGGAGCCGGGTACCTGCCCCGTGTGTCTGGCGAGCAAGGTATCCACACCTTGCATCCACTATGCAACCTGGGCACACTCACACTGAGGCCTGTACACACCTTGCATTGAACTTTACCTTAGATTTTCATTCTTCCCACTCCCGAATTTTGGACAAGAAATCAGGTGCGGCAAATAACTCTGCTTTTTGGTATCAAAAGTCAAACACAATGTTTGTAATCAGGGCGGAGGTGGCGAGGGTGCAGGTTATGGTGTGGAATCAGTAAACTTGGGGTTTCATCAGCAAAACCACTTTGGAAGGAAGAAATAAAACACTTTAAATAATGCTTCCAATTGTCTTCACTGAGTATGTTGCTAAAAGAGTTGGTGCATCATTAGTTGCATTCTTAGTGCCTCCTCAGCATCTGAAGGTGCATTCATTCCCTGTCGATGCTACCTATTGATATAGACACAATGTGAATTGCTTCCTGCAGCAAACAGGAGGCAGTTGCATGCATCGCACTAGAACTGCCATATCCTGACACTGACCTTTTTGGGTTATATGAAGTTTATACTTAGTTTTTAAAGTATTGTGGCTAATTATTGGGTTTACACTAATATCAGAAGATTTGTGTAGTGAGATAAACAATAACTATATCTGGCATGTAGATACTGAGAAGACAACATCAAACTGTACCACAGAGACTGAAATAGAATCAGAACTATAGCAAGAGCAGTAGCTAACATCTGTAGAGCAGATGTATAAATGACACAAATACAGTACATAGGCATGCTGGCAAAAATGTAGCGCTTGGGATCGGTGTAATGTTAGGGAAGTATACCTGGTGGGTGTAGGTTGTTACATGTTTGGAAATTTCTAACGATACCAAAAGTCTTTATTTTAAATAGAGCTCCATTGTCCCATTTATATCATGTCTTATGATGGTGAATTGCATCTAACGCTGAGATTGACTTTGTGTCACAGTAGAACTGTAGGATAACAACTCTGATGTTTTTGCATTTTATCGGATTTACGCTAATTTTGGAATTAATTTTTGCAGTGGTAGCTATGAGGTTGAGGAACAAAAGTCATAGTTGCTATAGTATCTCAGTTATGGTATCTAAGATACACAAAGCAATTCTCTAGCCAAAATATTGATGGTGGAGTATTTGCCACTCTATTTAATGGAATATTTCTTGGGCTGTGCTGGAGTGTGAGACCAGTCATAAAATGATGGCATTGGGTTAAAGAATTGCAGTAAGTTGATGTCTGGTTCTGAACATCAGGGAAAGAATTTGAGGCAGTAGGTTCTCCGTTGGGTTTAAAATAAACTCTTGTGATAAATAAGGGAATGACCTGCAAGAACATTACAGAATTTTGACTGGGAAATCAACATTTGGCTTAATAGGCCTCTTCTTCCAACTTCTTCCACTTTCATGGAGTCCCTAACTTACTTAATTTTACAATCATTTAATGCAAAGACCAAAGAAAGAAAGGAAGCTAAAGAGAACGTGTAAAAAGAACATCATCCAAATCTCATTGCTGCACACTCATGGGGGCCAACAATGTATTTCTAGTCTTATGAAGGTAAATTCTCCTCTACTGACACCAGTAGGGGTCCTGGTGACCTAAAGGGAGTTCTTGAGTTCCAAGGTACTTATTATGGTTTTTTTCCTGACAGGTGGAAGAAGCAGGACAGGTGTTCCTGCTTATGAAGAAGGAATATCGGATTTCCCGTAATGTGCGATTAGCTTGGTTTCTCGGCAAGCTCAATCAAAACATCCGACAGATGTCACAGTCGGAGCTTGTGAGTGAAAGGCTTGGGGGAATTGTTCTAAGTGCTGTGTGTGGGCGCATGGGGGAGTCGAGTGCCCTGCTGGAATCTAATAATGGGAGCCTAACCTGGCACATTAATAATCTTTGTATGAAATGTAAATTGGGGACTCTCAGTACATTGGGGGAAGCATGGTTATCGTGACTGTTTTTAGCACAGAACATTGGTAACACAAGTCGTTTCAGGATATTTGTTGAAATAATTTCACATATTAATGTCGCTGCCCCCTTGCCTTTCCTCTCCTACGATCAAGAATGTGAACCCGGGCACTTTTTTCTGTCCTTCCCCAGCCCAGGGACACTGAGGCCAACTGTTCTGCCCCTGAGGCCAACTAACTCAACGATTGAAACTGGGACATCCTTGGTCTGCATGGCTCAGTATCACACTATCGAGTGCTTGTACCCACTGAGCCAATAGGCAGAGTTTATTGATAGTACCTTTGTGGTGATACAAGTTTTGGTTTGGGTATTTAACAAAAAAATGCACTGGTAGGCATGGCTGCTTCTATGGTAGATCCTTTTACCTATTATAAAGTTCTCAGTGTGAGCTGTGCAAAAGGTATTGTTAATCCGGCCCCTCTCCTTGCCTCACATCTCTAAAGGGGTTCTCTATAGGAGTTGGATATTTTTCTTAAGGCCAAAGGGATCAAGGGGTATGGGGAGAAAGCAGGGACCGGGTACTGAATTTGGATGATCAGCCATGATCGCGTTGAATGGCGGAGCAGGCTCGAGGGGCCGAATGGCCTACTCCTGCTCCTATCTTCTATGTTTCTATTAGTGAGAAATATAGGGTACATCAGAGTGGTACAGCTGGAAGTGTGATGTATATTGCAAAGTTTACACTTGCATTAAATGAGAGAGTGGCATATTGGCGAGTCTTCCAAAGAGAATTGCTAAGTGACATTTGTGGTAAACCACGTTCACTATCGTATCACTGTTAGTAGTTAGCACTGTTCACCACTGTTCGTTATAACTGTATCACTGACCACTATTGTATCACGGTACGAGGTCGCCTCTTGCCACACTGCTATACCTGGGATGACCACTGCCGACTCCGCCTTGGCTCCACCCACCAGGCCAGGTATAAAGGTGAGCGACTGGCTGGTATTCCTCCTGCTTGGATCGGATCACCCACGAGAGTGGTTATTTAGTCAATAAAAACCTTTAGTCACCTTCGTAACTCTTCGCCTTTTATTGGAGGAATTGATAGGTATATCAATTTTATTGACTAAATTTAATGATGTCCGACAACGAGTCACAACCGGCGGAGGAGCCACCAGCGCAGCTCCCAGGAGCACAGCCACACCAGCCAGCTTGGCTGCGAGCCCTCAGACCGCCGTACCTGGACCTGAACCCACGAGCAGCAAACTCAGCCGCAGACTTTAAACACTGGCTGGTCTGCTTCGAATCATACCTGAGAGAATCCAGCGTCCCTCAGGCATCCAAACTAAGTGTCCTGCAGGCACAACTGAGCCCGAGAGTATACACTCTCATCGAGGACATGACTACCTACGAGACCGCCATCAACCTGCTGAAACAGAAGTACCGGACCCCGGTAAACTACATGTACGCTAGGCACCTCCTAAGATCACGGCCGCAACAGCCAGGAGAATCAGTAGCCGAATTCTCACAGGCGCTATATGCACTCGCCAGGAACTGTGACTTTAAATCGGTGTCGGCAGCCGAAAATACTGAAGATAATATCCGCGACGCATTCCTGAAAGGCCTACGGTCCGAGTACTCACGGCAAAGACTGCTGGAAGCTAAAGACCTCAGCATAGAAAAAGCTGAAGCCCTCGCTATCTCCCTGGAAGTGGCCCACCAAGATCAGGAAGCATTCACCAGGTACTGCTCGCGACCCTGGGACTCGGGCCCGACCCCTACCACAGCACCCTTCCCAGCGCCGCCCCCGGGACCTACCTCTGCGTCGGCGTCCCGGACCCGACCGGCCCTGCCACCCCCGGCACCAGCCCCGACATCGGGCATCCGCGATCGGGCCGCCGGCTGTTTTTTTTGTGGCCAGGAGAAGCACCCGAGGTCGCGCTGCCCAGCCAAGAACTCCATATGTAAAACCTGCCTGAAGAAAGGCCACTTCTCCAAGGCCTGCAGGAGCGGATCCTCAGAGGCCAGCAGTGCCGCATGCGAACTATGGGCGCGGCCATCTTCGTTTAGGGCAACTGAGGCCAGCATCCCCACACATGAGTCATGGGGGCGGCCATCTTTGATTAAGGCAACCGACCCCAATAGTGCCTCATGGGGCCCTACCTCGTGGGAGACGCCATTTTACTCACCACGCCCGACCGCCTCGCCCGCAGATGACAACGACTCGCTCAGCTACACACTAGCTTCCGTCACCCTGGACCAAGCCCGCCCGCACCATCTGTCCAAGTCAATGATGGACATCAAAGTGAACGGCCACGCCACGACCTGCCTGTTCGACAGCGGAAGCACGGAGAGCTTCATCCACCCAGACACGGTGAGCCACTACTCCCTCTCTGTCCTACCAACGCGCAGCCGAATCTCGATGGCATCGAGGTCCCACGCCACGGACATCAGCGGCTACTGTGTCGTGACCCTGTCGGTTAAGGGCACGGAGTATAAAAACTTTAAACTCCTCGTCCTCCCCCATCTCTGCGCTGCCGTCCTACTAGGGCTGGACTTCCAATCCCACCTCCAAAGCGTAACCCTAGCATACGGTGGACCCCTCCCCCCACTCACAGTCAACAACCAGCAAACGTTAAACCGCCCACCGCGTAACACCTGCAGCCTCTCCACCCTCAAGGTCCCGCCACCCTCTCTGTTTGCTAACCTTACCCCTGACTGCAAACCCGTCGCTACCAAGAGCAGGCGGTATAGCGCCGGGGACAGAGCCTTCATTAGCTCTGAGGTGCGGCGCCTCCTGAAAGAGGGCATTATCGAGGGGAGCAGCAGCCCCTGGCGTGCCCAGGTCGTAGTCGTAAAGACCGGCGATAAAAACCGCCTGGTCATCGACTACAGCCAGACCATAAACAGATATACCCAGCTGGACGCATACCCCCTCCCCCGCATATCTGACATGGTCAATCAGATTGCACAGTATAAAGTATTCTCGACCATCGACCTGAAGTCGGCCTACCACCAACTCCCTATCCACCCTGAGGACCGCCAGTATACCGCCTTCGAGGCGAATGGGCGCCTATACCACTTCCTTAGGGTCCCCTTCGGTGTCACTAATGGGGTCTCGGTCTTCCAAAGGGAGATGGACCAGATGGTTGACCAGAACGAACTGCAGGCTACATTCCCCTACCTAGATAACGTCACTATCTGCGGCCGCGACCGGCAGGAACATGACGCGAATCTGGAGAAATTCCTCCGTACGGCCCAACGGCTGAACCTCACCTACAATAAGGAGAAATGCGTGTTTAACACCACGCGCCTTGCCATCCTCGGCTGCGTAGTGGAGAACGGAATCATCGGCCCCGACCCAGAAAGAATGCGCCCCCTCATGGAGCTACCCCTCCCCCACTGCCCTAAAGCACTTAGGAGAACCCTGAGGCTTTTCGCCTACTATGCCCAATGGGTACCCAATTACGCGGACAAAGCCAGACCCCTCCTGAAAGCCACTTCCTTCCCCCTCACGGAGGAGGCGTGCGCGGCCTTCTCCCTCATTAAGGGAGACATAGCCAAGGCCACGATGCACGCAGTGGACGAGTCCATCCCCTTTCAGGTGGAGAGCGACGCATCCGACTTCGCCTTAGCCGCCACCCTAAACCAGGAGGGGAGGCCAGTGGCCTTCTTCTCAAGGACCCTACAGGGCCCCGAGATCCGACATTCGTCGGTCGAGAAAGAGGCCCAGGCGATCGTGGAGGCAGTACGGCGCTGGAGGCACTACCTGGCAGGCAAACGATTTACCCTCCTCACCGACCAGCGTTCGGTGGCTTTCATGTTTAATAACAAGCTGAAGGGCAAAATCAAGAATGACAAGATTTTGAGATGGAGAATCGAGCTCTCCACCTACGATTATGAGATCTTGTACCGGCCAGGCAAGCTGAACGAATCCCCTGATGCCCTTTCACGAATGACATGCGCCAGCGCGCATATCGATAGGCTTCAGACCCTCCACGACCAGCTCTGCCACCCCGGAGTCACCAGACTCTACCATTTCATTAAGGCCCGCAACCTGACCTACTCCATCGAGGAGGTCAGGACCATGACCAGGAACTGCCAGACCTGTGCGGAGTGCAAACCGCACTTCTATAGGCCGGACCGAGCAAGCCTGATCAAGGCCACCCGCCCCTTCGAGCGCCTGAGCATCGACTTTAAGGGGCCCCTCCCGTCCTCTGACCGTAATGTGTACTTCCTCAACATCGTTGATGAGTACTCCCGTTTCCCCTTTGCCTTCCCCTGCCCCGACATGACCAGTAGCACGGTCATTAAGTGCCTGAATGCCCTCTTCGCCTTGTTCGGGTTCCCGAACTATATACACAGCGACCGGGGCTCCTCCTTCATGAGCGAGGAACTCCGGCAATTCCTCCTAGAGAGAGGTATTGCAGCAAGCAGGACCACCAGCTACAACCCCAGAGGTAACGGTCAGGTGGAAAGAGAGAACGCGACGGTATGGAAGGCCGTCCTCTTAGCCTTAAAGTCTAAGGGCCTCCCAACCTCCCGCTGGCAAGAAGTCCTCCCGACAGCGCTGCACTCCATCCGGTCATTACTTTGCACGGCCACTAACACCACCCCCCATGAACGAATGTTCGTTTTCCCCAGGAAGTCGACTACGGGAACCACTCTACCAACCTGGCTGACCGCCCCGGGGCCGGTCTGGCTGCGGAAACACGTGAGGACCCATAAAACGGACCCCCTGGTCGAGAGGGTGAACCTCCTGCACGCCAACCCCCAGTACGCCTACGTGGCGTACCCAGACGGGCGGGAGGACACTGTCTCCCTACGAGACCTCGCACCCTCAGCCGATCCGGAAACACCGCCACCACCCCCCCCCAACCTCAGTCCAGGTAGACGGCATGCCGGAACCCCACGAGCCCTCGCCGACCACGCAAACACCAGCATCAACACCGGATAAGGCACCAGCACCGGATAAGGCAACACCACCGCTGCGGCGATCGGAGAGGCTTACGAAGCCTCCGGACAGACTGACCTACCAGAATTGGTAGTACACTTCACCCCGCCGGACTTAATTCTAAACAAGGGGTGAATGTGGTAAACCACGTTCACTATCGTATCACTGTTAGTAGTTAGCACTGTTCACCACTGTTCGTTATAACTGTATCACTGACCACTATTGTATCACGGTACGAGGTCGCCTCTTGCCACACTGCTATACCTGGGATGACCACTGCCGACTCCGCCTTGGCTCCACCCACCAGGCCAGGTATAAAGGTGAGCGACTGGCTGGTATTCCTCCTGCTTGGATCGGATCACCCACGAGAGTGGTTATTTAGTCAATAAAAACCTTTAGTCACCTTCGTAACTCTTCGCCTTTTATTGGAGGAATTGATAGGTATATCAACATTATTATGCAGTTATGAAGGAAAGGTGGAATTGTGTGTTTTTTGAAATGGAGCGAACAAATGCTTCATAACAACAGTCTTTGTCTTTTACAATTTTTCCTCTTCTTACAGATCAACTCCAACAATGAACTGGATATTTTCAGTGTCCTACCAAAGGGCTGGCAGCCAGATGAGCAAGCTGGTGCTCATACCTACCAACTGGTACCCTCGACACATGTTACCTTCCTCGCTCAGCGATACCGCTTTGTTATTGAACTGGATCTCAGTCCGTCTACAGGGATCGTGGTGAGTAATTGTCGCATTCAGTGAAGAGAGAGTGAAACTAAACACTATCGAAACCAAACATCTGAATAAATATTGTGGGTTTAATCAGCAATGCTGGCTAACAGATTTCAAAATGGCAGATGCAATATAACGTGGATAAATGTGAGGTTATCCACTTTGGTGGCAAAAACAGGAAGGCAGATTACTATCTGAATGGCAATAGATTGGGAGAAGGGGAAGTGCAACGAGACCTGGGTGTCCTTGTGCACCAGTCGCTGAAGGTAAGCATGCAGGTGCAGCAGGCGGTTAAGAAGGCAAATGGTATGTTGGCCTTCGTAGCGAGAGGGTTCGAGTACAGGAACAAGGATGTCTTGCTGCAGTTGTACAGGGCCTTGGTGAGACCACATCTTGAGTATTGTGTGCAGTTTTGGTCGCCTTATCTGAGGAAGGATGTTCTTGCCATGGAAGGAGTTCAGCGAAGATTCACCAGGCTGATACCTGGGATGGCAGGAATGACGTATGTGGAGAGATTGGGTCGATTGGGCTTATACTCGCTGGAGTTTAGAAGAATGAGAGGGGATCTCATTGAAACTTATAAAATTCTGACAGGACTGGACAGACTAGATGCAGGAAGGATGTTCCCGATGGTCGGGGAGTCCAGAACCAGGGGTCACAGTCTAAGGATAAGGGGTAAGCCATTTAGAACAGAAATGAGGAGGAATTTCTTCACCCAGAGAGTGGTGAACCTGTGGAATTCTCTACCACAGAAGGCAGTAGAGGCCAATTCATTAAATATATTCAAGAAGGAGTTGGATATATTTCTTAAGGCTAAAGGGATCAAGGGATATTGGGAGAAAGCAGGGACTGGGTACTGAATTTGGATGATCAGCCATGATCACATTGAATGGCGGAGCAGGCTCGAGGGGCCGAATGGCCTACTCCTGCTCCTATCTTCTATGTTTCTATTAATCGCGCTATATATATATTTTTAAAATTGTTTTTCTTATTAATTCTTCTTGAGAAAAAGGTTCGTACAGATATTTGAAACATAGAAACATAGAAGATAGGAGCAGGAGTAGGCCACTCGGCCCTTCGAGCCTGCTCCGCCATTCAACGAGATCATGGCTGATCATCCAAACCCTAGCACCCGGTCCCTACACCGACAGCCATCCCACCCAAGCCCTATCCCCGTAACCCCCACGCATTTAATCCCCCCTAACACTAAGGGCCAATTTTTATCATGGCCAATCAACCTAACCTGCACATCTTTGGACTGTGGGAGGAAACCGGAGCACCCGGAGGAAACCCACGCAAACACGGGGAGAATGTGCAAACTCCACACAGACAGTCACCCGAGGCCGGATTTGAACCCGGGTCCCTGGCGCTGTGAGGCAACAGTGCTAACCACTATGCCACCATGCTGCCCACTAGGGTCATGATCATTTAATGGCGGTTCTTGAAATTTAGTTGGTTCAGGGAAATCGAGGATCTTACAAATACGATGATGGGCCTTGTAGGATCTGGGCATTTTCATTTGTGGAGCGCGAGGAAGGGGATGTTAGTTTGGCGGCTACACTCTGGCTTTCTGTAGTTGGTCTGAGTCCGTGCTGGTGATGCCTGGGTCAGGTGTGTTTCCAAGAATGACTCCCAAGTTCCAGGAGAGCCCATAGATCTCCTTTTGTGATTGGCAGATGTCCCACAGATGCTTCAGCCTCGTGGAGGAATATATTCTGTTGCTTCATTGTACATCCTTCAGCAATATAAAGGGAGATCATTAAACTTGCTGGTCGTCTTCTTGTTGCCCAGTCCCTGTACCTCTCCGCCTCTCCACCTCTCTCTCCTCCTTACAGACGCTATCTCTTCGACCGAGCTTTTGGTCACCTGGCCTAATATCTCCTTAAGTTGCTCAGTGTCAAATTTTGTTTGCTAACACTCCTGTGAAGCGCATTGGAATGTTTTACCACATTCAAGGCGCTATATAAATGCAAATTGTTGTTGTTGGTTGGGAACAGATACTTTGCTTGTAAATCCCCCTGCTGTGGCTTCATGGACTCACACCAGTGTTGTTATGAATTGGGAACATTCTCCTCAGCCCACTGTTCTACTCTTGATATCGCCGGAGTAGAACATCAAGATATTGCATAAGGGACAATTAAGATGACCAAACCACAGCTAAACTGTTTAAAACTTGTGAACTGGACAAAGGTTTTACTGCCTCCTGCCCCATTAAAAACGCACTAAACCTTTCAGTAATATCAAAAATATAGGAAAGATATCAAATCTAGCTAACCGCCCTCATAGAAAAGTTGGTTTGACAGGAGAGTCAAGGTTAAGGACAGAATCTATTTGGTTAGAGTTAAGAAATAATAGAGGTGCTATTACACCACTGGGTGTATTCTATAGACCACTAACTAGTGGGAAGAGGAGCAAATTTACAGAGAGATGCAAGAACTATATAGTAGTGATAATGGGGGACTTCAACTATCCTAATATAGACTGGGATAGTAATAGTGTAAAGGGCAGAGTGGGGGAAGAATTTTTGAAGTGGGTTCAGGAGAACTTTCTTGATCAGTATGTTTCCAGCCCAACAAGGAAGGAGGCATTGCTGGATCTGGTTCTGGGGAATGAGGTGGGTCAAGTGGAGCAAGTGTCAGGTGAACATTTAGGGACCAGTAATCATACTATCATAAGGCTTAGATTAGCTATGGTAAAGGACAGGGAGCAATCTAGGGAGTAAAAATACTTAATTGGAGGAAGGCCAATTTCAGTGGGATGAGAACGGATCTGGCCCGGGTAAATTGGAATCAAAGATTGGCAGGCAAAACTGTAATCGAACAATGGGCTGCCTTTAAAGAGGAAATAGTTTGGGTACAGTCGTGGTACATTCCCACTAGGGGGAAAGGTAAGGTAACTAAAGTCAGAGCTCCCTGGATGATGACAGAGATAAAGAGTAAGATGAAGCAGAAAAAGAGCGCGTATGACAGATGTCAGGTCGAGAATACATCTGAGAATCAGGCTAAATAAAGAAAGTTCAGAGGAGAAGTGAAAATGAAAATAAGAGGGGCAAAGAGGATATGAGAATAGAATGGCAGCTAACATAAAAGGTAATCCAAAAGTCTTCTATAGGCATATAAATAGTAAACGGGTAGTAAAAGGAGGGGTGGGGACGATTACCGACCAAAACACTAGTGGGTGTAGTCTATAGGCCTCCGAACAGTTGCAACTATGTTGGACGGAGTATCAATCAGGAAATAGTTGAGGCTTGTAATAAGGGAACATCTATAATTATGGGGGATTTTAACTATCATATTAATTGGACAAATCAAATTGGGCAGGGCTGCCTTGAGGATGAGTTCATTGAGTGTATTAGGGATGGGTTTCTTGAGCAGTATGTAACTGAACCGACCAGGGGGCAAGCAACCTTAGATCAGGTCCTGTGTAACGCGACAGGATTAATTAAAAATGTCCTAGTAAAGGATCCCCTTGGAATGAGTGACCATAACATGGTTGAATTCCATATTCAATTAGAGGGTGAGAAGGTTGGATCTCAAACAAGCGTGCTAAGCTTGAATAAAGGAGACTTATGAAGGTATGAGAGCGGAATTGAGTAGAGTGGATTGGGAAAATAGATTAAAGGGTAAGACGATACATGATCAGTGGTGTACATTTAAGGAGTTATTTTACAACTTCCAAAAAAATATATTCCACTGAGAAGAAAAGGGTGTAAAAGAAAAGACAGCCATCCGTGGCTAAGTAAAGAAATTAAGGATAGTATTCGACTAAAAACAAGGGCATATAAGGTAGCCAAATCTAGTGGGAGGATAGAGGATTGGGAAAACTTTAAAAGACAGCAAAAAATAACAAAAAGATTGATTAAGAAAGGCAAGATAGATTATGAAAGTAAATTAGCAAAAAATATAAAAACAGATAGTAAGAGTTTTTATAGTTATATAAAAAGAAAAAGGGTGGCTAAAGTAAATGTTGGTCCCTTAGAGGATGAGACCGGGAAATTAATGGTGGGAAATATGGAGATGGCAAAAACACTGAATGAATATTTTGTATCAGTCTTTACAGTAGAAGACACTAAGAATATCCCAACACTGGACAAATAGTGGGGGAGGAGCTAAACACAATCAAAATCACTAAGGAAGTGGTACTCATAAAATAGTGGGACTCAAGGCGGATAAATCACCTGGACCTGATGGCTTACATCCTAGGGTCTTGAGGGAAGTGGCGGTAGGGATTGTGGAAGCATTGGTAATAATTTTCCAAAACTCCCTGGACTCAGCAAAGGTCCCGGCAGACTGGAAAACTGCTAATGTAACACCCTTATTTAAAAAGGGCAGTAGACAGAAGGCTGGAAACTATAGACCGGTTAGCCTAACATCTGTGGTAGGTAAAATTTTGGAGTCCATTATTAAGGAGACAGTAACAGGACATTTGGATAATCATCATTTAATAGGACAAAGTCAGCATGGTTTTATGAAGGGGAAGTCATGTTTGACAAATTTGCTGGAGTTCTTTGAGGAAGTAACATATAGGGTGGATAAAGGGGAACCAGTGGACGTAGTGTATTTAGACTTCCAAAAGGCATTTGACAAGGTGCCACACAAAAGATTATTGCTTAAGATAAAAAATCACGGGATTGGGGGTAATATTCTGGCATGGATAGAGGATTGGCTATCTAACAGAAGGCAGAGAGTTGAGATAAATGGTTCATTCTCAGAATGGCAATCAGTAACTAGTGGTGTTCCGCAGGGGTCGGTGCTGGGTCCCCAACTCTTTACAATCTATATTAACGATTTGGAGGAGGGGACCGAGTGTAACCTATCAAAGTTTGCAGATGATACTAAGATGGGAGGGAAAGTAGTGAGTGAGGAGGACATAAAAAACCTGCAAGGGGACATCGACAGGCTAAGTAAGTGGGCAGAGATTTGGCAGATGGAATACAATACTGGAAAGTGTGAGGTTATGCACTTTGGCAGGAAAAATCGTAGAGCGAGCTATTATCTTAATGGCAAGAAACTGGAAAGTACTGAAGTACAAAGGGATCTGGGGGTCCTGGTGCACGAAACTCAAAAGGTTAGTATGCAGGTGCAGCAAGTGATTAAGAAGGCCAATGGAATGTTGGCTTTCATTGCTAGGGGGATAGAATATAAAAATAGGGAGGTATTGCTTCAGTTGTACAAGGTATTGGTGAGACCGCACCTGGAATACTGCGTACAGTTTTGGTGTCCATACTTAAGAAAAGACATACTTGCTCTCAAGTCAGTACAAAGAAGGTTCACTCGGTTAATCCCGGGGATGAGGGGATGGACATATGAGGAGAGGTTGAGTAGATTGGGACTCTACTCATTGGAGTTCAGAAGAATGAGAGGCGATCTTATTGAAACATATAAGATTGTGAAGGGCGGGGAGGATGTTCCCGATGATGGGTGAAACTAGAACTAGGGGGCATAGTCTTAGAATAAGGGGCTGCTCTTTCAAAACTGAGATGAGGAGGAACTACTTCACTCAGAGGGTGGTAGGTCCATGGAATATGCTGCCCCAAAAAGCTGTAGAAGCTACATCATTACATAAATTTAAAACAGAAATAGACAGTTTCCTAGAAGTAAAGGGAATTAAGGGTTACGGGGAGCGGGCAGGAATTTGGACATGAGTCTAGGTTCGGATCGGTCATGGCCCTGTGGGTAGCGGAGCGGGCCCAGGGGCCGTGTAGCCTGATCCTGCTCCTATTTTGTGTGTCTAATTCTGTTAGATTCAGGAGATGGTTCTGTGATAGTAGATTGGCGGTTAGGATCAGATCAGCCATGATCTGATTAAATGGCGGAGCAGGCTCGAGGGGCCGATTGGCCTACTCCTGCTCCTATTTCTTATGTTCTTATTAAAAAGGAGACCGACACATAGAGGCAGAGGGTATGGCTGAGATGCTAAATGAATAATTTGCATCTGTCTTCACCAAGGAAGAAGATGCTGCCATAGACATAGTGAAGGAGGAGGTAGAGGAGATACTGGATGGGATAAAGTTGATAAAGAGGGGGTACCAGAAAGGCTGGCTGTACTTAAAGTAGATAAATCACCAGGACCGGATGCGATGCATCTGAGGACGATGAGGGAAGTGAAGGAAGAAATCACGGAGGTACTGGCCATAATCTTCCAATCCTCCTTAGAAACGGGGATGGTGCCAGAGGACTGGAGAATAGCAAATGTTACATCATTATTCAAAAAAGGGTGTAAAGATAAACCCAGCAACTACAGGCCAGTCAGTTTAACCTCGGTAGTGGGGAAGCTTTTAGAAACAATAATCAGGGACAAAATTAACAGTCACTTGGACAAGTATGGATTAATTAAGGAAAGCCAGCATGGATTTGTTAAAGGCAAATCGTGTTTAACCAACTTGCTCGAGTTTTTTGATGAGGTAACAGAGAGGGTTGATGAGGGCAATGCGGACTGGAGGAAGGTATACAGTGGTGTTCGGCTCTAGGACCGCTGATTTTCTTGATATATATTAATTATTACTTGGATGTGGGTGTACAGGGCACAATTTCAAAATTTGCAGATGACACAAAACTTGGAAGTATAGTGATAGACTTCAAGAGGACATAGACAGGCTGGTGGAATGGATGAAAAAAAATTGCAGTGCTACACGGAAAGGGCGGGGGAGTGTCATAGAGTTATACAGCACAGAAAGAGGCCCTTCGGCCCATCGCGTCCGCGCCGGCCATCAAGCCCTGTCTAATCTAATCCCATTTTCCAGCATTTGGTCCGTAGCCTTGCATGCTATGGCATTTCAAGTGCTCATCCAAATGATAGAGTCATAGAGTTAGAGTGGGACTAGCTGAGGTGCTCTTGCAGAGTCGGCACGGGCTCGATGGGCCAAATGGCCGCCTTCCGTGCTGCAACGATTCTATGACTTGATTGAAGAAAATTCTGTGAGTGGAGCAAAAAGAACTGGTATTGAAAACAACCATCGTTAAAAAGTAATGTACCTGTAGTAAACTTAAATTGAACCATAAGCGTTATGTGGGGTGGTTTTGCTTCGTTGTTTATGGTGTTAAGTGTCAGCTTAAGTGGTAGCACTGTTGCATCGGACTCCGAAGGTTGTGGATCCAAGCTCCATTCCAGTACGCTGCATTGTCAAAGTGTTGTCTTTCAGATAAGAAATTAAACCAAGTGCTGCCTGATCAGGCGAAAATGAAAAAAAATTATTGTATTACTTGTAGAAGAGGGAATGTTGTCATGGTGACCTGGTCAACATTTCTCAAGCAACAGCACCAAAAACAGATGATCAGATCATTCATCTCATTTGCTGTTGATGGGATCTTGCTGTGCGCAGCTTAGTTGCTGGATTTGTCTATATAACAATAACAATAATGACAATACTTCAAAAGTAATTCCTTTGGTTCTGAAGCACTTTGGGGTGTCCTGAGGAGATGATGGGTGCTTTATAAATGCAAGTTCCTTCTTTCTTTTCAGTTGTGCTTGCTGTTTTATTGTCTTTAATAAGTACGTCTTTGAAACTAGGTATTGAGCTAATAGGAGTTTCCCTCTTTTCCGACATTATTTATCAAATGAAGTGATTGTTTGTGTATGTTCCACAGGATGATTCTACTGGGGAGCTGATTTTTGATGAAGTGTTTCACGCACTCTCGAGGTGTTTAGTGGAATTGTTGCGACCGTTTAAAGTCCCGGGTACAGAAATAGTGTTTCAACCAGAGATCTTCATTACTATCCTTGCTTATTCTTCCATCATAGGACTCCAATCTCACCAGGTGAGCACTTGGTTAGCCTTAAGAATTAAGGGTCATTTCTCTGCCTGAGGCTGCCGATTCCTACATTGTTACCAACGTCATGTTAGTGAGTAAAACAAAGACCTTTTTTTGACTTAATGCAACACCCCACTAAAAAAAAAGATTTAGCCCCTGGGAAAGGCTGGTGTTGAAATTAATGCCCCTGCATAACTTACAATATGTTATATTCATGTTGTGTAAACTTAGAGGACCAGTGATGACAAAAGTGGAAGGAAAAGATCATTGCTGGGCAGGATTAACATTGGAACAGGAGTATGCTATTCAGCCTGTTTCGCTGCACATGGGATAACTTGCGGTTTTATTTCTGAAGCTGGGATTCTTATACATATGGGCTTAAGTGTGCTTGCATGGAAGTGCTTTACCAAGCTTGCATATGTACAGGAAACTCTCGTTTAAATGGCACCTAAATATCCGGAATTCTCTATTAACCGGCAAAATTCATACTCCGAAATCAACACCTCAATAACCGGCAATGTTGCCGAGTCTGAGTCTCCTGCGGTGGCCAAGTTAGTCAGTGGGGGTAGTTCTCCAAACTGCCACTACTCGGCTTCTTGGCGCTGTCAGAAGTCCGAACACCTCAATAACAGGAGTCTGACTCTTCCGCGCTGTATACAGTCGTTTATTGTATACGTTTTGTTTTACTGTTAATTAAGTAATTAAAGAGTTATGGATTACCCTCAACTGGCAGTACTGTACTTTAATCAAGCATCTTCCACCATCCATTTAACACAACATTCTGTAGGTGAGTACCCAATTACTGTATACTGCACATTTCTTGATTTTTTAATTTTTGTTTGTTAAAAATAACCTCGGTAGATAACCCTCTCCGTCATCCGGAATTTTTAATCAACTGGCACCATCCCGGTCCCGTCGGTGCCTGATACCAAAGAGTTTCCTATAGAATGATCCTTATTTCCTCTCCACGCAGTTCAATAAAGTTACTTGATCCAATGATCCTGAATTGCCCATGGCTAGAAAATAATCAACTTTTTCTTTCTGTTTATCTCTTCCTCCTGCCATTGTTGCTTCTTTCTTCAAGTGGGACAGTCTGGCAGTGGCTGCTCTTAATGCTCGCCATTATCATTGTTACTTTGACAAACAGGATAAAACTTAAAATAACAGAAAATGCTGGAAAAACTCAGCAGGTCAGGCAACATCCGTGGAGAGAAATTTGAGTTGACGTTTCGGGTCGAACCCTTCAAAACTGGAAAGAAAAGAAACTAGATCGAAGGCAGGGCTGTGATCGGACAAAAGAATAAAAGAAACAAAAGAAGTAAAAGAGATTAGAAGCTAGATGAGATGGTAATAGGCTGAGATTAGGTGTAAAGTGTACTGGCAGGGCAAGAGATAGCTGCCAGGTGTGAGAGAGAAACAAAAGGAAAGGGGGGGGGGGGGGGGGGGAAGGAGTGGAAAAATTACAAGAAAAAATGAAATAGGGGCCGAGCTTATGATCTGAAATTGTTGAACTCGATATTGAGTCCGGAAGGCTGCAGAGTGCCTAATCGGAAGATGAGGTGCTGTTCCTCGAGTTTACGTTGAGCTTCCGTGGAACAATACAAGAGGCCAAGGACGGTGAGGTCCGAGTGGGAATGGAGCGGTGAATTAAAATGACAGGCGACCGGAAGCTCGGGGTCACCCTTACGGACTGAACGGAGGTGTTCCGCAAAGCGGTCACCCAATCTGCGTTTGGTCTCCCCAATGTAGAGGAGACCGCATCGTGAGCAGCGAATACAGTATACTAGATTGCGAGAAGTACAAGTAAATCGCTGTTTCACCTGGAAGGGGTGTTTCGGGCCCTGGACAGTGGGAAGGGGGGAGGTATAGGGGCAGGTGTTACATCTCCTCTGCTTGCACGGGAAGGTGCCAGGCGAAGGGGAAGGGCTGTTTGGGGTGATAGAGGAGTGGACTAGGGTGTCTCGGAGGGAGCGGTCCCTGCGGAATGCTGAAAGGGGAGGGGAGGGGAAGATACGTTTGGTGCTGGGATCACTTTGGAGGTAGCGGAAATGCCGGAGGATGATCCGTTGAATGTGGAGGCTGGTGGGGTGAAAGGTGAGGACAAGGGGAACCCTATCGTGGTTCCGGGAGGGAGGGGCAGGGGTGAGGGCAGAAGTGCGGGAGATAGAACTGACACGGTCGAGGGTAGTGTCAACCACGGTAGAGGGGAATCCTCGGTTGCGGAAAAAGGAAGACATGTCTGAAGCACTGGTGTGGAAGGTGGCATCGTCGGAGCAGATACGGCGGAGACGGAGAAACTGGGAGAATGGAATAGAGTCCTTACAGGAAGCGGGGTGGGAGGAAGTGTAGTCCAGGTAGCTGTGGGAGTCAGTGGGCCTGTAGTTTCTTTTCTTTCCAGTTTTGAAGTAGGGTTCGACCCGAAACGTCAACTCAAATTTCTCTCCACGGATGTTGCCTGACCTGCTGAGTTTTTCCAGTATTTTCTGTTGTTATTTCGGATTTCCAACATCTGCAGTATTTTGCTATCGTACTAGGATAAAACTTAGCCTAGGATGGACTGGTTCTGAAAGTATGTTTCCCCTTTTCTAGCTCCTTCCCTTGAGAGCAGTGAGCCAGATAGCTGAATCATGGATCTAAGCTTGAATCATTTTGGTTGAGGGTGTTTTTTGGGTGCTCAATGACGCAGCAGGGCACATCTCTCTTTTACCGCTCGGATCTGGGTTCAAATCCAGTGCAGATGGACATGAAAATTTCCCCCCTGCTGACCGTAATAATCCCAAGTGAAACAAATTTGAGTCGTCAACCCAATTCCTGGTGTGTGTGAGTCCACAGGTTATAATAGGAGAAAAATTAACATATAAATGCCACTAAATGTATTAGTGGTTTACTTTTGTACTAAATGAATTTTCACAGCTCAAGGATAGTGTAAAGATGAAAGTATCTACTGGTGGAGTAGAATTCTTAATTGTGTTTAGACCCGTTGTTCAAAACAATGTAAATGGAGCTTTAATAACAATAGAAAATGCTGGAAAAACTCAGCAGGCCAGGCAACATCCGTGGAAAGAGAAATAGAGTCAACGTTTCAGGTCGAAACCCTTCGTCAGGACTGAAAAAACACAGGAAATGAAACAGATTAAAAGGCCAGTTTGGGGACTGGGAAATGGGGATGAAAGAACAAAAGAGAAGTGAAGAGACATTAAGAGGTGTTCAAAACCAGACGAGATGGTGATTGGACTAGTAAAGAGACAAAAGACGGCTCTAGATTGGGTGTGAAATGCACTGGCAGAATGAGAGACAGCTGCCATGTGGGAGAGAAAAAAAGGGGGAAGGGCACAAAACAAAGGTGTGGATAAAAAATATATATAAAAATGTAATAGTGGCCGATTTTATGATCTGAAATTGTTGAACTCGATATTGAGTCCGTAAGGCTGTAAAGTGCCTAATCGGAAGATGATAAATGGAGTTTTACCCTGTCTCTAATCTGCGCTATATTTAAACTGGGAGTGCGTGATACTGACATTGAAATTGGGTGCAAGTAGGAACGGATCACTCATCTCACTGTGGATCATTCCTCACCTTTTATGAACATGACATTTTCTTAAAAATAAGAGTGTTTTATGGCCAAGCTAATTGACTGCCTGTTCTTACAGATGTATGTTCCATCTGTGATGCTTATATGTCTGCTTGTATGTGCATGCAATAGATACCCTTGTAGCTGACTGTCTTCTGATCTTCGTGAGTGTCTATGCACTGTAGGTTCTAGTTCAAGGCTGTCTATTGGATCGAGCCAACTTGGAAACTTTCCATCAGAATATCTATCAGCAGTTACGAGCATTTGAAAGCAATGTAGCTGAGGTTCTTCAACAGCACTACAAGCCCAAAGCACAGGTCAGTATCGCAGTAAAAGGGGAGGGGAAGAGTAATTCAGTCACCTGAGTAATGCAGTCCTAAGAGCTTTTAGTGCTAACTGGCAATCTCTGAGAGGCTAGTGTAAGAAATGGAAATTATACTTTAGTTTAGCAAAGGGACTTTTGAAGCTGAGCAGTTAATGTGTACAAATTTAAATATTGTAGAAGACGCATCACCCTCCTAATCTGTGTTATGTGGGAGTAATAAAATGAGGCAGTATGCTAAGATTATTATTCTGCATCTAACATACAAGGCAGGAAAATGTTGCATATCCAAGAAGTAACATTTCTGACCTCATTGTGCAGGAAAATTCACCATTCCCCCCCCCCCCCCCGCCAAAAAAAAAGTCAGCGCGGATTTTTTTTTACAGGGTTGTGGCCACCTCATATTATTATTTCTCAAACAACTGGTAAAGTATGACTACAGCCCTTAAATAAGCACAAAGTGGAAGCCTTGCCAGGTGATATACCCGTGTGTTGGCTCTCCAATATATCATGTGGTAGAATGGTAGGGCGTGGATGTTCCCGTTTTCTCCCTCCACCACACCCCAGGACAGTAACTTCCAAATCTCAGTTGTGCTGTGAAGGATGGACGAAGCATCGACCGGGCACTTTCCTCACTGGAAGGAAATTCAAAACTCCAGTGGGCTACAGATGCAAAAGAACCTTGATTGTAAAGATCTGTTTAAATGATCAGAATTTTAATTTTATTTTACTTGTTGCTAATTCCTGATTTATATCTAATCTCTTGCCTCTTTCTCACAGTCTGATAGGCCCATTTTATCCCAAGGGGATACTACTGACGCCTTCTATGATCAGTCTTCACGGAAGATGACTTTTTCCATGGTAACATCGGATATGGGACTCGTCAACATGATCCGCAATGGCATTCTAGCGCTTCAGTTACTGCCGTCCAACTCCAGTGCAGGTTAACAATGTATCTTTCTAATTGAAGTTTTAAGCCCAAGACAATCTGGTTCTTTTAATCCCATAAATAAGCCATTGCCTACTTCAGATCTCAACTGGATCAATTGATTCCTATTAGCCAAGGAGGAAAGGATGTGCCTAATCAGTTGTGTGGTACACTCTCTTGGTTTCCCCTAGTGCGAGGAAGAATTGGAGGGTGAGACAACCCCTGCATGGTTCATGCATCACTGGTTAAAGAATGGCAGAAATGCAGACAAGTCCCCTCCTCCCTGAGGAAATGGTACAAGAATGGCCATTCAATAAGATCACTGCTGATCTTCTACCTCAACTCCACCTTCCCGCACTATCCCACTTGGTTCCCCTAGTCTTCAAAAGCCTATCGATCTCTGCCTTGGAAATACTCAACGACTGAGCACCCACAGCCCTCTGGGGTAGAGAATTCCAAAGATTCACAACCCCTCATCTCAGTCCTCAATGGTCGACCCCTTATTCTGAGAGTGTGACCCCTCTAGTTCTAGACTCCCCAGCCAGGGGAAACATCTTCCCAGCATCTACCCTGTCAAGCCCCTGTAAGAATTTTATACGTGGGTATTGCAGTATTGTGGTGCTGTATGTCGATTGTTTTTCTTCATCAAGCAAGCAACTGAATGATACTTGAACTGTAAATGAGGGTTGCCTGACTGATTCTAGCCAAATCAAAATGTGTTGGCTGCTGGTGAGTTCCACAATATGGATGTGAAGAATTATCTTGGCCTGTAATTTGCAATGAAAAGCTAAGTGGTACCCTCATCTGAACTACATTTTATTTAATGTTTTTTCAGTTTTTGTGCTTATGAACTTTTCAGATGATTCAGGTTGAACATTTATCAAACTGTGAGGGTAACCTGAACCCCAAGCTGGGTGTGGACATCAAAAGTTCACAGTTCTAAAATAATATAGAAACTCACTATTCTGCAGTGAAATTGTGGGACTCAGTGCAGCACCACTGCAGTGTTCTTCCAATGTTCCCACTGAATGGGCTTATTTCTCTTACAGGTATAATAATCATCACTGATGGTGTAACAAGTGTACCAGATATCGCAGTATGTGAAACATTATTAAACCAACTGCGCTGTGGCACGATTGCCTGTTCCTTTATACAGGTGACCTTACATTTCTAACTGAAGCCTTTGACCTCAAGAGAAAAAGCTGCTTCTGTGGTTGTATAAAAGTGGGTGTGCTTCTTGCAGGTTGGAGGTGTGTACTCGTATGACTGCAGCTTTGGTTACGTGCCAAACTTGGAGCTAATGAAGTTCATTGCCATGGCAACGTTTGGATCCTACATGTCCTCGTGCCCAGAAATCACTGAAAGTAGCCTCAATATGAATGCATACCACAAAGCGTTCCTACTGTACAGCTTCTTGAGACCTGGAGAGTCTATGAACCCAGAGTATTACTGTGGTAAGTATATCACAGAATCACAGAAACCCCACAGTGCAGATAGAGGCCATTTCGGCCCATCGAGCCTGCACCGACACATATCCCACCCGATCCCCGTAACCCCTACACCAACACATATCCCACCCTATCCCCGTAACCCCACGTATTTAATCCCCCTAACACTAAGGGTCAATTTATCATAGCCAATCAACCTAACCCGCACATCTTTGGACTGTGGGAGGAAACCAGAGCACCCGGAGTAAACCCACGCAAACACGGGGAGAATGTGCAAACTCCACACAGACAGACACCCGAGGCCGGATTCGAACCCGGGTCCCTGGCGCTGTGAGGCAACAGTGCTAACCACTATGCCACCGTGCTGCCCATATCTACAAGAAGTTATGGGGTGTTTGTTTATTTTATTCCGTCAGGCGTCTGACCCTTCTGTTCCTGAATTAATTTGTTTTTCTGTAAATTTAGTGTCTCAGCACAAACTGTTCAATGAGCACCTGGTGTCTGCCAGCAGTAATCCCGCACTGGCCATGAGGCGGAAGAAGCATGCTGAGAATGAGGTGCACGCAGACCTTACCAGTGTCGTGTCTGTACGGTTGCGTGAGGGATACACCGTGAAGGAACTCAACATCACTAAAGGTAAATAAATACTGCTAAAGTGCCAGAGCAACCTGGTGAAGAAGTAGTGAGGAGGGCGATGGGTTTGAAGGGGCGGTACGTGGTGGAGTGGTATACGGAGTGGATTAAGTTGTGTTGGGTGTGCAGTGAGACTGGGTGCCAGTATGACTACGATCTGTATACTGCCATTACCAAGGCAGAACTCGCTTTAACAAGAGTTAGACGTCACAATCCATGACTGCCGCAGAGTTTATCATGAACCCAATGAGTTTAGTAAAGGGTTTTCTGATTCTCAAGTTTTCCAGATGACCGTGTTACTGCAACTGTGTTGAGAGAGTTTAGTTTCCAGCTGGTACCCCTCGAAATGTCAGTGTGTTGTAACTGCATTCAGAGGAAGTAACTTTTCTTTTTTCAAGTAGTCTAAATTTGCAATCTTTATTATTTTCTTCATTTCCATTCCTAACCCTATGTCCTATAGCCAATAGTATTATATTCTATCTTTTTCTTTTTGGGGAAGCAGTTTGTCCCTACTAGGTGCCTATTCTGATGGTTTAAAGAAAGAAAGGCTTGCGTTTATATAGTGCATTTTTCGACCTCAAGAAGTCCCAAAGTGCTTTTCAGGCAATGGAGTACTTTAGAAGTGTAGTCACTGTTGTAATGTACGTGAGCTAGGTAACTTACAGTGTAGATGCTAGCACGTGCAGACCAATGCTGTAAAATGCACTTGAGTGCTTTGCAATTAGTGTAATGAAAGGAAGTCACATTTGTGATATTAATTTTTCCCCCTCTATTCATACTTCTTTTGATTTTTAGCTGGAACTCAGTTGGAAGTGAAGCTGGTACTGCTATGGAAACACAACATGAGAATCGAGTACCTCGTGGTAGCCTCATGGCCCCTGGATGCAGCTAAGCGCTTGACCTGGGTGGAGGTAACAATGGAGGGCAGCTATGATATGCTCCATGACATTAGCTGTACCATGAGGAAACCAATAACCAGCCCATATCGCACCACAGTTATCCGGCGGTTCTGGACCACTCTGCAGAGGTAAGTACATGGAACTGCATGTGAAGGGGGCAAGTGTTGTATGATTGTAAGAGTAATAGGGTATGTTTCAAAAGGGGCAGAACAATATCTTGGTCTGTCACTGGAGTGGAAGAGGGAGTGAAATTCCTGTGTCTTGTGTTTAGAGAAAAAAGGGTTAATGTCTGAATCTTGTACTTCCTTAGTATTAATCAGACGGATCAGATGCTGGTTCATCTCAAATCCTTCAACACTATCCCTGAACATTACACCATCCCGGAGAGCACCAAGAATGGGGTTCCATTATTCTACATCCCTCCAGGATCTACCACACCGGTATTGTTTAGTTAAATATCTAAAAACTAATATACTTCAAAATTACTGAATGAAGAGATATATTGATTCTGTAGATATCTATAAATTTAGAGTATTCTGAATGAACAGGACATTTTGGGATTGATTCTGTGGTTTCCTGGTTAGATCATCTACTGTTTATTCGAGAAAAAACTGATTTTCATGAGATTCTACAAAATGGTGTTAAATAAAAGAATTGTGTGCAATGTTTGCTTGACATAAGCAAGCATTGAGCTTTGGGTGGATATTGGCTGTCTCACTATATAAATGCAAATTTCTCCTTTCTATCTATTTGTTTAAAAATAATTTTGACATTGGATATTTGAATGTCATTGAGAATCCATAGTTTCTGTAAAAATTGCAGACTGAATCCATTTTAAATTTGCAAGCTTGTCAAATAAGTGGTAAGGTTAGCAGAGGGAGAGGGGAAAAAGGGCATTTTTTTTAGATGCCTGCCAATTTTATTTAGACTGAACAAATATTTTCTAGATAAACATTCTAGCCGCAGTTAGCATACGCTCAAACCTTGACTGATTTATCATGTCCCTAAAATTAAACATTAGCCAATCGAAAGCGTAACCTGATGGAGCATGCCCTCAACATAGGGTGTAGTTGTGATTTAAAGCAATATGAGATATGATTAATTCTGACCACCATCGTAATAACTATAGGAAGCGATAAAGTTGGCTTTGTGATCTAAAAGCTTTTTTGGTATTGCACAATCTGACCCTGTCAGGTAAGAATTTTTTCCCCCACTGATTTCATACTTGATTAGTAAGAGTTATATGTTGAAGATGTAATTCCATTTTGGTTATTTCAGTGGGGAATGCAGAAAACCTCATCTCATTCAGGCTTTTGCAAAGATTCGGTGCTTCCTGACATGATATGATACCAAAGCTAAGATGGGCAGCTCAGAAATTGCACAGTTGGATAAAATATGTACGAGGGAAGAACAATTACAAATGTAATTATATGTGGACAAGTGTAAAGTACTGCTAGTAGGAAGGAAAAATGGGTGTCGCACATCTTCCATGAATATAAAAGCAAAATACTGTCGATGCTGGAAATCTGAAATAAAAACAGAAAATGCTGGAAATACTCAGCAGATCAGGCAGCATCTGTGGAGAGAGAAACAGAGTTAACGTTTCAGGTTGATGGCCCTTCGTCAGAGCTGGAAAAAGCTGGAGATGGAACAGGTTTTTAAGCAAGTGCGGGGGGGGGGGGGAGGAAAAAACAAAAGGGAAGGTCTGTGATGGGCTGGAAGGCAGGAGAGATTAAGAAAGATTAAGAGATGGTTCAAGGCAAAAGGAGATGGTAATGGGACAAGTTAAGAAACAAAAGATGGCTCTAGATGAAGTGTAAATGGCGCTGGCAGAATGAAAGACAGCTGCCATGTGGGAGAGAGAAAAAAATAATAATAAAATGAATGGAGAAAAAAAAAAGGATAGGGGCAGAGGTTACGATCTTCCATGAATATGTTGAGATAGCTAAGAATGAAATTTTAAAAGTTGAGAGACCTTAGTAGGCTCAACGCTCAATATTTCCAACCAATGCAGAATAGCGGTCAACAAAGCCAATAGAATATTGAACTATGTGGCCAAAATAGTAGAATACAGGTCATAGGAAGTCATGATTAGACTGTATAGTGCTCCGGTCAGACTGCACCTTAAGTGTGGTGTTGGTGTTGGTCACTGAAGCACAAGGGAGACATTCTGGTACTGGTGCACAGTGCAGAGAAGAACCATGAGGCTGATTTCCAGTGTCAAGGTCTAGGCTATGAGGAAGGTTTGGAGAAATTTGGTTTTTCACCCTTGAACAGAGGTTTGAGTAAACTAGGCCTTTATTCTCTTGAATTCAGAAGAATGAGAGGGGATCTCATTGAAGCATACAAAATTATTACAGGGCTTGATAGGGTGGATGCTGGGAGAATGTTTCCCTTGGCTGGGGAGTCTTGAACCAGGGGCCACAGCCTCAGGATAAAGGGTAGGCCATTCAGGACTGAGATGAGAAGACATTTCTTCACACAGAGAGTGGTGAATCTTTGGAATTCTCTACCCCAGAGGGCTGTGGAGGCTCAGTCATTGGGTATATTCAAAACAGAAGTCGATAGATTTCTGACTAGTAAAGGCATCAAGGGATATGGCGATAAGGCCGGTGAATGGAGTTGAGGCAGAAGATCAGCCATGATCTCATTGAATGGTGGAGCAGGCTCAAAGGGCCAAATGGCCTACTCCTGCTCCTATTTCTTATGTTCTTATGTTTCTGCGAGATGTCTTATAGTGGTATATGACATATTAAACATATGGGAAAGGTAAGTTTGGAAAACAACTTTAACCTAAATTGCAAGAGTATGACAAGACAGAAAAAGCAAATTCAGGTTTGAAATTCTTCACTAAGAGTAATCAATATATGGATTGACTTTCAGATAAAGTAATGGAAGCAAAAACCCTGAAATAATTTAAGAACCAATTGGGTGCTACAAAGTAGGGACTTTAGAGTTGTTCTGGTTGGATAAGCTAAGATGAGCCATATCATAGAATCATACAGTGCAGAAGGAGGCCATTCGGTCCATTGTGTCTGTGCTGGATATTTGAAAGAGCTATCCAATTATCCAAACAAACTTTTCCTGATTTATGAGTGGGAAGAGCATTTATTCAGAGAAAAAGCTCATCCCTCCATCTCACTGTTTTATATCAGTGCACCTCGGGCACTGCTACTGTGTTCTTTTCGAGAGTAATTGGCCATTCTTTAGCTTCTGACTAAAGCATGCACTTTGTTCAGCACCTATAGAAGGTCAGATTGCTGTGGTTCAGATTTGCGTTGTTGAATTGTACATTTTGACGGTAAAGAAGTTTGTAACCATTGATGTGTGTCTTCCTTAGGTGCTGTCACTGCAGCACAGTGGCTCTAAGGACTCCAGCCAATCCCAGTTTGCCTCTTACTGGAAGCCTATCTTATCGATGGATGCCAGCTTCTGGCAGCGGTGGCTTCACATGCATCGCATTGGCATACTGCTGGAACATGATATGTAAGTTGGTATTCACCTGGTTTCGTCTACTCAATGTACACTCACCCTCAGATTTTAGGGAGATGGGAAGTAGTGCTTACCCCCGCCCCCCCCCCCCCCATCCCCCCTCCAGACTCTCAATATTGTGGTTTTGTTGCAAGAGATCTTTTATAGCCGCAGCAAAAAAACCTCAATATAAAGAAAATATCGTGCCGTAGCTGCTCTTGATGGGTTACTCCGTGCTGTGTCCCACAGAAAAATCTTGCATTTATATAGCACCTTTCACGACCACCGGACATCCCAAAGCATTTAACAGCCAATGAAGTACTTGTGTAGTGTAGTCACTGTTGTAATGTAGGAAACGCGGCAGCTCCCACAAACAGCAATGTGAGAATGACCAGATCATCTGTTTTAGTGATGCTGATTGAGGGATAAATATTGGCCGGGACACTGGAGAGAACTCCCCTGCTCTTCTTTGGAAAAAGAAGAAGCCATGGGATCTTTTAGGTCCACCTGAGAGAGCAGACGGGGCCTCGGTTTAATGTTTCATCCAAAAGACGACACCTCTTGACAATGCAGCACTCCCTCAGCACTGCACTGGAGTGTCAGCCGAGATTTTTTGTGCTCTAGTCTCGGGAGTGAGACTTGAACCCACAACCTTCTGACTCAGAGGTGAGGGTGCTACCAACTGAGCCACTGGCTGACACGCAAGTCATTAACATTAACAATTTATGACTTTTATTGTCTCTAATTCTTGTTTTAATGAGATTTTACCCTCTTCTCTTTAGCCCAGTGCCAAAGCATATCCATACACCAGGGAGTAATGGCCGCTACAGTACCATCCAGTGTCGCATCTCTCTCTCTGCATTAACTTCCCTCCTGCGGGATTGGAGCAGTTTTGTGCTGGTAGAAGGATACTCCTACGTTAAACTCCATTACAAGTAATAATTCATTTTTACTTAATATTTTTCCAGTCACAACATCCTTGGAGCATGCTACATGCTATAGTTGTGTGGCTTTGGAGTATCCAATGAGAGTACTGTTCTGCACATTGTTTCAGGACTGGCAATAAACAACAGGCTTAAGACTAAGAACATGTAGGTTCTTCTGTAATCAGTTGGCACTGTCATAATGCTGGGCAGTATAATGGCTTTTTTAATGCATGGGTGTCTGAGGTGGCGTTAATGTGCTATACCCAGCTGTTTTGTCTGAGATGTTGGGAGTACAGTACTTCCATTGTTTCTGATAGAGATATTTGAGGGAATTGTGTCTCACTGAAGTAAGGGAATTAACTGAACCTGTGAAGTGAATACTGGGGTGGGGAGTAATTTCTGTATGCTAGAGATGAGTACCTCTGCTTCCAACATATTTCACTATCTCAAAGTGTTGCCTGAATCAAAATAATGTTTGTTTAATTTGTAGTGGAACGGATCAGCCTCCTTCTTCCTTTTACCTCGTCCGGGTTATTTCCAAAGCTCCGTGCATGGTCCTCCGTCTGGGATTTCCTATTGGAACGCAAGCACAAGCTAGGAATAAGGTATGCGTTCCGGGAGCTTGGAGGTATGCAGTGGCGCGGAGACTAAATAGCTGTACTGTTGGAGGCATGGCCGTCTTGGGCTCAAAACAGCATTTGCCTTGAATTTGGGATATTTACAATTTCTTTTTCCTGAACCAACAGATTGTGACCAATTGGAAAACATTTGTTGTATTAAAGGGGTAGATAACTCTAATGAACCCTGCCATAGCCCTGATTCTGCATTTTTCTCTTGTTTCTCTCCCATCTTCCTCGTGCCCTCCCCGAGCTCATTGTGTCCATGAGACCCAACTCCTGCGCCTTTGACCCTATACCCACCAAACCGCTAACCACCCAATTTCCCTTCCTGGCCCCCATGTTGGCTGATATTTATCACGGTTCACTCTCCTCAGGTACTGTCCCCCGCCCCTTCAAATCTGCTGTTATCACCCCTCTCAAATTGGGTAGTTATTTACTAGATGAGGAACAGGAAACAACAGTGGTGATGGAGAAATTACCTGCTATTAATCCACCCAATGATGCGTCATTAGAATAAAAATTTAAAACTTAAACGTGGTTTTAAAAAAAAAACTTGTGATTGAATTATGTCACCTTCCTGCGTCCTTCATTCTCAGCAACAGACTAGATGTATACTTCTCTTGAAAAAGAAAACATTCTCTAAAGGTAATGATTTGACTTTGAGGTGCTGGTGAATTAGTGGTGCACCGTAAGGCTAGCTGATGATTGATGAGGTTCCTCAGGCTCCGACTAGTATAGTAATCACTGCTGGAAGTCTCCCCTCCAATAATGATACAAAGCTAGCAACTCCACATTGCATTAAGCAGTCATACTGGATATATTGTATGAAGAACAAAGGATGAAAGAACATATATTGCAAGGACTCCAGTTATTCACAATATATATTAATGATCTAGACGAGGGAACTAGATGTAATATCTCCAAGTTCGCAGACGACACAAAGCTGGGTGGGCGTGTGTGCTGTGAGGAGGATGCAGAGAAACTCCAGTACGATTTGGACAGGTTGGGCGATATGGCAGATGCAGTATAATGTGGATAAATGCGAGGTTATCCACTTTGGTGGCGAAAACAGGAAGGCAGATTATTATCTGAACGGTAATAGATTGGGAAAAGGGGAAGTGCAACGAGACCCTGGGTGTCCTTGTGCACCAGTCGCTGAAGGTAAGCATGCAGGTGCAGCAGGCGGTTAAGAAGGCAAATGGTATGCTGGCCTTCATAGCGAGAGGATTCGAGTACAGGAGCAAGGATGTCTTGCTGCAGTTGTACAGGGCCTTGGTGAGACCACATCTTGAGTATTGTGTGCAGTTTTGGTCACCTTATCTGAGGAAGGATGTTCTTGCCATGGAGGGAGTGCAGCGAAGATTCACCAGACTGATACCTGGGATGGCAGGAATGACATATGAAGAGAGACTGGGTCGATTAGGCTTATATTCGCTGGAGTTTAGAAGAATGAGAGGGGATCTCATTGAAACGTATAAAATTCTAACAGGACTAGACAGACTAGATGCAGGAAGGATGTTCCCAATGGCGGGGGAGTCCAGAACTAGGGGTCACAGTCTAAGGATAAGGGATAAGCCATTTAGGACAGAGATGAGGAGGAATTTCTTCACCCAGAGAGTGGTGAACCTGTGGAATTCTCTACCACAGAAGACAGTTGAGGCCAATTCATTAAATATATTCAAGAAGGAGTTAGATATATTTCTTAAGGCTAAGGGGATCAAGGGATATGGGGAGAAAGCAGGGGCAGGGTACTGAATTCGGATGATCAGCCATGATCGCATTGAATGGCGGAGCAGGCTCGAGGGGCCGAATGGCCTACTCCTGCTCCTATCTTCTATGTTTCTATGCAAATATGTATGCAGCCCTTTGTCTGGCATATGTCTATGCAAGTATGAAAGCAACACGGGATCAACTATACCATGGTAATTCATGGCCAGACTAATTTTTTTTTATTAACGTTAGATGCAGAAAACTGTTTTCTGACTTTGTTTGTCAGTGAATGATATAATGATCATCAGGAAACTTATAATTCCACTATTCAGAATAGCAATATTCCAGTTTTGCTCTGCAGCATCTGAATGAGTGTGGGAGTGTTTGATATCTGCCACAGTAATTGATCACCCAGCTCCCAGTTCTGACGAAAGGTCATCGACCTGAAACGTTAACTCTGTTTCTCTCTCTCCGCAGATGCTGCCTGACCTGCTGAGTATTTCCAGCATTTACTGTTTTTTTATAATTGATCATCCTGTACTGCACCACATGCTGAATATTCTCTGTGGTTATATTGGCAGATTGTGGATGAGCTGCGAGATCAGATACTCTCACTGCGTTTTCCCCAGCGGGTGCAGAGCAAAGAAGCAACGCCAAAAATCAAGAGGAAACTGTTGGGGAACGCCTCGCCTTCAAAGTCTCCCCCACTTCCTGCCACACAGCTGGCACTCTCTGATCGACCTTGTGTTGTTATACTGAAAAAACCACTAGAAAAGCTCCTCATTAGGTATTGGTCAATGGACAATGGTTTGGAAAACCTCTGCTATGACACCACAACCATCCCAATTTTGGGCCTGAATCCATGTAACCGCAGAACAACATTGACTTATCAAAGAAAGTGTAATGTTAGGCATGAATCAGTGTATCTATGTGTTGGCATGCCCATATCAGAAATGGTGTTGTACTAGAGCGTATATAAATGTAACTGGTAGCACTATGTAATAACATACTAGTATTAGAGAGGGTCATGTAATATCAGGAAGATTAAAAAAGGAGGTAAGTGTATGTGGGAGATGCACCAAAAAATCGTGATAAGGTTTTACAGGAAACTTTGTGATATCCGGCACCGACGGGACCGGCGTGTTGCCGATCTATCAAAACTGCCGGACATACAAAGTTAATGTTGAAGCATATGGAGGTTTTCATCTCCGTATCTGACAACAAACACTGTTGCTTAGCAACAGCTTCTAAAGAGTCGGCTGCAGCTGCAAGCGTCTCTAGCTGAAGCTGTTGCTATAGCTACAGACCTTGCAGTGCCTGACTGGGAAAAAAAAAGAACGAGAACTAAAAAAAACTTATAGAAAACGGCTCCTGATTTTTGCCGTTAGATCGAGTATTCCGGACATACAACCTCCGGATAAACCAAAGTTTCCTGTACACCTTTTTACGTATGATATTTGAATTTTTAGTTTAGCTTCCCTTACCTTTTGGGGTTCAAAGGTAAGAAAATATGGCAGGAACGCCGCAATTGTGTTTGGAGGTTAAGAAAAGATTTCTGGATGTTGCTCTAATATTCACTTACATGCTATTTCATGTGTGTTTCCAAGGTATGAGAAGCTTCCATCAGACTATCGGACTCCCTTCATCCTGAACTTGGACAACTGTGGACACCCAGCCTCTATGTCGGGAGCTACGACAATGACAACCAATCGCACAGCTTCCTCCACACTCGCCTCTCTGTCTCGTTACTTCTATCATCAGCGCTGGGTGTGGTCTGTGCAGCCAGGTTTGGGGCCGTCCGTGCCCATCACTTCGGCGGCACAGATACTTTCTACTCTCACCGAGTAAGAACATGATTAGTATTAGAGTTTGGTGTGTGGAGAAATATTTTAAGAAAGAATCTTAAGTATGCAAGAGCACCAAATCTGTTTAGCCTATTCAGTCTGTTCCATGAACACATGATTTGATGCTTCAAAAGATACTTTATGCCAAACTTAGTTTGCAGCAATAAAAACAGAAAATGCTGGAAATACTCAGCAGATCAGGCAGCATCTGTAGAGAGAGAAACAGTTAACGTTTCAGATTGATGTGAAACATTAACTCTGTTTCTCTCTCTACCAGATGCTGCCTGACCTGCTGAGTATTTCCAGCATTTTCTGTTTTTGTTTCCGATTTCCAGCATCCGCAGTATTTTGCTTTTGTGTTAGTTTGCAGCAACTTTAATTAATCATGCTTCCTGCTGGCTCTATCCTGAATTTGCACAAAATGCCTCTCTACATCCACTTAATTTATCCTTGTTATTTCAAAAACTTGATTCCTCTTCCCCGTTTAAGTTGCGGTTTTCAAACTGGCTTGGCAGATATTTGGGGTTCCAGAAGGAAGTCTGGAGACCTGTGAGTTTCATAGTGAGATCTGGATTTCTGAAAGTGTGCCTGTAATTACATAAGACTGTCCACCTGGAGGGGCTGCACTCTAATCATTTATCACCAAGAATCATAAGAGTGGTTTTTGTTTCAGTTTTTCCTCAGTTGGGCAGTTTTTTGGTAGCCCTAGTGATGTGCATCATTTCGTAAAATGTGCATGTGACAATGTGCAGGACAAGGAACAACAAACAAAGAAGTCTGCAGTTAGGAGGGATTTCTACTCGTAAAAAAAAAATTGGACATTGCAATGAGCATTCCCTTCAGTGAGGATTTACCTGCATTTGTAGCCGCAGCCTGTGTCCGCTGTGCGTTATCTGCTTCATGACCTCTCCCTATGATGTAATAATGCCCACAAACCCCAGCCAGCATTTGACTGCGGAAGACCCTGAGCATGCTAACAAGCTGCAGGATTATTTTAAAGTTGGGAGCTGAGTGTTTCCTTTTTCCCCCAAAGAAAAACAACAAATCATCGCCACTGTCTGGAGAAAGTCTTCTCATTTTTCCCTGTGATCACGAGCACAGTGTTTCACTTGCCAGTACTAATGAAAGACATTTTCTGTAGTGAAAGCACTGTCTATTTGGATTTGTTATATTTTACAAAAGTTGTAGGACCAGAGATCTGTGAAAGTGTGTCATTATTTGCAGATGGTCCCCATGACAAGAAAGTTTGCAAACCTTTAAATATGTTATTAGATACTTTTTGAAAATAAAACAAAGAGAAATATTACATCGTAGGGAGAGGTCATGAATATCAGGCACAGGCACTGACGTAAGAAAACTACTAGGCACTTGGTCTAAGCGTTAAACAAAGCTTTAATCAACTGTTTTACAACATGGAGGTCTACTTGTGTCCTTCACTAGTTCCTGTTAAGAATGTCCTGCGCAAACTGGGCCCGTGCCCGAGTATTTATACTCTCCCTGGACAGCGCCACCCGCAGGCCGCGCAGTATTATTTCATAAGTCTTTTTGTCATGAATGACTGATTCATGTCAGATGCGATGGTCCGAATGGCCTCCTTCTGTGCCGTAAATTTTTATGATTATAATTGAAATGTCTCCTGGGCTCATTGAACCAAACACAAAGTTTAAAAGAACTGTGGAAAAGGTACATTTATTCTCCAGACAAAAATGGAAAGATTACTTTTCAATATAATGTTTCTGTTCACAACTGATGAACTGTGAATAAAGATCAATCTAACTGCCACCACAGGGCCACAATCTTCGTTTAACTGTCCTGTTTTCTCTGTTTCCATATGTAGAATTCGTCTATCTGAAGGGTTCCACTTTGCTGCCACTGGAGATGGCATTGTCACCATGGTGATTGAGTTACCTATGAAGGTAGGGACGAGGCGTTGCTTAAGAGTGCAGTAGTTGAAAGTTCACCTACCTAGGTAGCTGAGCATTCTGATTAGAAATGACAGTCCTGCACTGTAAAGGAAACCGGTCTCCTAGTTAGATGGGTACAACTTTGTGTGGGTTGGTCACCACTAGCTCTCCCTCCTCAATGAAGCAAACTGGGTGGAGCCTACCTGGCAAGCCTATAAGTATTCGAGAAGGTAATGACTCAGTCCTGGAAAGCAATGTTAGGAAATTGTTTTGTCAATTAATTATCCATGTTATGTGCATTGCATATTGAAACTGTTAATCCAGTTAATTCTACTTATTGGGGATTGGCTGATGTGCATTGTTGGAATTGTTTACTAATACAATTTGTTTGGATGCAGGGCAATTCGAGATGCGATGATAATGATGAGCTCCACACGTGCCTAGTACAATACATCATCTTTCCACCTCACTCTACATCTACCAAAGACAGGTAAGGTTCTGATATATAAAACTGCTGTTCGTGAGTTTTCTGGAATCTGTATGCATTAGTCCCTTTATGGCCTGAACTAAGCAGATTGCTTGTGGTAGATGGTGATTCCAGAGGACAGATAAGAGAAGTAATATTTTTATACCTTTGAAGTCCAAACACAATGGTGGCATTAAATAGTCATTGTGTATTTATGGCTTTTTAAAAAATCTAGATGGAGGCTCCATGAGTGATCCCTGCTGTAATTTTTAATTCACGATCTCTGAAAATGCTACTTGAGATGAGGTCTAGGAGATACACAGGAGTATATTGGGGGTGAATTATACTTTATAGATTTACTAGCTGAAGTGCCCGGCGGTGCCGAGGCTTTTTCGAGGGCATGTTGTTGTTGGAAGAGAGAGAGCGAGCGACTGGGGGGAAGAGAGCGAGCGACTGGGGGGAAGAGAGCGAGCGACTGGGGGGAAGAGAGCGAGCGACTGGGGGGAAGAGGAGGGGAGGGGGGAAGAGGGGGGGGAGGGGGGGAATGGGAGGGGGGGAAGGGGGAGAGTCCCCGAGCCCCCTGATCTCCGCCCCCCATCACCCGAGCACCGCTCTCCCGAGCCCCGCCCCCCCGATCTCCCGAGCCCCGCCCCCCCCCCGATCTCCCGAGCCCCCCCCCCCCCCCCCCGGATCTCCGGAGCCCCACCCCCCCCCCCGAACTCCCGAGGTTGCCCCCCCCCCGACCTCCCGAGGCTCGCCCCCGATCTCCCGAGGCTCGCCCCCCCCCCCCCCCCACCGCTCTCCAGAGCCCCGCCCTCCCGAGCTGGCTTCAAGGCCGCCGATTGCGGCTGTGAGAGACGGCTGGCGGGCCCGGTTGCCGGGGTAACCCTTCCCGCTCACCAAGCCCCGCCCGAGATCCGCACTCCCGAGAGCCCCGCCCCCCCCCCCCGCCCGAGCCGAGCGGGGAACAGAGAGAGACGCCGCGCCCCACCCTCCCGAGCTGGCTTCAAGACCGCCGATTGCGGCTGTGAGAGACGGCCGGTGGGCCCGGTTGCCGGGGTAACCCTTCCCGCTCTCCAAGCCCCGCCCGAGATCCGCACTCCCGAGAGCCCCGCCCCCCCCCCGCCCGCCCGAGCCGAGCGGGGGAACAGAGAGAGACGGCGCGTCTCTGCTGCTCCTGCTGCGCGCGCACCCTGACCCTCGTGACCCTCGTAGCTGACGCCGTTGTCCCGGGTAACGTGACACGGGGGCGGGGGGTCGGGGGGGAGGCTGAGGAGCTTAGCAGAAGCCGTGGGACAATTACCTAGCTCGGGCCAGGCTGGGTAAGAAAGCCCCAGGCTTTGAGGCCTAACAAAAATGGGGAAAGGTAGGAAAAAGAATCTTGAGGTTAGAGAAAAGATTTACAAATGAATGAACTTTTATAAAAAACAATTTTAATAAAAGCAATTTTATTTTGCTGGAAATGTATATTTGAAAAGAAAGATGCAGAAAGCAGGAAAAAGAATGGAAGCAAGATGGCGGCTACTCACCTCGGTTCAGAACGATAAGGCCCGCCCACACACGCACCAATTGGTCAACCGTCAGGTCACCAAAGCGTAGGATTGGTCAATCGTCCCGTCACTCGACCGTAGGAGGGCCCGGCCGCACGCGCCAGCAACCCGGCGTATGATTGGTCGACCTCGAGGTCACTCTGTCGCTAATGAGCGGATAATGAGATGCTAATGAGCGGAATTTTGAAGGTTTTTCGGATACCGCGGGCGCGATTTTTGTCCAGCCGAAACGTAAATACGCTTAAGACCATTTAGGAAAGGTAAGCTTTCTTTCGACGTAACGCACGCGTAGGTACGCCCTATAACTTTCGAGCGCATAGCCGGACAGACGCACACGTGAGGACAGACAGAAGGACAGACAGACAGAAAGACGCATCCGTTTATATATAGATAACTTTCGAGCGCATAGCCGGTCAGACGCACACGTGAGGACAGACAGAAGGACAGACAGACAGAAAGAAGCATCCGTTTATATATGGCTCTTCTGTCTGTCTGTCCGTTCTCTATACGTTTGAAAGTTATAGAGTGTACCTACGCGCACGTCACGTCAAAAGAAAGCTTACGATTATGGACCGGTCATAGGCGTATTTACGTTTCGGCCGGACAAAAATTCCGCCCGCGGTATCCAAAAAACGTTCAAAATTCCGCTCATTAAATGGGAAAAGTTCCGCTCATTTGCTCATTAGCATTGAGTGACGTGAAGGTTGACCACTCGTGCGGTCGACAGTTGACCGACGGTCGACCAATCGCTGCCGGGTCATCCTACAGTTGAGTGTTGAGTGACTTGACGATTGACCAATCCTACGCTTCGGTGACCTGACGGTCGACCAATCGGTGTGTGTGTGGGCGGGCCTTATCGTTCTGAACCGAGGTGAGTGGCCGCCATCTTGATTTTTCACGATTTTTTCCCCACATTTTCTGTGTGTAAGGGAACTAAGGTAAATATTTGACTTATGTGTTAGGGAATTAAATAACAATTTATTTGAGTTTTAAATTGTGTTTAGCAACAGGAGGAAATGAAGTGATCCCCTGCCCTTCGCCTGGAGGCTCGCCTACTTTGATGGCCGTTTCGAGCGGCTGTGCTGGCGCCGGGCGCGGCCTAGCAGCCCGGGAAGCCTGGGCCTTGAGTTGCGGGCCGTGCCGGGAGCCGCCGCGCACAAAACTTCCCCGCGGCGTCAACAGCCCCGCCCCCAGAGCCGGACCCATAGTCACCAGGTCACTCTGTTCCCCGCTCGGCTCGGGCGGCGGGGGCGGGGCTCTCGGGAGTGCGGATCTCGGGCGGGGCTGGACAGCGGGAAGGGTTATCCCGGCAACGGGGCCCGCTGCGGCTCTTGGGCGGGGCTTGGAGAGCGGGAAGGGTTACCCCGGCAACGGGCCCGCCGGCCGTCTTGAAACCAGCTCGGGAGGGCGGGAGTCAGCGCGCGCAGCGCGTCAATTTCGGCCTGGACCGCAGCTAAGGTGAGTTTGGCCGGGACTCAACGCGCTAGCCCGCGCATCGGCCGGCCCTGAGGCGCTGATCCGTGGAGAGGGAGGGAGAGAGAGAGGGAGGGAGAGGGGGGGGGGGAGAGGGGAGAGAGGAGAGGAGAGAGGGGGAGGGAGAGAGGAGAGGAGAGAGGAGAGGAGGCAGAGGGGGAGAGAGGGAGAGAGAGAGTGGGGGAGAGAGGAGAGGAGAGGGGGGGGAGGGAGAGAGGAGAGGAGAGAGAGGGGGGAGAGGAGAGGAGAGGAGAGGAGAGAGGGGGGGGAGGGGGAGAGAGAGGGGGGAGGGAGAGAGGAGAGAGGGGGGAGGGAGAGAGGAGG
>NC_140989.1:339067194-339131025 GCF_052327205.1 Somniosus microcephalus | reverse complement strand
TGATTTTGATTAGAAAGTTACTTTTTTTTTGTTCTCCGAAACCTGAGTTTCTAGCTGTGCTTCATTTAGTGATTTAAAAAAAAATCTAGTTGGTGGGCAGATATCCGATTTGTTCCCTCGCTAGAAGCGATTGTCTGTATGGATGTTCCAGTAAAGAGAGAACAGGAACTGACTGCAATGGAGCAGAGAACTTGCTTTTCATATCGCAGGATGTTCCAAAGCACTTTATAGCCAATTAAGTACTTTGTGAGGTCTCGTCACTATAATGTGGATGTTGCAGCTAATTTGTGCACAGTAAGCTCCCCAAACAGCAGTGTGATGACCCAGATCAGTTTTTAATTATGTTGGTTGAGGGATGAATATTGGCCAGGACACTGGGGCAAAACCCCAGCTCTTTGGAATAATGCCATGGGATCTTTTATGCCCACCTGACAGGGTCTGAGTTTAATGTCTCATCCGAAAGACGGTACCTCCAACTGTGCAGCACACCCTCTACTGCATTGAAGTCTGCCTAGATCCAATCTCTGGAAAGGGGCTTGATCCACTTGAGTGCGAAGACTGATCCACATTGTCCAGTGATGGTTCATGTGGACTGCGTTCTGCCTAACTCTGCTGTTACGCCGACTCCTTTTTTATATTTAAAAAAAAAAAAAAACTTTGCCCAGCAATTTTCTTCCCTCTAAGTCATTGAGTTGTTTCTGGGGTTCACTTCCACCAGTGTCAGCCACTCGGTTACTTTGTCCAGGTACCCATTTGTTCATGTATCTGTAGCCTATTTGACAAGGAGGGGGAAACACTGCAACCAAGCCCCCTTCTGTCATTCCTTGAACTTTGTGCATGCATACTTCAAGTACTGGTCATTGGGTCAAACCATGGCTAATTCTACCCTCCCTAAACTCTGGTGTCCCCTACCACTGCCTCAGCTGGGGCCAGTATAGACTAGGAGTCACACCTGAGCCATCAGGGAATGGTTCTAACTTTCACTCCAACTTTAAGATTGGTTTAAGCCAGTTACTGAAGTTCAATGGGTTACTGACTAGTGGGGGTGATGGGGGCTTGAGTAATGCTCTGGAAACTGGGCTTCTCGCAGGCACTTCTGTGGGAAGGGTGAAAGTTCAGTGAAGAACCGCTTATGTTAATGGTTGTGGGGGGAATAGTGGTGAGGAACAGCATATACTCGCGTGCAGATTGCGCTGACTGTAGAGGTTCCAATGGCAGCAGAGGTTTCGGGCAATGCCGATTTAACCAAATATAGGTTACAAGGAGGTGGGGTATTGCCCCTGTCTATTGAACTGTTGTAGTTACAGTAGGTGGAAGGTGCTACTGATCAGCCTAAACCAGTTTTTCCACATATTGGACATTCCTCACACAGGTGTGTGAGCCTGGCCCCTAGTGACAAACGGAGAGATTGACAGTCTGTCTGCACCTGGGCCCAAGCTGCTGGATGATGCTGGACAGGTTTGTCAGTCTTTTTTATATTTGTGTTTAGTGACCACAATGTCCATCGCTGCTGTGAGTAAGCTTTTGGTTTTCCGTCTGTCTGTCTCGTACTGTTCCGTAATGCGTAGGTGTGCGTCATTACGCCTCCGCCAGATGTGGCCGTGTGAAGGTCGTACTAGCTTGCCTGTAATTCTATCCGTACGACCCACTTTAAGTCATTGTTTGGCTGCTTATTGACTTAAAGTAGGCATACATAGCTTTGACACTGTGCAATTTGACTCTTTGGGCTGTATCCAACTGGGATGTGGATTAGAGGGCCTCTTGGCGAAATATCTTGTTTTAACTGATAACGTGAGGCCTTCTGACTACATTCAGGATCTGCAGGAAGGGTTTGTTTTCCCTTCTGTTGTGAAACCAGTACTGGGGCAGTAGTTCCTCCATAATCTGACTCTGAACCTACTGCCACTGGATTAAGTGTCCCCTTTGAGTGATTGCAGAAGGGGACTAATGGCCACTGCTTCCCAAGGTAACGTTCAAGATGGTGAGCCTGACTGAGAGGATGGTGGTGGGGAGGTGGAAAGTGAAGCCATGTGCTTTACCTTTTTTCTAATGTTTGTAGCTGCTTTGCCACAACATCTAAAATGCTTTTATAATACAAGTCCTTGATCGCTTCTTAATGAAAATGCATGGCATTTCTGTGAAGCTACAGCCCCCTCCCCTGGGCAGATCTGCTGTTAATTGGAAATGTGTGCACAATTTGCTTTGATGTCACACCACCCTCTTTTGGAAATTGCTCTTCAATTTTGTGGCTCTTGATTCTGGGAATTGCCAGAGTGGGATTTAAAAGGTAAATTTTGGGAGCACTGGTGGTAGCAGCTCTAACTTGTGCCCAAGGCACACTCCACAGCTGCAGGGAGCAACTATAGTTCTGTTAATGCACTGGTGTGTACAAGGGTTTATTCCTGTGTATCAAGTCACACTTGATCTCTGCACAATCTAATGCTGGGTTGGTTACACTAGGATAGAGGGAGCACTGCAGGGATCTGATCCCCCCCCCCCCCCCCCCCCCCCCCATTGGAAACAAAGAATAGAGGGATGACGGTAGGCTGAAGGGATCTAATTCTCAATTTGTTGCCCCAGGATAATGGGAACAAGTTACTGTACATGGTTGTTCCACTAGGATTTTTTTGTAGAATGCCTGCTGTCTCCTGGATGAAACATGTGTAAAACTAGACACAGTAGGATTGGGAGGGGTGGAGATTCCCAGGAATATAATGAAAGCAGTGTCATTGCCTCTGGATTCAGTTCTTAAAACAACTTGTATTTATATAGCACCTTTTTAATGTAGTAAAATGTCCAAGGTGCTTCACCGAAGCATTGTCTAACACAATTTGACAGAGCCACATAAGGAGATATTTGGGCAGATGACCAAAAGCTTGGTCAGGTAAGTTTTAAGGAGTGCCTTAATTGAGGAAAGGTAGCTAGGCAGGGAATTCCAGAGCTTGGGGACTAGGCAACAGGGCACAGCCACCAATGGTTGAGCGATTTATAATCTATGATACTCAAGAGGCCAGACTTTGAATGCAGCTATCTGTGGGTTTTGGACAATGTTCCCTTTAATTTTTTTTCTGGGTGCATGACCCGTTCAAAATACCACGCATGTATATTTTTAAAAAGCTGGTGAACCAGCTGCATGGGAGGTCCAGAGCACTGTGGCCCTGCAGCTTAAAGTAACATTGATTGTGGGGCTGGAGGCGATTTTGAGATGGGAGTGAGGCCATGGAGGCATTTGAAAATGAAGATGAGAATTTTAAAATCTGTTGCTTAACCGGGAGGCATTGTAGGTCAGAGCACCGGGGTGATGGGTGAATGGGACTTGGTGCAAGTTAGGACACGGGCAGCTGAGTTTTGGATGACCACGTTTTTTGGGGGGGGGGGGGGGGGGGGGGTAGAATGTGGGAAGCCAGCCAGGAGTGCATTGAATAGTCAGATCTAGAACTAACTAAGGCATAGCTGAGGATTTCAGCAACAGATGAGCTGAGTCGGGCGATGTTCTGGAGGTGGAAATCAGCTGTCTTAGTGATGGCACAGATGTGTGGTCAGATGCTCCTCTCTGGGTCAACTATGACACCAAGGTTGTGAACAGTCTGGTTCAGCTTCACAGTTGCCTGGAATGGATGAGTTTGAGACTTGCATCTGTTCATTTACAAAGGCCAAAAGTGGCTGCCTTGTGTCCTGCTTCCAAAGGCAGATCTGCATAGAGCCATGTTTGTCTGAGCTGCCTGTGTGGCTGAGGCACTTGCAGTACTCAAAGGGAAACCAAGGTGATCTCTGGTCTACTGAAAGCCGTACTCAGCAAATGCATGACTTCGATTGAGGTTGTCTTACACACACACAACACTTCCTGATTGTGATTTGCATACAAATCCTAGGAAAATGATCTCTAAAGCTAATGTAAGCAGAAAATGCTGGAAATACTCCGGGCAAGGAAATTAGGTGCAAGGCATAAGGGGGTGGTAATGGTACAAGTAAAGAAACAAAAAATGGGTTTGGAGGAGCTGTAAATGGCAACAGCAGAATTATTAGCAGCACCGGCTGTCCAAAAAAAATGGAAGCAGTGATTATGATCTGAAATTGTTGAACTGAGTCTGGAAGTGCCTTACCAAAAGATGAAGCATTGTTCCTCGAGCTTCCATCATTGCCACAGTGTCTGAGGCAGAGGTCTGAGTGGGTGTGGGGCAGAGTTAAAATGGCAGGCAAGCAACCGGAAGCTCGGTCATGCTTGCGAACTGAACAGCGGTATGGTAAAGCTAAGACGAAGCTCAACGTAAAGTCGAGGAACAGCACCTCATCTTCCGATTTAGGCACGTTGCAGCCTTCCGGACTCAAGTTCAACAATTTTTCAGATCATAACCTCGGCCCCGTTACATTTTTTTCCTTTTTTTTTTCCACCCCTTTGTTTTGGGTCTTCCCTTCCTCTTCTCCCCCACATGGCAGCTGTCTCTCTGCCAGTACACTTCACACCTAATCTGAGCTGTCTTTTGTCTCCACTGTCCTATTACCATCTCGTCTGGTTTTGAATACCTCTTAATGTCCCTTCTGTTCTATCGCAGCCTTGCCTTCGATCTATTTCATTTCCTTTCCAATTTTGAAAAAGGGTTTCAACCCGAAACGTCGACTCTAATTTCTCTCCACGGATGTTGCCTGGCCTGAGTTTTTTCCAGCATTTTCTGTTATTTTGGTAAAGCTAATAGTTGTGTCCAGCCATCTAAAGTGCAACTTCCCAGTTGTCATGTTTTGAGTGGGCTGTCAATTTTAAAAAGCCATACTCCAAAGACCATTCAACACCACATCTGTGCAATCGTGGTGTTTGTGACCTCTGCCCCATCTTGGGGCTGCATTGTCTGAGTGATGGGCTCTTTCCAACATCCTCTGGCGGTGCAGCCCGTGATTGGCTGCTGCAGTTAATGTTCAGATTTTGCTGAAAATTAGATCATCTCAAGTTTGATAGAGCTCTGCCAAAAAAATCAAACTTGGCAAAAGGTGACCTTCTTGCCCAAGTGTGAATTCAAACTCCATCAAATCTGGCTGGTAGCCATTTTGTGACGTTAGTCAGTATTTGACCTTTCTCCCACTTTCCCTCTAATACATGCCCTACAAATAGCAAGCTAGCTCATAATCTGGGCTAGCATTAGTTTTATGGCTGAGTTTCCGTTTTAGAGCCCAATTGGCAATCTGGGCGCAAAAAATTGCACCAGTTTTGTGGGGTTTCTTTGCTCAAGTTTCTGCACGAATTCACTTGCGTATCATCGAATGTAAAATGTCCCATGAGCTAGAGCAATCGGGCAGCATTTTGGAATGAGATTTTTGCACTAAATATTCCGTGATTGATTTTAAATTGGTAACCTGGTAGAGTTTTATTAATCTAGCTGAAAATGGATTTATCGTGAGTAGCCTAGGGTTGCCAACTCTGGATTGACATTCCTGGAGATTTGATCACTTGGCAGTTGATCATGTGACATTTGCCCACAATGGGTGTAAAAAAATAATTAAATAAAACTAAACCGAATTCAAGTCCCTCTCCCACATCTCGTTCCTGGAAGCCCAACAGGGAGGTCCTTTACCTGCAAGCCATGGCAGCCAGGGTGCTATACACGTGCGTACAGGAACCATTTCTCCTGCATCGCCAGCAGTAGTGCTCAGGAAACTCATCGCGGGAATGTTGGGAACCGATTTTTTTTAACTGCTAAATGACTTTATTAAACTATAAAGAACCATTTACTAGTTACATTGGTGTACAGTAGTCAGTCTTAGTAAATTAAAAGCATATTAAAGGTGTCTTAGTGCCCCGTGTCAAAAACTTTAATTTTGAGTGTCTTCAAAGGCTGCAAGCGGGTGCAATTAGTGGAAACTTGCCATGGTGATTCAATCGATCTGGGGGCATGGTCAGTTGTGGGTGGGCCTGGCTTCCAGCACTTTTAAACTAGTGCAAAAGATTGCAGAAACTTGCTTTGCGATGGATGTGATTTGTGCTTGTGATTCCGCTTTTGTACTAGTTTGGGTAAGTACTGGAAATACTAGTGGCGGCCTATGTGTATAAAAACTATGGTAATGTTCTTTTCCCTCCATTTCTGCACCATTGTAAAGACTAGTGTAATGTTGGTCAGTAAGCAGCATTGGAGTGAACTGTGCAATGGAGTGGGACTAAAATTGTCCTGTCTTTTCCACCCCCCCTGGATCAGTAACTTCCTTACCAGATAAGTGGTCTGTAAACTGTTCGGCCTTGCTTGATCTTTTAGAATTTCCAACATTAAATATGTTCATTACCCTCAATAAACCCCACAATCTAAATGGCTGGCCTTTTAATTAAATGTCCCTCTTGATTTTTTTTCCATTTCCCAGTAGCTGTAAATTGAGTTGATGTGGTGCATAAAGGAGATATATTTATTATTGAAAATAACTTGTCCTCGGGCTGATTCTAGTCTGTTTCCTAGTTGGAGACCCATGGTCTCATTCTGGCTGTCAACTGTGGTGGCTAGCTATCTGTTGGATAATCTCTAGATTGTAGGCTGGTACTTGTCTGTTCTCTGTACAATTTTGACCAGGAATTTATTAGTGCGAGGGACTGTAGATTGCATAAAATAAACCCTCTGTTGTCTTCTCCATTGGTATTCATACCTCCCCTCTGCTTCCAATTTAAAGTAAATGATTAAAATGACCCATCCTGTATCTCTAGATTTATAACTTTTTTGTGTTTGATAACCACTGAATAAAAAAAAGTGCTGAGTGCAAGCTTGGTGATGTCTCGCATGAGTAGAAGGCAGTCTAAGGGCCTGGTTCCTCGCTACCCTTGTGACTGGCTACAGGGTACTTTGAGTGGGTCGTCAACCTATTCTGCTGGCCTGGGAATTTTGATATGGGGAAGAGAACGTGAATTATAAATTTAACCCCACTTCCCCCCCCCCCCCCCCCCCCCCCCCCTGCTTGTACTGTACACACTAGGCTCTGCTTGTGTGAAGGGGTAATACAATTGAGCAGGTAGTTTGAAATGTCCTTGACGGAATGGAACACTCTCAAGGGAGGAAACAAAGTCGCACAAACTGATAGTGCTATGCATATATGAAACTTTAAAACCAGATGTTGCTGTCAATTAATACATTAAGTAACGGACTTTCCTCCTTGGGCAAACATGACTTGGGTAATTTGTGTTTGTAATCGGTTACTAGGGTTTCTGCACTGTATCCTAGCATTGGTTTATTAGAAATGGTATTGTGCTGCTTTTTGGAAAGAAACTGTTTAGTTGTCTTTCCCAGACAAAGCTGTTTTTAACTGAGCTTGAGTCCTTGGTGATGGATTTCCACAGAGCTCTGCTGATTTTTGGTTCAATCCAGGAATGAATGTTCATGTTGCTGTTCAATAACCATCAGAGTTGGAGTTGAATCTGGATTGATGGATGTTGCCTGTAGTTTGATCGCAAGTGCTTAAAATAGAAAGATTTACAAGCAGACTGAAGAAATGCCAGTCCTAGCGTGACCTTTAGCCGCCAGCTCGTATGGAACTTTGTCCTACATCCCACACCATAGAATGTAAATCTAAGACTTGATGATTTACAGACAATGTTAATTTTCCAAGAGCTACCTACTTCTGTTTCCTCTTGACTAGTAATTCCCTTCCTGTTTCTCCCATTCTGACGTACTGGGGTCGTTTCATGGCACTGGTGGTCCTGCAATATTTACCTTGAACAGATCTCTTTTTTGCTATTCTGACAAAAGTGATGGCAGCTGTTTAATTCCCTGTTTGTTTTTTTTTTAAACTACAACTCCGGATATTGCGGCGACTCCCCAAGCATTCAATACAAACACTTGGAACAATAAAAGCTTCAGGCTGTAAATATAAGTGGTTTAGCTTCCCTGCCTGCTCTCGCGCGCTCTCTCTCTATACACCAGACACCGAGGTAGTTCCATGGGTTTCATCAGCCCTTTGCTACTTTGACAAATTGAGTCTACAGAATATTGGCAAGTTATTCAACCGTGGAGGGCATCGTATCACTGCAGAATGCAGTAATCCCTTCCCCCAACCACGGGGGATATGTCCCTGAGAACCCCTGTAGTTGGTAAAACCACAGTTGGCAAAGACCACCATTATGGGAAAAATGGGGTTAGGGGGGAACATGGCTGCATTTAAACTTGTCTGAGCCTAAGTAAGTTGCTTATTTTAAATAACGCAATAAAGATCATCAATTGAGGGGGGTGAATGTGGAGAAGCGACATCGTAGCTAGTTGATGCAACTGGGTGGTTTGTTAAAGAATTTTGCGATTGGATGGTTGACTCGATCATTTTGGACCTGCGTGTATGGTCTTGTTAAATCCTCCAAACCTCGCTTGAATTTTAAACTACGCTCTAAGAATGGGTCAATCTCCATAGAAGTCAGAGGTTAGTAGCAAGGAGCATTGCCTTGCTAAGGTTGGCACTCGTCATCTTCAACTCCATGTCCTCGTCCTGACTCACTAGAATGCTGTATCAGCTCATCGAGGTCCTCCTCCGTCAACTCCTTGCCGTCATCGGGCTGTATGTCGGCCAGCCCCTTGCCTCCCAAACGTCGCGAAACCTTCACAATGCGCTATATATCCACAAGTGGAGCGAGACCACGCAAGGTAGTAAAAAAGAGCGGCGCGGATGAATGGAGTCTCTTTGGAAGCGGGACCCATGAAACTTGAAAATTAAACCGTGTATATGCAAAATTCACTGGCGTGGTTGGCAAAAATTGTCGGAGGCAAACGGTGTATACTTCTGCATATGGCAAAACTGCGGTTGGGGTGGGATTCCTGTATTAGCAAGCAATCTGACTGCCCAACCCTTTCCAGCATGCCTCACTGGCTAGTCAGCAAGCATGAGAATTATTTTCTCCTCCTCCTCTTACCCCCCCCCCCCCCAAAGACTTGGCTCTTAATCTTTATGGCTCTATTGGGTTTGCTTCAATGATGCCAACTTCCTGGCTCATGGGAAATGTAGGGCATGACATCTGTGTAAATGACTCCATACCACACAGTATTGCTCAACTTGTCCCTTTTTTTTTAATGCCAAGTCTTGGTATTAATTTGTGCTTTCCCTCTACCAAATGCTGCTTTACACTGACTGCAGTTTAGCTCTGGTAAGATTATCATTTATTGGTCTCATTGCTGGAATGGATAGCAAGTGTTGGCGTGTTTCCAAACTCTCACCCATTTGGCATTTAAAGATATAATTTTCAATATTGGCAGTAATTTAAAACATTCGGCTCAAAGTAGTTTTAAAATGCCTACTTGTGCTCAATAATCTCATGATTTTGATGGTTTAAATAAGGTTTTTTGTGTGTCTTAAACTATTGTAGATTCTTCATGTAGAGTTGTGATGCTGCAATAAGTATGTGTAACACCTGTAGTTGAAGCTTGCACGTGAAACTGATCTCAATTTATCATCCAGAACAATGCACTCATTTTTTTTCTTCCCCTCCCTTCCAGGCAAATGTACCCTTTTTTTGGCTGCATGACCCAGTCAAAAATCTGCGTATGGTTTAATTTGCTTTTAAAAGACTGAGCTGGCTGCACGGGAGCTCAAGTTGTGCAGCTTAAAAGGAACACTGCACCCCCCCCCCCTTTCCATTGCTGCATCCAGGGTTTCCCCTTCACTCTGCCTGGGAGCCCATTCCAAGTGTTTGCTTGCTGTGAAGAACCTTTGACAGCTGTCCTAAAGTTACACTTTTTTAGTAGTTTAAATCTGTTTCCCCTTGTTTTACACCCACTGTTTAATATTCCCAATTAACCTTTTCCATACCACTTGCTAGCTTGTGCACTTTTTTAAGCTCTTCTCCTCCTTTCCAAGCTGAAAAGCCCAAGTTGTTCCTCCATAATTCCTGACACTGGCAATTAGCCTTGTGTTTAACAGCAACGCTGCTTGTTTTAATGTCTCCACGTGGCTGGAAGAGGAGGACGGGTTCAGGAGGAGGTAATTGATCTGAATGTCCTAGCGTGCCATTTGGTCAGTTCCACATCAGTAAGCGATGAAGCCTAATTTGTGGAGTGAGCCCAGGAGTTGAAGTCTCCTGTCAATCCTGTACATGATCAGGTACATCCACACAGTAAAACATTCCAAATTGGGGATTGGGTGCAAGTTGGACAGAGAAAACCAGAGGCGAGATGGGCGGGAATATAAATGTATAAGATCACTTGCACATGCAATACAGTAGAAGTTGAATGTACTGTAACTGGACAGCATCATAAATGTTCAATTAGAGTACACCGTTCTAAATTTAAAATATTATCTTCCAGATTTTCTACATAAATCACTGCTCAGGAGACGGCTGCCGGCTCCTTGACTTGTGCCCCAGCTCTGCTGTTGGTGGTTGAATCCGTGGACACAACCTTGTACCAAGGTTAGAACCTACTTGTTAACTCTAGATTTGGAATTTCTTCGACTGGTTCACTTACATCCCTTTAATTTTGTTGCTTCAGGTAAATGAGGCTTCTGAGCTCATGGGAGACTGATTTGCTTTTAAGGTGGCTATGGATCATGTTTAATTTACTATCTTGCTTTTAGAACTTTTTTAAAAATATTTTTTTTGAAGTAGATGAAAATGTAAGGCAGTGGGATAACCTTTTGGATTGTTCTAGCAATAAGAGCTGACTTGCATAATAGGATGAATGGCCTCAATTTCTACGGTTCCAAGCTTTTCACTGTTAAACTGGAATTAATCTATGTTTTGCTTTGTTAATGAATCTCTAGATACTTTGGGGGTGGGAGATCTATCCCACAGAAGGGGAAAAATCTGTCTGAACCTGGCTAATTCCAACCCCCCCCCCCCCCCCCCAAAATGTGGAAATCTGATTGGGTGAGCAATTAAAGCTCTCGTTCTCACTGTTTTTGAGCACAAGGAACAAACTGTTAAAAGCCTCAATTTCCTGATGGGTGTTATTTTAAACATAAATAGTCACAGACTTAAAATACATGGGTTGCTGCCAGCATTAAAATAACATTAATCAAAATATTTAGTTTTTGCAATGTCTTCATTTTGTATTTTTACTAAGCTACTGGGTTGTATTGAGCAGGAAGTGCTTAAGCAGTGAGTCAGTGTTTTGCAGTAGTTATTTTGTCTCCTGTTCTGAGACTTATCTATCTTTCTATATATCTGTCTAGCCTGTTGTAGATACTGTTCTCTGTATCTCTTCCTGTAACCTCTATTCCCATCATCTCCATCACTCACTACCACCCTAGTCATTCCCCTTGGTACAGCTGCCCTCTGCTCCCCTAAGTCCATGGGATGCAGATTTGAGCATTGTGCTGTTTGACTGGTTTAGCCATTTATAGGCAGATCTGGCTGGATCACATCAAGCACTATCTGGCTCTGCTCTCCTCTGCCAAAACTGCTCACCACTACTCCCCAGGATCATCTGAAATGCAATGATAACCCCTGGCTTTCATTCTACACTACTGCTGTTGTCTTAAACCCCTCCTGCACCCTCACTCGCCAACAAGTGCGAGGAGAGCTTGTGGATTGAAACCATCTGTTCGACTGCCTCTGCTGCACTTCCTTCCCCCTAGCTCATCATCAAGGGTTTCCCCCCCCCCCCCCCCCCCACCAAATGTCTTGGCCCTGAACCCACATCTTTCTCTAGTTTCTCTCTGCCCTAGGTGCCCTTGCTGAGCTCCTCTTGCTCTTGAACACCCAATTTCCCTTTCCTGGTGCTCATGCTAGCTGATATTGTAAATGTTTACCTCTCCCCGGGTACTGTCTTCCCCTTCTCGGGCACTGCCTTCCTCCCTTTCAAATCTGCTGCTGTATCCACCTCCCTCAAGAAACCCACTTTAACCTCTCCTTGCAAGCTACCACCCCAATGTTCTTTAACATGTTGTCACCTCCCAAATCCATGTTCATTTTTCCCACAACTCCATGTTTGAACCGGTCCTACCATAGCACTGGAGTGGCCCCAATCCAAGATGCATGATATCCTCGAGTGTGGTGGACTATTCCTCTGTAACCTTCTCTACCTAACTGCAACCTTTGACACAGTTGACCATGCTGCCTCTTCTCCATTGTCCAGCTGGGTGGGACTTCACTTGCCTGGTTCCACTCTTGCCTATCCAGTCATAGCCAGAGACTCTCCTGCAATGGCTTTCATCCTACCCCTACACCATTACCTCGAGTACTAAGAATTTATCATTGGCATCCTCCTATTTCTGATCTACATGCTGCCCCTCGGTGATGTAATCTGAAGGTCTGGTTTCACGTATGCTGACAACACCCAGCTCTACCTAATTTGACCCCTCCATTGCCTCTTGTCAGTCTGCTTGTCCAACATCCAGTCCTGTGAGCTAAATGGGAAGACTGAAACCACAATTCTCTAGCTGCTATTTTTTTCTCCAGGCCACTATCTGAGGCTGAACCAGACTATTTGCAACCTTGGTGTATTATTTGACCCTGAGCTTCCTTCCCAACCCATATCCTCTCCACCACTTCCACCTCCAATAGCGCCTGCCTCAGCCCATCCAATGCTGAAACCCTCATCCACACTTGTTACCTCCTGGCCGCCCTACCATCTTTCCATTCAATTTTATTTCATATATGCAGCAGATGTGTGTACTGCACAATGAACTGTTGATTTTTAAGAGTCCTCCCACCCTCAAACTTGAGCTCCTGCAAAGATCTACTGCCCATAGCCCAACTTTCCACATCCTGTTCACCCATCACCCCTATACTCACTGACCTACACTGGCTCCCATTCCCCAAACCACTGTTCTATTTAAATAAATTATATCCTAGCATTCAAATCTCTCCATGGTCTCGCACCTCACTACCTCCTCCAACCTGCCCCTCACTACCTCCTCCAACCTGCCATGAATTCTGCATTCCTCAAGTCTCCCACTTCCTTCACAAGCTGCCAATGGTGGGTGTGCATTCAGTTGTCTAGACCCGAAGTGTTTTAAATTCTGTCCCTAAACCCCATCTCCTTTCAACCTCCCTCTTGCCAAGCTTTTGGTCCGCTGTCACCAATGTTCCCTTTAATTTTTTTGGGGGGGCGTGCGGCCCCTTTAAAAGCCGGCGACACGGGAGCTCCAGAGTGCTGCGCAACTTAAAGGGAACATTACCTGTCGCCTGTCTTAATGTCTCCTCCTTTGGCTTGGTGTCAGGTTTTTGTCTGATAACATTCTTGTGAAGTGTCATGGGATTACATTAAAGGCACTAAAAATGCGAGTTAATACCTTTCATGTGTTCCTTAGGCTTTGGAAGTGCCACGTCTTTGAAACGTAACCATGTTGGCAGAGGTGTGGGCACAAGCTGCCCAAGTATACGAGGGTCTCTTGAAAGGAGGTGAGTTATTTGGTCTTTGACTTGTTCCTCCAAGGATCCAGTCAAGTTGGACTTTGTTTTCTATGTTTCAGTAACTTGTTTGACATCTCAACAATTTGTTTAGCAGTATTGATTATCTTTGACCTCTTGATATAATTGCAGCAGAGAATTCTTGCTGAGTCATGTCTGATTTGACTAAAAGCAGATTTCTCAATCCATTAGTGATTTTTGATGTGCATGTCACAATTGACATCATAAAACTAACACGCCATTTGGTATGAAAGGTTATGATGGCTGAAGCAATAATTCCCCAGTATGATTGCCATCTTTGAGGAAGGCAAGAAAATTTGGCACATGGAAGGAAGCCCCAGAACGGTTTCCATTCTCTTTCCCACATAACTTTGATTCCCAGCATACAAACTGAATTTGGTTACTGATGGTTAATGGTGGGTTTATTAGTGCTTGTAACTCTGTATGTCTCTCTGCAGATCCAAGGATTGAAGAGTATCCCCTAATGGTATCTCCGGTCCCTATGACTGCTATCCTCTTGTTCTACGTATATTTTGTATTGTCGCTAGGACCCACGCTCATGGTTCACAGGAAGCCCTTCGACCTTAAAAAAATTATGGTTTTCTATAACTTTGCACTGGTGTTTTTCTCGATCTTCATAGTATACGAGGTATGCCTGTTTCTTCTTTGCTTAGTTTGGTTGGAAAGTGTTGCTTTTGCAGTTTGAATTGTTGCAATCCTCCTATACCCCCAATAAATACATTTACAATGGAGGGGCACACTGGAAGAGTGAGCACAGGGATATTGGGAAGGTACTGGAATATTTGGGTACTTGGTCGAGTGACTAAGTGCATTGGGGTATATGGAGAATATCTGAGACAAAATGACTAAACTTGTGATTGTTACATGCAAGTTGTGGAGATCTTTCTCAAAAATGAGTTATGGGTAGATGTAATTTTATTTTAAATGGCAATTGTTAATCACCGGCTCCTTTTAAACCCTCCTGCCGTGCGATGGTTCTCTCCTCCACCTCAAGACCTAGATAATGATTATGGTTTTAAATTAATCAGTCTGTCTGTGTGGATACCAGCAATTTGAATATTCAAGTACTGTGACTTTGATACTAAACTATTCTCAAACTCCTTTTGTAACTGGAAAGAGGAGTTGCTCCTGCTGTGGACAGTTAGTGTTTTGGAATCGCATTGCAGGATTGAGCAGTTCAGTTGTGAAGTGTGGTATTAAAAATACATCCTTGTTGCTGTTTTTTGTTTTCCATCCAGACTGACCCAGTTATCACTTGTAAATGTTGGTTTTTGTTTAGTTGGAATGTTAATACTGATGCTGATTTTTCATTTCCACAGTTCTTGATGGCTGGCTGGGCTACAGGATATACATTCCAGTGTGATCCAGTGGATTGCTCCAATAGCCCCAAAGCTCTTCGGGTAAGTGGTGAACCTTTGCTTTTGTTTGCAGCCATTCTAACATTCTTCAAGTATCTTCATAGTCTCTGACTCTGAAGATAGGAGGTGAATGGCCAGCTCAGCAGGCACTCTGCAATGTTCAGTCTGTACAGCTCAATTGCATGCTGGTTTTACCAACCGAATCACCTGGGAAGCCCTGCGTTCTTAAAACACCAAAGACTGTCTCTGCTTATCAGGATGGTCCTTGTCAATGTTGCAAATTTTATTTATTGTTTGCATTAAAGTACCAATTAAGTTTGTTAAAATAAAAGCCATGTTTTTAATGCAGAGATGAAAGTCCAAAGTTTTCTATAACTTCCACAATGAGGTTCATGTGGCACAAATGAGTGTATGCTAGAGATTGCTGCATTCACCAAATGGAGGGGCTGGACACAGGAGCCCAAGTTTTAAGATCTGGAATAAATCCTTGGTGTCTGTGCACTTTAATATGGGAACAATTGATTAAAGATACTGACTTGATCAAATCAATGCTCCTTGTGTGAATGACCCAACTGGTGAATGTGGGGCCACAAGGTAGTTCATTGCTAAACTGCTGTGACCGTGACACTGGGCATAAACTTGTCCATTCATCTATGAATGTTTAACTTAAAACAGTGCAGGTGACTAATTTCCTGGCAGTCCCATCAGGATGTCCTGATAGCAGCTAATCGGTGGAATGCTGGCAGCAATTCAGTAACTCTTGAGCCTTTGTGGTGTGGGAGGCTTTACTGAGGCCAAAGTCAGACCAACTACTTTATGGCGTGGGTCCCACCAGCATTGATCTCTCGAGAATGGGGGTACCTTACAGTGCCGCAAAGTATTGGCAGCAAAATGAATTTGTATTGAAATCTGTTCCCTGTGGGATGGTGATTGGTGTAAAATAAACCACTTTTTTTTTATTTTTTAAAAAGGACGGTGGGGTGGGGGTGGCTACCATGGTAAAAGCTATTGCAGGACATGTCCCTAGTTTTATAAACCAGGGATACAGCTGTGATCAGTGATGTTCTAAGAGGCCCCATCTGGCACCTTGGGTGGACGTAAAGGATTCATGGTTCTATTGAAGTAGAGCAGGGGAGTTTTCATTGGTGTCCGGGCCAATTTTTAACTTTTATATTTATAAAAAAAAAAACAGATTACCTGGTTGTTTAATTACTGTTTGTGGGAGTTGGCTGTTGCTTTTCCCTACAGTAGAACCATGCACTTCAAAAGTATTTCAATGACTGTAAAGCACTTTGTGAGGTCATAAGGCGCTACATAAATGCAAGTCTTTTTCCTGCACTGCCTGGAGCAACACTTTGAAAATTGGGAACTAAATAAATCACTGCTGTCTGTTTCAATGTTTTTCTGTACAATGAGCTATCAAGTATAAACCCATTCTCCTGCTGCTGCCCTGTTTTAATATTAAAATCTTTGCAAATCATATGTGTCCTGCTGTTGCATGTACTTCCTGACTGTTGGTAACAAATCTGTTTCAGTACCTTAAGTGAGTTTTTTTTTTTTACTTGTCTTTCAGACCTCCCAATACAGGGTGGCTCTTGGATGCAAGTCTCATCTGCCAGTTTCTTGTCTTTTTATTTTAATTTTAGTTTTAAATTTGGCCTGTGTTGTGCCTCATCTGCTATCTAGCTGCTGAATCCTGACCTTCCCTCAAGCTGCCCCTACCATTTTGCTTGAGGCCTACTGCTGTTTGTTTCTCTGTCCAGGCTGCTTCAATTTAAATTTTGGAAAGGAAACCCACTGCTTCTGCCCCTTTCCTGTTTTAAACCATTTTTTTTTCCACACGCACACGCGCACACACACACGCTACCACGACTCTGTCCTGTTCTCCGGTAGTCCTGCTTTGCTCTAGGGAATACCTCCTGCTGCTTTGTGTAGAAGACGCCCCCTCAAACTCTGCCATTGAAGATTCATGGCCCTCTTCCCTGCTTCGCAAACTAACTCCTGTGGCCAGGATTGCTGCTCTGAGTGGCAGCCCCCGCTGCGGCCTACTACTGCTGCTCTTGGTTGGCTCCCTCTTCGCTTTAGTGTGGCGTTTATTTAATTTTGTTTTTGAACCCCATTCGGTGCCAAGCTTCGTTAATTAATTTCAGCTCCCCAGTTCAGTGCCAGCTTGATTACCAAACCTGTTGAATGTATAATTGAATTAGTTTTACCCCTGTTCAGTGTGGGCTATTCAATTGATATCCTCTGTTCAATGCAGAGATTACATCATTAGCTTCATTTCTCCCCCTGCCAAATCACTAGAGAGTTTGTTTCACTTCTCGCCCCTCGTAGAGGTTTACTTAAATTTGTGCCCCATTGCCATCTCCCTGACCAGTGATTGACATCTAGGAAATCCACTGTACCACAGCCAATCTAATTTTCCTTTTTTCCCTCTCTGGTTCTTTATTTATATTTTCTCTTTTTTTTAGCTAATTGCCATTCTCAAGCCAAATTCCAGTACCTTGCTCCCTGGTTCTGCCTATCCTATTTGCTATTGGGCACACCAGAGAAACCCTTGCTGGTGCTCTGCACCTTCTTCTCCACCACCACCCCCCCCCCCCCCCCCCCCCCTCAATGCCATTCTGAAGTGGGATCTTGCCCAGCCCAAAGCCACCTGCTGCACCTCTGGCCCAGTTTAAATTGTGTGCTTCTATTGCGGGTAAGCCTGGTGACTCTGCTGAACTGATTTTCAGCAGTGATTCCTGCATAAGTGTTTTGGCCCTGGGGCAGTGCAGAGGAGAGCAGCCAGGCTGATCTGCCTGTTTTGCGGAGCCCTAAAAAAATGACCAGATAAATTAGGGCTATTGGACCTTGAAGGGAAACTTCTTGGAAGGGGCTTTTTTGTTATACAAGAATACTGACTGGAATAAAGAAAATAAACCAATCTTTTCAGATATGCCAGAGTAGTAGGGCATAGGTTAAGGGTCATGAAAGGAAATATTTTCTACAGGGGCTGATCCAATAGCTGGAATGGATTGTCAGGGAAGGTAGTTATGGCCAAGACATTGAGCTCACTTAAACTTCTAGATGCTGTGATAGGTGGAAGGTAGGGTTTGTACTGTGGAGCGAATGAGATCAACTGGGCTTCTTCACCCTTGTGATCTAAAGTACAGTTATTCTCATCTCTAAGCTGTTTCAAATTTGGGATATTTGTTCATCACAATTACACCAGTTATGTTTTTAAACATTTATTTGTAAATCACAATGTCTGATGCTCCCAACTTCCTCCTTGTGATTTGTCACTCTGCTGGATTAGAGATGGGAAGGCCACTGCTCAAGCCTAGTGCATCAAGTGAGCAGCAGCACCAATGGCAACCATAGTGATGTCTTTTCAAGCTGAACCTTCCCCTCTGCTAGCATCGGCGTGCTGGCCGGCTCTGGGCTTGGAGTGGTGATACAGAATCGAGCCCTGCTGGAAAGTGTATAGACAGGGTTAATGAATTATCGAGAGGGAGAACCTTCAATGATTTTTCCCCTCTAACCTGAGATGCTGAGGACAATTGTGGCTCCAGTGTCTCCTTAACGGAGATCAGCTGTCTGACCATAATGAACCTCCAATCCAGATGCCACTGAATATTTTGGGACTTTTCTCCTTGTTCTCTTAATCTCCCACTCCCACTCTGAATCCTAATGGATAAATACTTGGCTTCCACTCTCCATGATGGCATGGGTAAGATCATGTGTGCAGAATAAAGGATCCAGAATTAGCATCTGCCAATTCTGGTTCTAGTATTGAAGCTGCAATCCAATGGACTTCTGGAGCAGCAGTGTTCCTGTTTGTTCAGATGGAGCGTTCATTGTGTTTTGCTGGAGATACTTGTACGGTGATTGGAAGGTGTTTGTTTAGTTCTGATTTTGTAAGTGAATTATGCTGTACAGTAACACATGTACAGTTATTTACCAAAAGGTAGAGTTTGGAGTGTGTTTGGACAGTGGCATCTGCTCAAGTCCATGGGGGCAGGAAGTGTCTTTGTTTTAACACTGACAACAGTGCCACCTACAAAAATGAAAACTGAAAATGCTGCAACACTCAGCAGGTCAGGCAGCATCTGTGGAGAGTGAAAGAGTTAATGGGCCAGAAATTCGTGAACGGGGCTTGCCGCGCGTGCAAGCCCCGTATATGCACTTACCCGACGCTCCTGCCGATCACCTCCAGGGACGCCTGGAATTGGTGTTTCAAAAAGAATCCCGGGCAGCGTATGACGTCACGCTGCCCAGGAAAGCAGCCAGCGCGAAGCCTGGAGCGGCAGTGCAAGTGAGACACGCCCCTTAAGGTCTCATTGTAGTAGGACACGCCCCCAATCTCTCCAAGCAGCTGCAGAGGACTTTGTAGTTACACAGCTGCAGGGAAAGTAAGTTATCTGCTATTTTATGAATGTTTTGTGAACTTTTATAAAATTTTAAACGTTTACATTATTTTGAAGAATCTGAAGTAGTTTTAAACAGAATTAAAGCAATTTAAAGACTTTTAAAAGCCCTAAATTTTTTTAATTCCATGTATTTATTTAGCAATGTCGTCGTCAGTGTCTTCACACTGTTCCCTTTGGGGAACTGTATGAAGTGGTGGAAGGATTTATGGCCATGATTAATGCTCATTCCGTGACCGTAACCATCTTTGAACCAGCCATTAGGGCGGTTAGTCCTATGGCGGGAGGGTTTTACGGGCTCCCACAAGCTATACAAGGAGGGGGGGCCACCCACACCCACGGACGCAAATATCCCACTGCATGTCAACCCAGAATTTAGAGCCGGAGCTCCGACTCCACTTGCCGGGACTGTCTGGAGCGGGGTTCGAAACCCTACCCTGATCTGGCCCAGTGGCGGGGATCCTACCGCTATGCCAAAGGCCCAATCCGATTAGCAACGTGAAATGGCTGGAATGAGCACACTTCACGGCATTAAAAGAACTCACAATTGAACTGATGATGACCTCAGCAATCTCCTCAAGGAGGTGGAGGCGCAGCGCCTGCTCATCATTGGTAATGAGAAGTCAAAGGCGCCGCAAAAAGGGCAGATGATAGCTTGGTCTTTCAAGTGGCAGCATAGGGCTCCAGTCACGGGGGGGAAAAGGCGCAGGAAACGTATGGGTGTCACCTTTTTGTGCGGAGTCGGCCTTTTGCGTAGCAGTAAGCATCCCCGCCGCTGGGCCAGAAGGAGTAGGGTTTCGAACCCCACTCCAGACAGTCCCGGCAAGTGGAGTCGGAGCTCCAACTATAAATTCTGGGTGGACATCCAGCGGGATACTTGCGTCCGTGGGTGTGGGTGGCCCCCCCCCCCCCCCTCAGATGGGTTGTGGGAGCCTGTAAAACCCTCACGCCATAGGACTAACCACCCTAGTGGCTGGTTCAAAGATGGTTACGGTCACGGAATGAGCGTTAATCACGGCCATAAATCCTTCCACCACTTCATACAGTTCCCGAAAGGGAACAATGTGAGGATATGTACGATGACTACCTCTTGCGCAATGCACCTCCTTGGACCCTCAGTCGCAGATGCGAGGGGGCAAATCGTGCAATTGTTAAATTTTTCATTTTTTTTACATGTAAAATGTTGGCCCAGTAATTCCCTTCCAAATGCGCGAGTACGGTCGGGGTACTTGTGCGTCTGGCCGGAGGAAATGCCGGTTTTCAGCATGCACAGCGCATGCGGGGAAAACTGGCATTTCCTGTCTGAACGAAGGGGTTCAGAGGCAAAACGCATGCGCAGTAAAATTCGTCGCTTTCATTCATGCTTTCAGTGAGGTCAAGTCCTTACAACTTACACATGAAAAAAGCATGGGTACAGTTGCTCCAGAGGCTGCGGAGGAAGATATTTCTTATCGTGGAGCTTCTGAAAGTATGTATGTCTGTATATATTCCTTTACTTATGTGTATGAATGTATTATTTAATTATGACTTTCAGAGAAAGTAACTTATTGGACAATGATAATTAAAAACATACATTCATACACATTAGTAAAGGAATATAAAACATACATACATATACGTAAAGGAATATGCGGACATACATAATTACTTATTACTGATGAAAAGTTTCTTTCTTAAAAGTGCTGGAAATGTTACATTACTCCATTTTAGAACACATTTTCACATTCCAGAACACAGCCACAATTGCTCCTTCTACCTACCGTTCTGAAAACCTGTTTTTAAAAAAAAAAAAAAAAAAAAAAAAAATTTAAACTTTAAAACTTACTTAAAATTTCTTAAAATAACTTCCCTCCCTTTCCCAAACAAAAATATTGCCTTTCAGAAGCTCCACGATAAAGTATATCTTCCTCCGCAGCCTTGGAACAACTCTACACCTGCTTTTTTCAAGTGTAACTTGTAAGGACTTACCCTCACTGAATCCATGAATGAAATCTACGAAGTTCACTGCGCAAGCGCTGCCTGTGCAGTCGCACGCGCTGTGCCTATGAACCCCATTCGTTCCGAGGTCTGGAAATGCCGGCGTTCCCCGCATGCGCTGTTCATGCTGAACGCCGGCATTTCCAACGGCCAGATGCGTGAGTACCCCGACCGTACTCACTCCTTTGGTCACGAATTTCTGGCCCAATGTTTCAGGTCAATGACCTTTCATCATAACTGGAAGATGTTAGTTTTTAAGCAAGTACAGAGCCAAGGGGAAGGTTTTTGATTGATTGGCTGGAGGGCAAGAGTGATTAAATGACAGTTTAACTTCAGGTTTTTAACCACTGCTGTCACTTTCTCAGACAGCAGGTGCTGGTAATGGAGGATGACTGCACCAGAGCCACTGGGAGTGGAGGTGTGAGCTGGTGCTTGGTGGGGATCCCTATCTCCAAGGCCGGTGGGGTGGTCCGCACCCCTGGGGTCACCTTGCCTGCCACGTTCCTGGGCCACAGGAACCTTCTCTTTCCCAGATTTTCCATGCTTCCTTCCCCTGTGCTAGTCTGGTGTTGCCATTTCACCTCCTCCTGGACCCATCTTTCATTAATTGTCCCCTTTTACCTTACGCTGTCACTGTCACTCCTGCCCTCCACCCCACCACAGACCTTCCTGGCTCTACCTGCTTAAAAATGGTTAATCTCTAACCTCTTCCAGTTCTGATGAAAGACCATCGACCAGAAACTTTAAACTCTGTTTCTCTCTTCACAGATGCTGCCCGAGTGTTTTCTGTTTATTTCAGATTTCCAGCATCATCAGTATTTTGCTCTTGTATTTCTAGTGCCACCTACAGTCCTGGCACAAACTGAACAATTTTTTTTCTACATCTACAAAATTCCTGACCATTTAAGTACAATTGAAACCATTCTGCTTCAAAATGTTGTGGCAGGTGTGATTTGCATAGTATTGTGGTATGTGTAATATTCAAATTTAAGATCTTGATGCTTTGAGTTTAAGCAGTAAGGTTGCCAACTCTTAGTGTGTAAAACCTCCTGGAATACTTAAACTACCACCTTGCTTCTGTTATTGGTCACCTGACACATCCATCTTTGTGGTGCTTTGCCATCCCACAGCAACTGGAAAGTGAAGCAATCCTTCGTTACAATTTGTCTGATTCTTGACTGTTAATCAAACTGCCGCCTTCCCCCTATGACCTTTCTCCCTGGTTGCTTGCAGCCGTGTTCTGCAGATTAATCTTTGACCCCTGGAGACTAGTAAGCTGGTTCAGATTCAACTGGGTGTGCTTCACGTGCTCTAAAGTTGGTTTTTTTTTCCAGATGGTGCGTGTAGCATGGCTGTTTTTATTTTCCAAATTTGTTGAACTGTTTGATACGGTGAGTATGACCACTCCCTCTGATGAAAATTAATCTCGAATCGTACAAATTTCAGCCTTTTGTCAGTGCTCATTAGTTATTGTAATGAGCACTATCTGCTTTAATTCCATCACCCTGCCGTTTTAATATTTTTCTTCAGGCGTTTGACTTATTTCCTCTTCACTAGGCACTTGTGGAATGCAATCCACATTCAGCTAATGCTCTTGTAAACATTTCAGCCTGGCGTTTCCACTCTGGTGCAGGGGTTTTTTCTTTTGGCGCAATTCCCCTGATATCGGTGTAACTGGCACACAAGATTGCAATTCTTTTGCACTAATTTTAAAAACATTGCGCTAGAAGCAGGCCCTGCCCACAACTAGCCACACCCCTAGGATGCAATCACCATTGGGAGTTTCTGCTAATTGGGCTCGTTTGCAGGCCTTCGAGGAGGCTCAAAATTAAAATGGATCTTGGCGCAAGAGGGCTGAATTTTTTTAATTTACTAAGGAACTGACCACTGTTTTACCCCCCCCCCCCCCCCCCCCCCCCCAAATCTAACCAGAAAATAGTTTTTATATTTGTTTAAAATCTGGTTACTCTCAGATGGTAGACTAGATGCTCTGATTATCATGAAATAAGCATTTTAAACCCATTTTCAGCTGTATTAATCAAACTTTACCAAGTTACCACTCAGAATATTGTTAAAGCAAATTTATTTAAAAAAAAAAAAAAAAATTAATTTTGAAACTACCAGATTGCACTGCTTCATGGCAGATTTTGTGTTCGGTGATGTGCAAATGAGTTTAGTGGAAACTCCAGGGGGGAGGGTGGGGAAGGAAAGAGACTTTGTGCAATTTGTGGCCAAAGTGTGAACTCTTGCCCCTTCTAATCTCTGTCATTCTTAAATTTGGGTTTAATTTTCTATTTACACATCATTTCTCCACCAAGAGGGCCTGTTGATGCAGGTTAATGGGGTTCTGTAATCAGCTGCTTGGAGGTACATGACTGTTCGGATGACTTTCAGATCTAATTTTTCTCTTCCCATCCAATGAAAACCCACCACTTCCTATTTCCACCCTCTCCCCAACCCCTGTATAAGATCGGAGATTGACTGACTGAATTTGTATACAGCTATTCTGTGGTATAGGACCTGGGAACATCAATGTCTTGTGCACCATATCATAATTTAAAACACTGACTTGTGTGTTGCAAACCATAATGGGGGGGGGTTATAGACATTACCAATGTAACACTGATTCTGTATTAAGTAATCCATTTATTCTCCGCCTATTTTCCCCAGCAAAAGGAGACCAATATTGAGACTAATGATCTAAGCCGATCTCTGAATATTTTATTAAAGTAACCAGATAGTTTCTTAGGTTGACATTGTTTGCACAGTAGTTATGTCATTGCTTCTTTGCTTTCTGTCCAAGCTTGGATTGATGTGTTCTCGTGCTCTCATTCTGTCTTCACTTAGGTTTTCTTTGTCTTGCGGAAGAAGAACAGTCAGATTACTTTCCTTCACATCTTCCACCATTCCATCATGCCTTGGACCTGGTGGTGGGGGGTTAAGTTTGGACCAGGTACAGAGATTGAACTTATGTTTCATTTAGATGTCATATTTGTTTGAATTAGATGAACAGCGGTATCTGGTGCAAGGGCCTTGTGCTGTAACGGCTGGTGCTGTTTTTCTTGCAGGTGGTATGGGATCCTTCCACGCCATGGTGAACTCTGTCGTCCATGTCATCATGTACTTCTATTATGGGCTGTCTGCAGCTGGTCCAGCTTTTCAGAAATACCTCTGGTGGAAAAAGTATATGACAGCAATCCAACTGGTCAGTGTCACCATCTTTGTATTTAGATGTTTATGGGAAGGGGAGTGTGTTGTTTCCCCATTACTCTGTTATGTTGACCAAACAGCTTTAGTGGGTGAGGGGATGCTTAAGCTACAAGTTTTTTTGTTTTGGGGCTTGTATTGGGAAAGTATGTAGCACAATAGTTTGGGGTAGGGAAGAGGGTGTTTGTACCCAGTGCATCAATTCAAACACTCGTGTGATTTTAGGGTCAGTAGTAGAGGATAGTTCAGTAAACACTTTCTGAAAACTGTACACAAGAAAATCCAGTAATAAAGACTTGTTTTTATATAGCACCTTTTCAGGACATCTCAAAGCACTTTGCAGCCAATTAACTAATTATGAAGTGTAGTCACTGTTGTAATGTAAAACACAGCAGCTAATTTGCACACCAAGCTCCCACAAACAACAATGGAATAACGATCAGATAGTGATGGATAGAATCATACAGCACAGAAGCAGGCCATTCTGCCCATGGTGCCTTTTGGTAGAGCTATCCAATTAGTCCCACTCCCCTGCTCTCTCCCTTAGCCTTGTAATTTTTTTCCCCTTCAAGTATTTATCCAATTCTCTCTCTCTCTCGTTGCTATTTAACCTGCTTCCACCACCCTTTCCGGCAGTGCAATCCAGATCATAACTGTGTAGTAATGTTTTGTTACCTTTCTTTTGCCAATTGCCTTAAATCTGTGTCCTCAGTTACTGACCCTTCTGCCACTGGAAACTTTCTCCTTATTTACTCTTATCAAAACCGTTCATGATTTTGAACACCTATCAAATCTCCTCTTAGAGCAGAGAAGGTTGAGGAATAGATATTGGCCAGGACATTGGTTTGGGGGTGGGGGAAGGAACTGTTATAGTGCCATGGGATCTTTACAGCCACCTGAGGGAACTTAGTTTTAACATCTCATCCAAAAGACAGCTCACAGTGCAGCAACTTGGATTGAGTAATAATAGTAGTGCCAAGGAGTTACGGACATCGGGACTAAAATCCATATTGATCTATCTGCGCTCAATCCATGCCATGTGGGTGATCATCCAGCATTAGTTTGTGTCCCTGAGTTGAACTGTTAGTCCACTTATTGTCTTGTGATGCACTCTGGTGGTGCAGCACCTGTTGCTATTTTTTTTACTTTTTCCCATCTTTCAGGTCCAGTTCATTATTGTCTCACTGCACGTCACCCAGTACTACTTCATGGATCATTGCGATTACCAGTTCCCCATCTTCATCCATCTTGTATGGATGTACGGAACATTCTTTTTCGTCCTTTTCTCCAATTTCTGGTACCAGGCCTACACAAAGGGCAGGAGGTTGCCGAAAAGCGTGGAAGAAAAACAGAAAGCAGCCATGGAGAATGGAAAGCCAGCAGCAGAGAACGGCGGGCACTTGCTGGAAAATGGGGAGGTGATGAATGGAAAAGTGAAGACAAAGTAACGGAAGCATAACTTTTTAATAAAAAACCAATTACTGTATTTTTGTTTTGGAAAGTTTTCAGGAGGGAAGGTGCAGCGATTTATCCCGTTTTGAACTTGACTTAAGAATTTCATGCAGTCGATTAATCACTCTGGCACCATGTTGAAATTCAACCTGGGGAAAAGCTGTCTGACTAAATGTTTTAAGGATCCTGTGTAATTAACAAATGATGGTTTGTGGTTAATCGAGTCTGGATTTTTTTGGAATCATTGCACTCTCTAATTGACATTGGCTACAAGGATAACGCAGATTGTGTGACATAGGGAAGGTGGGCCCCATGCCTCCTGTCTAAGAAAAGGCCCGCTCAACACTGGTCTGTGCTTGAGGACAGTCCGTGGACTTGCTGTATCCTGAGCAGTTGAATGTGCAAGTTTCCAGTCTCTGCTATCCCACCACCACCAGTGTTGCATTTAATAATTGCCCAGATCTGCAAAGAACTAAGTGTAACGGTGTTGCCTTTTTAACCCTTTGAAAACCTGCAAACAATGAAACCCATTATGCTGGCAACTCTAGCCACCATCACTCTGAGCAGTTGAAAGCCATGTGAGATTCCCTTCAAGTGGCCCACCAGGTTGGGTCTGTCTTTAGTAATTTATATCTAGTTACAAAAGAAGCTTCTGCTGCTGTCATTAAAGATGTAACATTATACTAATTACAATTAGACATTTTAGAAAATTTTATTTGCTTGATTCTAGCAATGTTGCTGTATATTTTTGGAATGAAGGAAACCACAATATTTAAGAATAAAACGCTGCTAGGTGAGACAGTGTTAATGTAGTCCATACAGCAGGGAGAGAACCTTTTTATTAATGTTTTGTGGTAGGGGAGGGAAAAGTCAGTTTCAAACATATTCAGTACTTGTTGAATACCCTGTGGGTGGTGAGTCCCATGAGTAACCCTTTTTTCCTCATGATCTGTCATTACTGGGGACTGAATAACAAGCCAGTCAAAGGAGTGTTTAATACCCCCTCCATAGTGAGTTTTAATTGGTCCCTGGGGGAGAGATCTACTAAAATGGATACTGTGGCTGTAATGAGAATGTCTAATCAGTGTATAGTGGAGCAGCAAGCTCCAATCTACATCCCTTTTTGGGGGGGTTGGGGGGGGGGGGAGGGAAATTGTAATTGAAATGAAGTATAGGAGCTACCTAATTAGGAATATACCTACTCATTTTCACTCTTAACAGCCTTTTCCTTTAGCTCCTCTGCCCTACTATCCCAACCCGAAGCTGCAGAATTAATAGGACCCAGGTTGATGCTGTATGTACATATAGTTTCCCTTCAGTAGGTGCCAGCTGTATGTGGAGATGAGCATTCTGTGAAGCAGCCCCTGGGTATAAACTGCTGCTGGCACACCTTGGCCATGTTGAGCTCCATTGGGAGAGAGGGAAAAGGGCAGTACTTGGAAAGCAGCGCAGCTATATCTTTAGTTCTTTGCAAATCTTTTTCTTGTTACAGTCAAACAGATCCCCCCCCCCCCCCCCCCATATGAGTAAAAACAGTGAAGGAAGATCTCTGGGATTATGATATCACAGGAGCAAGTTTCAATAGGAATTCTGATTCTGAAATAAACTCTTTCAAAACTTGAACGTTTGGTCTGATTTTCTTTGCTATAAATGTTAGCTGACTTGGACTCATTTATTTCTTGGCTTTTTAAAAAATGGATTCCAAATCACAAGGAGAGGCTTATTCCTTGGTTCTTTGAGTTTACTAGAGTCCCTTGGTAAAGACATATCCCATATCTGTTGCCACTGGAATTTTGCTTCATGTTTGTCCTATTTAAGGCCTTTAGCTCCAAAACCCGTGAGCAGTTGTGTTTGATGCTTGCTTTTCCAATTTAATGGTTTGTTTTATTAACCTCAGACATTTCACTAGGGATTTATTTTGTTAATTCAGTTCATACTTCTGTTACTTAGCTTACCCCATTATAGGTCCAGAAGGAAAACAAACTGGGGAAATGTATAACCAGGGAACCTCATTTAATGGCTTCACAAAGATTGTCCTGGTACGTTTAAGGAGACTTTGTGGCTGTATTGGTAGTGAAGCGTAAGGAATATGCCAAGAACCTTGTCCTGGGGTCCAAGTTCCCTCAAACTAGGATTTGAAAGTAGGAATTCCATCAAGACCTTTTCCTGAGATGTGAGGTGGCAGTGTTTGTTGACCAGATGACACTGGCTCAAATCATCTGTAATATGGGTTTTGATTCTAATGTACTGGTTTTCTGAACATTTCTCAATGGCATATGAAGAAAACCAGTGGTAGCTATCTTCATTATCTGCTCCTAATTTACCACAAAGGCTTTGCTTTGGGCCTTTTCACTCTGGAAAAGCTTAGACTTTGAGGAGGTTTGATTGAGGTCTTTTTTTTATTTGTTTTATAATGAAAGAATTAGATTCTTGTCCACAAATAAATTAGAGTTGAATAAGGAGTCATAAGTATGTTATGTATGCATAGAAGTTTTGATATTGGGTACTCCTTTGTAGTTGTTGACCTCTGGAATAAGTTGCTGGGATATAGTGCACAGATTCACTAAGCATTCAAAAGGGAACAGAGCTGCTTCTAAAAGGTAGATGGATATTGGGGGATCTGTTTCCAGTTTAGGGAGGGGGGATGGATGGATGGATGGTGTGTGTGTGTGTGTGTAAACCACTTAACTCTGTACAGGTCCGGGCATGTCTCCGCCCCTGGCTCCACCCCTAAGCCCGGGTATAAAGGTGACTCACTACCCTTCCCCCGGGAGCTCTTAGGATGGATCCACTAGCAGAGGCATGCTCCAGTTCTTAGTCAATAAAAGCCTACTTCATATAAGTTCAACTCGTAGTCTTTGGTGTTGTTGATAGTGCATCAATTTTATTGACTAAATTTTCGACATGGAGCAAATCTTGAAGCCGGAACGTTTAGACCTGGATCCTCAAGCAGCAGATGCAGCCAATAACTTTGAACACTGGCTGAGCTGTTTCGAAGCCTTCCTGGAGGCCTCCAGCACTACCGTTACTACAGATGACGCGCAACGGCTTGTCTTGAACTCACGGGTGAGCCACCGAATCTACTCGATCAGCCGAGACGCCACAACTTGCGTGGCCGCCATCGCGACGCTAAAGGAACAATACGTGAGGCCTGTTAACGAGGTCTACGCCAGACACCTCCTGGCTACCCGAAAACAGCGCCCCGGGGAATCAGGCGCCGAATATTTACTGGCAGAGTCCTCGGCCGGGCCTGTAATTGCAAAGCGGTGACGGCCAAGGAATGCACGGAAGACCTGATCCGAGACGCCTACGTAGCCGGCATCAGGTCCAATTATACACAGCAGAGGCTGCTGGAACAGAGGGGGCTCGACCTGCAGAAGACGGTGGCCCTCGCTAACTCGTTAGACATGGCCCTCCAGAACATGGACGCCTGACGGGATGGCCACGTGGATGTCACGGGAGCAGCCATCTTGGGACCCGGTAAGGCCGCCAGCAGCCCAACTACAGCTGCAATGACCAGAGGCCAGAAATGCTACTTCTGCGGCCAGGCCAAGCACCCCAGACAGCAATGCCCAGCAAAGGACGCGACCTGCTCCAAATGCGGCAAGAAAGGCCACTATGCGAGAGTGTGCAGGGCGAAATCGACCCCCAATTCCAGCAGCGCCGCGTGTGAACCGTGCAGGCCGCCATTTTGGACCCCACCAACCATGTGAGCAGTGCGGGCTGCCATTTTGGGCACCACCAGCCGCGGGGGAGCTGCCATCTTGGACACCATTTCGGGACCAGGCCCCCGGCGCGGGCGAATATTACAGCGACCCACTGACCTCGACGATGGCCTCCATCACCCTGGACCAATCTAGGCCCCATCAACTAGCCAGGTCCATGATGAACGTAAAGGTAAATGGCCATGCCACTGATATACCTATCAATTTATCCAATGAAAAGCGACGAGTTAAGAAAGTAACTATAGGTTTTTATTGGCTAAATAACAGAGCCCACCCTCGTGGGTGGTCGGATCCAACAAGGAGGAATACCAGCCAGTCGACCACCTTTATACCTGGGCAGGTAGGTGGAGCTGTGGGCGAAGTCAGCAGTGGTCAGCCCAGGTATAACAGCGTGACAAGAGGCGACCTCGTATAGTGATACAACAGTGTGAACAGTGATAACCATAGAGTAACGATATAACAGTGATAACTATAGTGTAACGATAGTGAACGATAAAAGTGGCTTACCACATTCACCCCTTGTTTAGATTTGAGTCTGGCGGGGTGAAGTGTACTACCAGTTCTGGTATGTCAGTCTGTCCGGAGGCCTCGTAAGCCTTTCTGATCGTCGCAGCGGCGGTGTTGCATTATCCGGTGTTAATGCTGGTGTCTGCGTGGTTGGCGAAGGCTCGTGGGGTTCCAGCATGCCGTCTACCTCGGGTGGCATTTGGGGGTGGGGTGGGGGTGTGTACCGGTGGTGTCTCGGGAGTGCCCGAGGGTGCGAGGTCTCGTAAGGAGACTGTGTCCTCCCGCCCGTCTGGGTATGCCACATAGGCGTACTGGGGGTTGGCGTGGAGGAGGTTCACCCTCTCGACCAGGGAGTCCGTTTTATGGGCCCTCGTGCTTTCGCAGCAGGACGGGCCCCGGAGAGGTCAGCCAGGTTGGTAGCGTGGTTCCTGTAGTCGACTTCCTGGGGAAAACAAACATTCGTTCATGGGGGGTGGCGTTAATGGCCGTGCACAGTAGTGACCGGATGGAATGCAGCGCTGCCGGGAGGACTTCCTGCCAGCGGGAAGTTGGGAGGCCCTTAGACTTTAAGGCTAAGAGGACGGCCTTCCATACCGTCGTGTTCTCTCTTTCCACCTGCCCGTTCCCTCGGGGGTTGTAGCTGGTGGTCCTGCTTGCAGCAATACCTCTCGCTAGTAGGAACTGACGGAGTTCCTCGCTCATGAAGGAGGAGCCCCGGTCACTATGTATATAGTTTGGGAACCCGAACAAGGCGAAGAGGTCGTTCAGGCATTTAATGACCGTGGTACTGGTCATGTCTGGGCAGGGGAAGGCAAAGGGGAAACGGGAGTACTCATCAACAATGTTGAGGAAGTACACATTGCGGTCAGAGGACGGTAGAGGCCCCTTAAAGTCGATGCTCAGGCGCTCGAAGGGGCGGGTGGCCTTGATTAGGCTTGCTCTGTCCGGCCTAAAGAAGTGCGGTTTGTACTCGGCACAGGTCTGGCAGTTCCTGGTCATGGTCCTGACCACCTTGATGGAGTAGGGCAGGTTGCGGGCCTTAATGAAGTGGTAAAGTCTGGTGACTCCGGGGTGGCAGAGGTCGTTGTGGAGGGTCTGAAGTCTATCAATTTGCGCGCTGGCGCATGTAATTCGTGAAAGAGCATCAGGGGGTTGTTCAGCTTACCTGGCCGGTACAAGATATCATAATCATAGGTGGAGAGCTCGATTCTCCACCTCAAGATCTTGTCATTCTTGATTTTGCCCCTCAGCTTGTTATTAAACATAAAAGCGACTGAACGCTGGTCGGTGAGGAGGGTAAATTGTTTGCCTGCCAGATAATGCCTCCAGCGTCGTACCGCCTCCACAATCGCCTGGGCCTCCTTCTCGACCGACGAGTGTCGGATCTCAGGGTCCTTGAGAAGAAGGCCACCGGTCTCCCCTCCTGGTTAAGGGTAGCGGCTAGGGCGAAGTCGGATGCACCGCTCTCCATTTGGAAGGGGATGGACTCATCCACTGCGTGCATTGTGGCCTTGGCAATGTCTCCCTTAATGAGGGAGAAGGCTGCGCACACTTCCTCCGTAAGGGGGAAGGATGTGGACTTCATGAGGGGTCTGGCTTTGTCCGCATAATTGGGCACCCATTGGGCATAGTAGGCGACGAGCCCCAGGGTTCTCTTTAGTGCCTTTGGACAGTGGGGGAGGGGTAGCTCCATGAGGGGGTGCATTCTTTCGGGGTCGGGGCCGATGACTCCGTTCTCTACTACACAGCCGAGGATGGCGAGGCGCGAGGTGTTAAACACACATTTCTCCTTATTGTAGGTGAGGTTCAGCCGTTGGGCCGTACGGAGGAATCTCTCCAGATTAACATTATGGTCCTGCCGGTCGCAGCCGCAGATGGTGACGTTATCTAGGTAGGGGAACGTGGCGTGCAGCCCGTTCTGGTCAACCATCCGGTCCATCTCCCTTTGGAAGACCGAAACCCCGTTGGTGACGCCGAAGGGAACCCTAAGGAAGTGGTAGAGGCGGCCATTCGCCTCGAAGGCGGTATACTGGCGGTCCTTAGGGCGGATAGGGAGTTGGTGGTAGGCCGACTTAAGGTCGATGGTCGAGAATACTCGGTATTGTGCGATCTGATTGACCATATCAGATATGCAGGGAAGGGGGTATGCCTGTTTATGGTCTGGCTGTAGTCGATGACCAGGCGGTTTTTATTGCCGGTCTTAACGAGCACGACCTGGGCACGCCAGGGGCTGGTGCTCCCCTCGATGATGCCCTCCTTCAGGAGACGCTGCACCTCGGAGCTAATGAAAGCTCTGTCCCCGGCGCTGTACCGCCTGCTCTTGGTAGCGACGGGTTTGCAGTCGGGGGTGAGGTTAGCGAACCGGGAAGGTGGCGGGACCTTGAGGGTGGATAGGCCGCAGGTGTTACGCGGTGGGCGGTTTAAAATCTGTTGGTTGTCGACTGTGAGTGGGGGGAGGGGTCCGCCGTATGCTAGCGTGACGCTTTGGAGGTGGGATTGGAAGTCTAGACCTAGTAGGACGGCAGCGCATAGCTGGGGCAGGACGAGGGGTTTAAAATTTTTATACTCCGTGCCCTTAACCGACAGGGTCACAACACAGTAGCCGCTGATGTCTGTGGCGTGGGACCTCGATGCCATCGAGATCCGGTTGCGCGTTGGCCGGACAGTGAGGGAGTAGTGGCTCACCGTGTCTGGGTGGATGAAACTCTCCGTGCTTCCGCTGTCGAACAGGCAGGTCATGGCGTGGCTGTTTTCTTTGATGTCCATCATGGACTTGGACAGGTGGTGCGGGCGGGCTTGGTCCAGTGTGACGGAGGCTAGTGTATAGCTGAGCGAGTTGCTGTCGTCTGCGGGTGAGGCGGTGGTCGGGTCTGGAGGCACGGTGGCGGTCGAGCGTGGTGGGTAAAATGGCGGCGCCCACGAGGTTGGACAAAATGGCGGAGAAGATGGCTGCCCCCACAACTCACATGAGGCACTGCTGGTGTCGGTTGCCTGGATCAAAGATGGCCACCCCCATGACTCATGTGGGGATGCTGGCCTCTGTGGCCTTGATGGAAGATGGCCGCCCCCACAGCTCGCATGAGGCACTGCTGGCCTCTGTTGATCTCCCTCTGCAGGCCTTTGCAAAGTGGCCTTTCTTCAGGCAGCTCGAGCAGGTCGCATTTCTGGCTGGGCAGCGCGCCCTCGGGTGTTTTGCCTGGCCGCAGAAGAAGCAGCCGGTGGCCCGATTGCGGGGGTCCGATGTCGCAGCCGGTACCGGGGGTGGCGGTCCCGATCGGGTCCGGGACGCCGACGCGGAGGTAGGTCCCGGGGGGGTGCTGCGGGGGGTATTGCGGTCGGGGTCGGTCCCGAGTCCCAGGGTCGCAAATTACAGTACCTGGAATATGCCTCGAGGTCCCGATGGGCCACTTCTAGGGAGCGAGCGAGGGCTGCAGCTTTGTCCAGGTCGAGGTCCTTTGCTTCAAGCAGTCTTTGCCGTGAGTAGTCGGACCGCAGGCCTTTCACGAAGGCATCGCGGACATTGTCTTCAGTATTTTCTGCCGCCGTTACCGCTTTAAAGTTACAGTCCTTGCCGCGTGCTTGTAGCGCCTGTAAAAATTCATCTACAGACTCTCCTGGCTGTTGCGGGCGGGATCTTAGGAGGTGCCTGGCATACATGGAATTTACCGGGCTCTGGTACTGTTGTTTCAGCCGGTTGATGGCGTCCTTGTATGTTTTAAGGTCCCGGATGAGTGCGAATACTTTAGGGCTCACTTGGGCGGTCAGAACTCTTAGCTTGGATTTCTGAGGCACGCCGGATTCTCCCAGGTAGGACTCAAAACAGCTCAGCCAGTGTTCGAAGTCGAGGGCTGAGTTTGCTGCCTGTGGGTTTAGATCCAGGCATGGTGGTCGGAGGGCTCGCAGCCAAGCCGGCTGCTGTGGCTGTTGTAGCTGGTCGTTTGGCTGCTCGTCTGGCTGCTCAAGTAACGATATTTTAAAATTTAGCCAATAAAATTGATATACCTATCAATTTATCCAATGAAAAGCGACAAGTTAAGAAAGTAACTATAGGTTTTTATTGGCTAAATAACAGAGCCCACCCTCGTGGGTGATCGGATCCAACAAGGAGGAATACCAGCCAGTTGACCACCTTTATACCTGGGCAGGTAGGTGGAGCCGTGGGCGGAGTCAGCAGTGGTCAGCCCAGGTATAACAGCGTGACGAGGCGACCTCGTATAGTGATACAACAGTGATAACCATAGAGTAACGATATAACAGTGATAACTATAGTGAACGATAAAAGTGGTTTACCACAGCCACAAATTGCCTTTTCGACTGCGGAAGCACGGAGAGCTTCATCCACCCCGACACGGTGCGACGCTACTCCCTATCGGTTATGCCCACACGCCACCAGGTCTTTATGGCCTCAAGTCCCATACGGCGGCCGTCGGCGGCTACTGTGTAGCGACTCTGACAGTGAACGGCGTGGAGTACAGAGATTTTAAATTCCTCGTTCTGCCACAGCTCTGCGCTCCCGTACTGCTAGGATTAGACTTCCAGTGCCATCTGGAGAGCGTCACGATGGCATAGGGCGGGCCCCTGCCCCCACTTAGTCTGCAGCCGGCAGAATTTAAACACGGCGCCGCGCAAAGTATGCAGCCTGTCCACCCTGAAGGTCAACCACCCCCCCCCCCCCCCGTCCCGTTCGCTAACCTCGCCAAAGACTGCAAGCCAATTGCTACTAAAAGCAGGCGGTACAGTGCCGGGGATAGGAGCTTTATTAAATCAGAAGTAGAAAGACTACTGAGGGAAGGGATTATCGAGAGCAGCACCAGCCCATGGCGAGCCTAAGTGGTGGTAGTGAAGACCGGCAAAAAACAGCGCCTGGTTATTGATTACAGCCAGACGATCAATCGATACACGCAATTAGACGCATACCCACTTCCCCGCATATCTGACATGGTCAACCAGATAGCACCATAGCGGGTATTCTCGACGATTGATCTGAAGTCTGCATACCACCAGCTCCCCATCAGGCCTGAGGACCGCCAGTACACAGCCCTCGAGGCTGACGGTCGCCTCTACCACTTCCTCAGAGTCCCCTTCGGCGTCACCAACGGGGTCTCGGTCTTCCAAAGGGAGATGGACGGGATGGTTGACCAGAACGCGCTGCAGGCCACCTTCCCCTATCCAGACAACATCACCATCTGCGGCCATGACCGTATGACCACGGCGCCAACCTAGAAAAATTCCTCCGTACGGCCCAACGGCTGAATCTGACATACAACAGAGAAAAATGTATGTTCCGCACCATGCGCCTCGCTATTCTTGGCTGCGTGGTGGAAAACGGAGTCATCGGCCCCGACCGAATGCGCCCCCTCCTGGAACTACCCCTCCCCCACTGCCTAAAAGCCCTGAAGAGATGCCTAGGGTTCTTCTCTTACTACGCCCAGTGGGTGCCCAACTATGCGGACAAAGCCCGGCCCCTCATCAAGTCAACCTCCTTCCCCCTGACGGCAGAGGCCCATGCGGCCTTCACCCTCATAAAAGAGGACATTGCGAAGGCCCGGGAAACTTAATGAGCCCCCAGACGCCCTATCCCGTGGGACATGTGCCAACGCACAAGTCGATAGGCTACGGACCCTCCACCATGATCTCTGCCACGCGGGGGGTCACCAGGTTCTTCCATTTTATTAAAGCTCGCAACCTGCCTTACTCCATCGAGGAGGTCAGGACCATGACCTGCCAGGTCTACGCCGAATGCAAACTGCATTTTTATAGGCCAGACAGGGCACACCTGATTAAAGCCACCCGCCCCTTCGAACGTCTCAGCGTCGATTTTCAAGGGGCCCCTTCCCTCCTCTGACCGCAACACGTACTTCCTCAATATTATTGACGAGTACTCCTGTTTCCCCTTCGCCATCCCCTGCCCGGACATGACCAGCGCCACAGTCATCAGGTGCCTCAACGACCTGTTTGCCATATTTGGCTTCCCCAATTACATCCACAGCGACTCGTCGTTCATGAGCGACGAGCTGCGCCAGTACCTGCTCGAGAAGGGCATAGCCACGAGCAGGACTACCAGCTACAACCCCCGGGGTAACGGACAGGTAGAGAGGGAGAACGCAACGGTGTGGAAGACCGCTATGCTCGCCCTAAAATCCAAGGGCCTCCCAATCTCCCGCTGGCAACATGTCCTCCCCGATGCGCTCCACTCCATACGATCACTACTCTGTACTGCCACAAACGCCACCCCTCACGAGAAGATGTTCGTCTTCCCCAGGAAATCCACCTCGGGGACATCACTACCGCCATGGCTGATGTCTCCGGGACCCGTCCTGCTCAGGAAACACGTGAGGAGCCATAAGACGGACCCCCTGGTCGAAAAGGTTCACCACCTCCACGCCAACCCACAGTACGCCTACGTAGCGTATCCTGACGGGCGGGAGGACACAGTCTCAATTCGAGACCTCGCACCCTCGGGTACCACCCGAAACACCATCGATCACCATCCACTACCTCCACCCACCACCACGACGCACCACCGGGGTGTCTACCACGAACTGACATGCCGGTGCCATCCCTACCCTGAGAGGACGACACGCCAGTGCTCCGTCCCACGTGAGAAGCGGCCGCGGGCAAAGAACCGCCGCAACCGGCACCACAAAGATCATTACGGCAGACAAGACCCTCGGAGAGACTTTTGTATACGAACTTTTGAAACAACACTTCCCGCCGGACTTTTTTTAAACGAGGGGTGAATGTGGTAAACCACTTAACTCTGTACAGGTCCGGGCATGTCTCCGCCCCTGGCTCCACCCCTAAGCCCGGGTATAAAGGTCACTCACCACCCTTCCCCCGGGAGCTCTTAGGATGGATCCACTAGCAGAGGCATGCTCCAGTTCTTAGTCAATAAAAGCCTACTTTGTATAAGTTCAACTCGTAGTCTTTGGTGTTGTTGATATGCACACTGATGCACTATGTTACACACAAAATAGTGTAGGATAGGCTCGACAGACCTGCTAGTCTTGTCCTTCACGTGTTCATTTGTCTTTTTTGCTATCATGTAATTTCATACAAAACAAGCTGCTTTTTCACATTGGAGTTGTACATTCTTAGAATCCTAGGTTACAGCACAGGATACCATTTGGCCCATCAAGCCTGTGTCTTATTGATGAGACTGCATAAATCCTAGTACAGTAGATTTACAACACCTCCAAGTCACACACCATCGTGACTTAGTGTATATTGCTGATCCTTTGTCACTGGGTCAAAATCCTGGAACTCCCTCCCTAACAGCACTGGGAGTACCTTCACCACACGGACTGCAGCAGTTAAGGCAGCTCACCTTCTCCAGGGCAATAAATGCTGGCTTTGCCCATAAACTTTTATAAAAAAGTGTTTCAGCTCCCTGTGGTCACAAGGTAGGGGAGTAAAGTCAGACAGTTGGTCTGGATTTTTTTTCTGTGAGCCAGCAACCACTAGGGTCAAATTTGCAAGATCTGTCCATGTTGGAGTGTATGAACCAGTTATGGTATTAGAAAAGGGCAATGTGACTTTCTCATTATTGCCACTGCCTATTTCAGAAATGATTAGTTCATTTTATAATCCCATGGCCCAGACAATAAGTTAAATAACTACTTGTTTTGTACTTCTATATTGAAACGTGAATACACTTGGCAGCTAAACTGTCTGGGGAAAGGTACTTAGCAAGGCTTGTGCTCAGGGGAGATGCTGCTGGTGCCTCCTTGTGCCACATTTTACCCTCTGCTTGGCACCTGATCTATAGCTGGAGGGAATCAAAGAGCAAGTCCATCGTGAATCCCTCTACAGCACTGACACAAATCACCTACCTGTCCTCTGCTTGTGGCATAAAGTTGAGGGCAGGAAGAAATAATGTTTATCGTGGTTCCTTTTAATTATAAACTGTTAACCTGTGCTAGCTAGGCCATGGTTGGAGGGCTATGAGACTAATTGGATAGCTCTTGCAAAGAGCCTGTACAGGCACATTGGGCCAAATGGCCTCCTTCTGTGCAGTATCATCCTATGGTCTGTGTCCATATTACATTCACTACTTGAAACACAAGCCTATTATTGATTGCACACAAATGCTTAAAACATTTGACTTGACATTTTCCTTGTCTGTGTAATGTTTAAATGGGTTAATATCTCTATCAAAATGCAGAGTATTAGATGTTATGAACATGCTGTTTGTTTAATGCTGTCAGTAATTTCTAGGTTATGAAGAAAATAATTTGCACTAGTCTAGCACCTTTCACTACCTCAATGTCCCAAAGCACTTTACAGCTAAAGTACTTTTGAAATGTAGTCACTGTTGAGGAAAAGCAGCTATCAATTTGAGCAGAGCAAGGTCTCACAAACAGCAGTGAAATACATAACCAGAACATCTGTTTGTGATGTTGGATAAATATTGGATAGGACACTAGAACTCTCCTGCTCTTTGAATAGTGGCATGAGGGCGGATGGGACCTTGTTTTAACATTCTATCTGACACAGCAACTCCAACAGTGTAGCACGCACTGAAGTGTCAGCCTCGATTATGTGCTCAAGTCTCTGGAGTGGGGCTTGAATCTACCACCTTGACTCTGAAGCAGAGTGCTACTACTAAACCAAGGCTATAATGTTTGAACTGTGGCACTTCATTCATTGGGGAAAAATGTCATTACTTTTCCCTTGAGTTCTACTTTGTGGCTCAGCCTGTCATTCTGTTTCATGATTCATCTAATTGTTACCCTTCCAGTTTGCTTGATGTCCAAGTCCTTTTATTAAAAATCTCAACCTGTAATGTGAAGCTATTCTATTCACTAATGTAAAAACAGGGATAAAGGGCTATAATCATGGAGAATTGAGCTTTTTCTGCTGATGGCAGTCTTCATGACAAGTCTTGTGTGTGTATATCTTGCAAAGCAGCACTTGGTGGTTTTTCTAATTTCCAGTCACTGTCATTTTAAAATATTCATTACATGCTTAACTTTTCTTCAGTTTGGATCTAATTCAACAAAAATCTTAGATAATCCGATCATTTTACCATTCATAAAGTATAAATGGCCATAGGTAGATTTTTAAGCCATTTGCCTTTGTGTGACCTGTACACTAGAGCACATGTAAAAAAAAAAGTTCTTTATTAAACTGATGGTTTTTTCATACTTTATACAAATGCTGTAGTTAAGAGTTATAAATAAAAGGAATAGTGAGCTCAACATTCAGTTCAATAGGAGGGAAAAAATACATGACATGTACTTGGTCTTAAATGTCAATGATGGGGTTTACTCTCACTGCAATGAGATATAGCACTTCATTTTCAACTTTAAAATGTAAAAGTGTTTCATGTGATGCAAAGCAAGATTCAGTTATGTATAAAACATATTAGTTATCTACTGGCCAAAAACATGAGTAATAACTGACCATTCCAAATAAGTGACAAATGATAATTCTTCCATTATAGTAAACCTATCTCCAGGACACCACTGGGAACATAAGAGATTCAGTGATCACTGGAATGCCATAAAGGTTTAGCAGCACCAGGCAAATGTGATGTGCTGCATGCAATATCATCACATCCCCTCAAGTGAAGTGTATAGTACTTGAGTTTTTAAAAATATTAACACTTAAATACTGAAGAGCCCATCATACCATAGGCTTCTCAAGTTACCAACAAAGCACATTTTCACTGCTGGCTGTTTCAGACATTATAAAAATCTAAATTTATAATGTCCCTTTTGTTGCCATAGTAACTCTCATTGCATCATGTTCTGATGTTGGTTGAGATTTGCTGATACTCTATTCCAGCTGCTAAGGGCCGTGTTTAATTTCAATGCTTCATGGCTCATCGCTGATATGGGTGCATTGATGCAGACTTGATGTTGGTTTTTATGGTGCTTGGCATCTTCCCTGGAAAAAGAGAAAATGATACTGAAGGGAAGCAATACTTGTAATCCAGGGCACAGAGGGCACTTGGTAATCAACAGGTTTTTATTTACTTTTGTGTTTTTACTTCAATGTATTTTCATGTAATCTCTAAGTGAATTCCAGACTGAGCACAGTACGAGCAGAGGAATATTTACGGACAGGAATAGAGCATTTGAACGGACGAGCCCATCCCAACTGCTAAATACACCCACCTCCTCTCTTCAGAAACACATTGTGTGTTTTGAAACCAATTACACAATTCACTTCCCTGCTTTCCATAATACCTTACACTTGTGGGGTATTCTCTTCAGTGTAGAAATGTTCCAACTAACTTCCATTCTTACTCCTAAAGGCCTCATTTGTAAACTTCTGACCCATGGTATTTGAACACTCTGACAATCTCAATCATAAACTTCAATTAGGGCACCTCAAAGTGGTTGCATTTATATAGCACCTTTCACAACCTTGGGATGTCCCCAAAGTGTGTTACAGCCAATTAAGTACATCACTGTTTTAATGAAGGGAAATGCAACAGCCAATGTTCACACAAATAGTCATGAGATACACTAGATAGTCTGCTTTAGTGATTGTTGGTTGAGGAATAAATATTCAAATAGTGCTATGGGATCTTTTATACCCACCAGCGAGGGCAGGCACGGGAGTGGGACTAATTGGATAGCTCTTTCAAAGAGCCGGCACAGGCAAGATTGGCCGAATGACCTTCTGTGCTCTATGATTCTATCTCAATAACCACCACAGCTGGTACAATTGTGTATAGGTTTGCCTACTGCAGGATGCAATGAACAACTTTGTTTCTACCATACTAAAACCACTTTCTTCCACCAACTTAACTATCTCCTTCCTCTCTGCTGCTGAAACCCAACTCCATGCCTTTATCATTCAAGGCTTGACTTAATTGCCATCTAAACTGGCCTCATCTCCCTCAATCTGATACTTCAACTTATCCAAAGCATTCACTGCCCACGTTCTTCCCCCACAATAAGTCACACACTTCCAACATGCCAAGATTCACTAGCTCCCTGTGTTAGTTTAACATCTCATCCAAAAGACGGCACCTCCGATGGTACAGCAATCCCTCAGTCTTGCCCTGAAATGCCAGTCGGGATTATGTGCTCAGGTCTCTGGAGTGGGACTTGCCTCCAAGTCAGAAGACCATGAGTTCAAGAGTGCTACCACTCAGCCAAGGTCGACACCTCTGATAAGGCATTATAGGAATGAAAGTATTTATTGTTGTGCTTTACCCAGTGTTCAACCAGTAGATTTTTACAAAATTGTTCTGAAAAATCTTCCTCTGAAACCAATGCTAAAATTACTGGTCTACAATTTCCAGAGATGCATCATATACGAAACACAAAGTGTCATCCAAATATGCAAACAGGCATGTTAAACTGAAATTTGACTTTCCTCCACTAATCTCTCAATAGCCAGACGTTTAACTCACATTACAATAACAGAAATAACTTTGGCAATTGTGAATTATACAGCTATAAAATAGAATACTAATCTAGTATTTGCTCCACTTACCTGGCTGGCCTTGCTGTGATGGAACTTGGCCTGGCATTCCCGGTTGGTTAGGCCCACCTTGAATCGACACCTGCGCCATGCTTGGACCCCCCTGGAGACCAGCACCTGGTACAGACTGACCTGATGAGACTGGCCCACCTTGGGGCGGTGGTCTGATTGGTTTGGACAACCCTTTTCCAAATCCAATTGCTGCCACTAGAGCATTGGTATCTGCTGGGTTAAAGGTCTGCTTGTTCTGACGCAAGGCTAGTGAGAAAGAAAAATTGGAAGGTTCAAATGTTGAAGTTCTTATTACCATTAGGTTTCTTTACACTGTTGTAATGTTCTTGATTGTACGGTATAGCTGTCTCTAAGACTTTTCAAACTTGACTACAGAAATAATGTAAGTGGTCTCATAATAAAAATACTGATTACTGCTGCAGTGACCATCTAATCCTCTCTTTACCCATTCTTTGTTGAAGGTGGAGCTTATACTGGGGTAAGAAACATAGAAGATAGGAGCAGGAGTAGGCCATTCGGCCCCTCGAGCCTGCTCCACCATTCAATGAGATCATGGCTGATCATCCAAACTCAGTACCCTGTCCCTGCCTTCTCCCCATATCCCTTGATCCCTTTAGCCTTAAGAAATATATCTAACTCCTTCTTGAATATATTTAATGAATTGGCCTCAACTGCCTTCTGTGGTAGAGAATTCCACAGGTTCACCACTCTCTGGGTGAAGAAATTCCTCCTCATCTCTGTCCTAAATGGTTTACCCCTTATCTTTAGACTGTGGTCCCTGGTTCTGGACTCCCCAGTCATCGGGAACATCCTTCCTGCATCTAGTCCTGTTAGAATTTTATAAGTTTCAATTAGATCCCCTCTCTGGCTTCACTGGCAGTGGCTACACTCTGGTGAACAATGACCAGTTAGGCCAAACACCAATCAGTGGGCTAAATCTACCAGATGGATTCTCACAGCCAGGCCTGAGCCTGTCCTCACACAAGCATTTCCAGAGTAGTCACTGGTCAGAAATCAGGAAATTGAACCCTGGCCCATTTCCCCCTGTTCAGCCCGAGGACATTGTGGCCAACTGCAGTGCCCCCCCCCCCACCGGTGAGATTAGCTACCACAACAAAGACCAGAGATCAAAGCTGGAATCTTCCTTGTCTATAAGGCTCAGTGTCACACAATACATTTCATTTATCCACTGAGCTTGATCACAATAATTATAAAGCATGCTCAAGGCGCCTATTGCTGCACTAACTTTTTCTCCATATTGTTGCCTCATCTTCAATATTAGATTTGTCAACATTAGATAATGGGCTTTGAAAGAACTGAGCTTTGGAATCCTTATCGAAAAGTATGGTTATTAAATAAAAAATTCTAGTGCTAGCCTGTTATTTTTCCAGAGATAATATATTAGTGCCTATTGCTGAAGTTGATGATGTTAAAATGGCTCATTTTATTAATTTGCTTCAGCAGGTTCATCATTACACATTCACATATTTCCTTTTGATTGTTAGATCCTCTAAAAATTGAACTTGCCTTTAAATTTAAATTTAATGAAGTAATTTAAACTAAATGTAGGTGAGTTATTAAGGCCATTACAGTCTAATGTTAAAGTGCATAAAATTAGACTGCAGATGTGTATATGGGTGTTATCAGTCTAACTTATAGACACAAGCACATAAAGGCTGTTAACAGTGAGCTTGCCTCAAATTAGCAAATAGGTGTACTGGCTGAGTCAACACTGAGCGCGCCAGATTAAGAGCTCTGGGAGCACTGAGCTAGTTACTTGACAGATAAGTAGCTCTTTTACAGTGCCTTGGTGGCCAGTGAACTGGTTACATTAACAGGGTGATTAACCTTTTCTCTGGAGGGTGCTCTATTAGCAAATAGACAGCATAAAGAACCATCCTTGAGCAATAAAGAATCAACACTTATAAAATAATCTCCAAAGTTACCATTATAGCTCAGTTTAGGGACCCTCTTTTATTCAACAGCTAGTAACAAGTTTTCCTCCAGAGACGCTAGGAGATATACAGGAAACTTTGGTTTATCCGGAGGTTAACTGTCCGGAATGCTCGAGCCACCGGCAAAATTCAGGAGTCGGTTCAGTAAGTTTTTTTTCTTTTCGTTGCTTTTTTTCCCCCCACCAGTCAGGCTCTGCAAGGTCTAGCTAAAGCTGTTGCTTAGCTACAGAGACGCTTGCAAGCTACGGCCGACTGTTTAGAAGCAGGGTTTGTTGCTAGATACGGAGCTCAAAAGCTTCCGTATGTTTTAACATTAGCGCTGGTTTGTCCGGCAGTTTTGATGGGACAGCAACAGCTCGGTCCCGTCGGTGCCGGATATCACAAACTTTCCTGTAGTAGCTCACCATTGACACAGTTTCAATGTTGCCACCATACTAGCTGCCCTCAATACCATTAACATGCAGACGGATGACTTAAAATATTAAAATCCAGCCGTGAGATTTGGAATAAGGTATAATGCTACTAGCTGAATATTTTGATTCTCTGCTATGCTGTTAGGGACGTTTTTCATGGATTTCAGAGGATTTTTCAGATGCTATTATGAAAATACACAAACAATTACAAAGTTTTCTTTTCCTTCCCCATTATTCCCCATACGGCAGTGAAGGACCTGTTGTGTACCTCCACTCTCAGACTCCCGCTCCTCCCGAGTGTTGTTGAGTTTGTCAAGCAGGTTGCTACACATTTTGTTCATTGACTGGACGTGTTTCTGCAGTGGGAGAAAAAAAAAGCAACTGAGAAATAATGTTGAAATATTACTTTTTCATCAAATGTTAGAATTGACTCTATAGTAACCTCAATATCTTGCATTTAGCTAGTGCCCCTCATTTGCAAAATAGCTGAATGTACTTTTCCTCCTCATTGCAAAGCAGAGTGAGCACATCAGAAAAGTAGAAATAAATGGAGGCGCTGGAATGAGGAACCGAAGACATTATCAAAAAGAAGAGTTCTGAGGAGTTTTTTTTTTAAAGCAAGTAGGGAGGGGACAGGGAACTGGGTAGTGAGTTCTAGATGGCAGTGAATGAGTGGAGTTGAGTGAATGAGGAGAAAGCTATTTTGCAGAGGATGCATGCAGGCACATAAGGCAGGAGATCACAAAAGGTAGCTAGAGATTGCAAAGCAAGTATGCATGCTGTGGCACAGGGAGTTAGTGAATCTTGGAATGTTGGAAGTGTGTGACTTATTGTGGGGGAGAACGTGGGCAGTGAATGCTTTGGATAAGTTGAAGTATCAGATTGAGGGAGATGAGGCCAGTTTAGATGGCAATTAAGAAGTCAAGCCTTGAATGATAAAGGCATGGAGTTGGGTTTCAGCAGCAGAGAGGAAGGAGATAGTTAAGTTGGTGGAAGAAAGTGGTTTTAGTATGGTAGAAACAAAGTTGTACATTGCATCCTGCAGTAGGCAAACCTATACACAATTGTACACAGAGATGCTAGCTGTGGTGGTTATTGAGATAGAATCATAGAGCACAGAAGGTCATTCGGCCAATCTTGCCTGTGCCAGCTCTTTGAAAGAGCTATCCAATTAGTCCCACTCCCTTGCTCTTTCCCCATAGCCCTGCAAATTTTTCCTTTTCAGGTATACTGTATATCCAATTCCCTTTTGAAAGAAACTGTTGAATCTGCTTCCACCACCCTGCATTCAGTTCAAGGAAGATGCAGGGAAAAGGTGAATGTTAAATGAGGAATGAATTAAATACACTAGATAAAAAGTTTAAATCTAGTAAAATGAACAGTAAAAACTGTAATTGCCACAATCCTTCCTACCTCTACATTCAGATGATCAATGAAGTTTCAGCCCTTAAATTCACCTTTTTGGCTGCTTAGGCCGCTTATCCTCCTCTGCAACAACTCCTTCCCTTCACAATCTGACACGTGGGGACATTCATTTCTCACCTTGCACTTATATCAAATTATCTGCAGTGATGTCTCTCTGTGGTCTTCACGTAGCACTGTTTGATTGATCATGTTGAACATGATTACCATCTCAACTGCCTGTGATTTCTTCAGGTGGCCAGCTGTCATTTCCTGCCTGCAGCTAGCCACTTCTACCTGGATGTTTTGATTACAAGCAAACCAATATCTCTAAACACAAATGAAGCCATACCTGAGCTACATCAGGTGCCAGGCGTGCTGCCTCTGCACTCAGCTGCTTCTCCTGTTCTTCTACCTCTGGATCTGGTTTAGTCCGGAGATGATCCGGAACTACCTCGTGACTAAAAACAGGAACTCGACCCTCTGTTAGCTTCTGTGAAAAGACGGCAATGAATCAGCAAACAAGGTCATAGATGTTGAAGCGCTTCTGACACTTCCTCCAGTTTCCTAGGGTAAAAGGTGTAATTTTATTTAAAATTCCACGGGCTGTAATTTGTGGCCCCTACGGGTGCGTACGCGCTGGTAGGAGCCGCGCAAGTTCCGGGTTTAGGCATGCGCGAAAACCTGGAACTTGCGATGTCAATTGTTGACGGATCATCCGCATCCCCAGGAGAAAGGCCTCCATGGGCGGGGAGTTGGACTATTTGCCCAACTTCTGCCCAGCAAATGCCCATGAAATTCTTGCGCCTGGTAAAAGTAGGCGTAAGGCCTGCTTTTACTAATGTAAGAGTTTAAAAAAACATCATTTTTTCCATTCATTTAACGATTAAAACACATGTAAAATAAGGTAAGGTTATTTTTAGCCCCTTTTAAAACATTTAAATTTATTTTTCAAAAAATTAAATTTTGTGTTAAATGCTTGTATTTTAATTAATAATTTTAAATGTAATTTTAAAAAATGTATTTGTTGTGTTAAATGTATTTTTTATGTGATCCCCATTCATGCTTATGGGAATTCTGTACATACGGAACCCCCATTAGCATGAATGGGGATTCCCTTCTTTCATTCGTTGGGCCGGCCCATGTGATCCCAGGGCGCTTGCGAACCGCCTGCGTCCCTGGGGTATGTGTCTACGCGTAGAGGCCCAGGAGCGCGAGTCTCCATGGACCCCCGAGGCAGAAAGTAAGTGCGTAGATTTTTAGCTGGTCGGACCTGACCACAAATTCAGGCCCAATATTTCTCTCCAATCAGGCATGCTCTCCTGCTACCTGTATAATGTAACCCCCCCTCCGTTATGCCCTCCTCAAAGGTTAATTAGATTAAGTGCTTAATTTTGGATTTTCAGCCTAAGGACTATACTTCAATGAGTCCTCAACTGCCCAAACTTGAATTAACACAAAGAAAGAACTTACATTTATCCTCAGGATGTCACACAACTCTTTACAGCCAAAGAATTGATTTTAAAGTTTGATCTCTGTTGTTTTGTAGGCAAGCATGGCAGCCAATTTTCACACCGTAAGGTCAAACAAACAACAATGAAATGAATGACTAGTGTTGGCTAGTACATAGAGAGAACCCACTGCTCCTCTTCGAACTGTGCTATGGGATCCTTTACATTGACCTGAGTAGGCGATCGGGGCTTTCTGACTCCGAAGCGAGTGCAACGACTGAACCAAACTCTCACTCAATTTGTTGGGCCGGATATTCCGACCCCCACGGGTGCGTACGAGATGTACACGCACCCACAGGGGCTTTGCAAGTGCCGGTTTCAGGCATGCGAAGCGCATGCACTAAAACCTGGCACTTCTGATCTGTCAAGAAATCTCTTGACAGATCCTCCGCCTGCCCGGGGAGAAGAGTTCCACTTTCTGCACAACCTCCGCCCGCTGAAAACCTTAAAAGATCTTACGCCTGGTAAAAGCGTTAAAAAAAAAAAAAAAAAAAAAAAAAAAAAATTCCACTCATTTATAATTTTAAAAATACTTTTAAAAAAGGTAAATTTATTTTTAGCCCCGTAAAATTTTTAATATTTTTCAAAAAATTAAATTTTTGATTAAAATATTTAATTTAATGTAATTTTTACAAATTTTAAATACGTGATTTAAAAAAATTTAATGTTTAACTTTTTTAAGTGATCCCCATGCATACTTTTGACATCTGTGCATAGAGATCTGTCAAAAGTGTGATGGGAGATTCCCTTCTTTGATTGGTTCCCCATGGCCCACGTGATCCCAGGGGCGCTTGCGAACCACCTGCGCCCCTGCGCATTTCGTAGAGCAGAGGCCCAGCATCGGAAGTCTCGGGACCTATGGAGCCAGCAGGTAAGTGCGTAGAAGCCTCCGATCGGAAAATCTGGCCCATTATTTCCCTTTGAAGGGAAAAAATTGTAATCAGCAGTGTAAAATTTTGTAGCCTTCACAGCTAACAATTTTGTGTGTCTGGAGTTTAAAAAAAAAATAAGATTGATGTACTTGCATCCTGTGAGGACAAGGAGAAAGACTGCGGGGCGGACAGCCACAATGCAGACCGAGGAACCGTGGCTCAGAAGGCTGTTCGGGGGGTGGAAGAGCAGAATAGAAATGTGGTAGTGATAGGGGATTCTATAATTAGGGGGATACAGTAGATGGCGTCCTCTGCAGCCACGAACGAGAATCCCGAAGGGTGTGTTTGTTGCTTACCAGGGTAATGGATATCTCGAGGCGGCTGGAGAGGAATTTGGAAAGGGAGGGGCTAAATCCAGTTGTCATGGTTCATGTCAGAACAAACGACTTAGGTAAGAACAGGGAGGGGGACCTGCTGAGGGAGTATCAGGAGTTAGGAGCTAAATTAAAAAGTAGGACCTCGAGGGTAATAATCTCTGGATTATTGCCCGAGCCACGTGCAAATTGGCATAGAAAAAGACAGATCAGGAGAATTAACATGTGGCTAAAGGGCTGGTGTGGGAAGGAGGGGTTCCTTTTCATGGGACACTGGCACCAGTACTGGGACAGAAAGGAGCTGTACTGATGGGATGGTCTCCACCTGAACCGGGATGGGACCCGTGTCCTAGCGGAAAAGGTAAATAGGGAGGTGGCAAAGGCTTTAAACTAGTAATGTAAGAAGTCACACAACACCAGGTTATAGTCCAACAGCTTTATTTGAAATCACAAGCTTTCGGAGCGCTGCTCCTTCTTCAGGTGAAGTGGAGAAATGCATAAAGACACAGCTTATATAGTCAGAGAATCATGTCAGATGTTTACAGGTAACCTTTCCAACTGCCATTTATCACACCTCGGCAGAGAGATAATCACAGCAGTCAAAGGTGTGAATGGTGTCCAAACAGGTCAGTCAGGGAAACATTACATCAAAGAACAATGAGGTGGGGTCACAAGGGGTCAAATATTGCAGGTGCTGGGGTCTGTATGATGTACACAGATGCGGCCGGACCTGCTGTGATTTCCAGCCAAAAAAAATGTTTTTTGTCTTTTTTTGTTTTTCATACAGACCCCAGCACCTGCAATATTTGACCCCTTGTGACCCCACCTCATTGTTCTTTGATGTAATGTTTCCCTGACTGACCTGTTTGGACACCATTCACACCTTTGACTGCTGTGATTATCTCTCTGCCGAGGTGTGATAAATGGCAGTTGGAAAGGTTACCTGTAAACATCTGACATGATTCTCTGACTATATAAGCTGTGTCTTTATGCATTTCTCCACTTCACCTGAAGAAGGAGCAGCGCTCCGAAAGCTTGTGATTTCAAATAAAGCTGTTGGACTATAACCTGGTGTTGTGTGACTTCTTACATTTGTCCACCCCAGTCCAACTCCGGCATCTCCACACCATTAAACTAGTAAGATGGGGGGGAGGGATCTACAAGATATGAAACCAGCCTAAATATCAAAACAGGAAAGGAGAGCATAGGAAAGAGTAAAGTAAGGGAGGACATTGATGGCCAGGGAATAAATAGTGTTATAGAACAGGAGTTTAAAAAGATGGTTAAAAATTAAGTGAGAGGAACTACTATTAAAAAAGAGTTAATCTGTCTGTACAGCAATGCACAGTGTGCAGGGCAGCTGGAGGCAATCATGTGTTGCGAGGAACCAGACATAGTAGGGATTACTGAGACATGGCTACAGAAAAATCAGGACTGGGAATTAAACAGTGTAGGGTATAACATAGTTAGAAAAGATAGAGAAGGGAAAAGGGGGGGATGGAGTAGCTGTACTTATTAAGGATAACATAATGGCAGTAGAAAAAAGTGACACAGATATCAGCAAGCCAGAAATAGAATCCACGTGGATAGAGATAAAAGATAATAAAGGATTAATCACACTAATAGGGGTAGTCTACAGACCATCTAATAGTGGAAGGGAGGTGGAGGAAGAAATATGCAAACAAATTAGGGAAACGAGTAAAAGACATAGAATAATAATCATGGGGGATTTCAACTACCCAGATATTAATTGGACAGAAGAGGTAGGTAAAGGGGATAAGGGAAAGGAGTTCCTACAATGTGTACATGACTCCTTTCTAACCCAATATGTAAAAAGCCCAACAAGGGAGGATTCGCTATTGGATCTAGTAATGGGGAATGAACCAGAGCAGATAAGAGAAGTAAAAGTAGGGGAACATCTAGGCAATAGTGACCATAATACGCTTTAAGATAATATTTGAGAAGGACATAGGTATGACAAAGACCAGGGTAATAGATTAGATAAAAGCTGATTTTGTGGGGCTGAGAATAGCACTTGGGAAAATAAAATGGATAACAATATTGGCAAACAATGATGTAGAACAGCAGTGAGAAACATTTAAAACGGTGTTCAACAGAGTCCAGGAAAAATATATTCTGCTAATAAACAAGAACAAGCTAAAGACTAATGAGACACCGTGGATGAATAAAGCCTTTAGGGAACAATTGAGGATAAGGAAAGAGGCATACATTAAGTACATGGACAGCAGGAGAGAACATGATAAGGGAGAATACAAAGAGATTAGGAGAGAAGTCAAAAAAAAAAATTAGGAAGGCAAAGAAGAACTATGAAATTGAATTATCAAGGAACACAAAACAAAACAGTAAAATATTTTACAGGCACATAAATAAAAAATCGGGATGGAATAGGACCATTAAGGGATGGAGAGGATAATACCACAGGCAGCAATAAAAAGATGACGGAGATATTAAATAATTACTTTGCTTCAGTATTTACCAGGGAGATAGAACAGGTGGAGATGACATTAGATGATGAGATTAGTAATGAGTTAACTGCATTTAAAATAAAACAAGGAGATATGCTAAATAAACCTAATGTCCGGATGGATTACATCCGTACATTTTAAAAGAATCTAGGGAAGAAATCGCAGAGGCATATTTAGTAATTCATTAGAAAAAGGTGTAGTGGCAGAGGACTGGCTGATAGCTAACGTAATACTTGTATTTAAGGGAGATAGAACATGTTCAGGGAACTATAGGCTGGTCAAGTTAACGTCGGTAGTAGGAAAAATAATGGAATCCCTACTAAAGGAGAAAATAGAAGAACATCTAGAAACGAAAAATAATATATAGTCAGCATGGATTTCAAAAGGGGAAGTCTTGCTTGACCAACCTAATTGAATTTTTTGAAGAGGTAACAGAGAGAGTAGACAAGGGTAATGCAGTAGATGTAATTTATCTAGATTTTCAAAAGGCCTTCGATAAGGTACCACATAATAGACTAATGAATAAGGTCAGGGAATGCGGAGTCGGGACAAGTAGCAGAATGGATAGCTAGTTGGCTTCAAGTCAGACAGCAGAGAGTGGGAGTGGGAGTAAAGGGTAGCTATTCAGAGTGGCAGAAGGTGGGAAGTGGTGTTCCACAAGGATCAGTGCTGGGATCATGGTTGTTCACAATTTATAGTAACGATTTAGACTTTGGAATCAGAAACACTTTTTCCAAATTTGCGGACGACACCAAATTGGAGGGGATAGCCAATACTGAGGAGGACGGCAACAAATTACAAGACGACATTAATAAATTTGCAGAATGGGCATATAATTGGCAAATGAAATTCAACACAGATAAATGTGAGGTATTACATTTTGGTAAGAAAAATAGGGAGGTCACATATTACTTGGAAAATAAGAATCTAAATGGGGTAGAGGAGCAAAGGGATCTCGGAGTACAAATACACAAATCACTAAAAGTATCGATACAGGTTAACAAGGCCATTAAAAAAAGCAAACCAAGCACTTGGGTTTATTTCCAGGGGGATAGAATTGAAAAGTAGGGAAGTTATGCTAAACTTGTATCGAACCTTGGTTAGACCACACTTGGAGTACTGTCTGCAATTCTGGTTGCCATATAATAAAAAGGATATAGAGGCACTGGAGAGGGTGCAGAGAAGATTTACAAGGATGATACCAGAAATACAAGGGTACACCTATCAGGAAAGGATGAACAGGCTGGGTCTTTATTCTCTTGAAAAGAGAAGGCTGAGGGGTGACCTAATCAAGGTCTTTAAAATCATGAAAGGTTTTGATAGAGTAGATACGGAGAGAGAGTTTTCACTTGTGGGGAAGAGCAAAACTAGAGGCCATCAATATAAGATAGTCACCAAGAAATCAAATAGGGAATTCAGAAGAAACTTCTTTACCCAGAGAATGGTGAGAATGTGGAACTCGCTACCAGAGGGAGTGGTTGAAGCGAATAGTATAGATGCATTTAAGTGGCAGTTAGATAAGTATATGAGGGAGAAGGGAATAGAGGGTTATGCTGATAAGAGTTAGACGAGGAAAGACGGGAGGTGGTGAGTGGAGCATAAATGCCGGCATAGACTGGTTGGGCCGAATGGCCTGTTTCTATACTGTATATCCTGTGTAATAATGCACTATCAGCTAAAAATGTTTCCTGTGTTGTTTCAAGTCAATAAATGCTGATATGCGTGAAAGTGGCCAGGTGATAAGTTCCAAATCAACCAACTAAAGGTGCAGATTCTGAAGTTGGAAAAGAGGCAAGATACCCCAGAGGGCTGTGGAGGCTCAGTTGTTGAGTATATTCAAGACAGAGATTGATAGACTTTTGGATATCAAGGGATATGGGGATAGTGCAGGAAGGTGGAGTTGAGGTAGAAGATCAGCCATGATCTTATTGAATGGCCGACTCCTGCTCCTATTTTTGATGTTCTTATTTCCAGGTAACTTTATTAGCAATACAATAGGATGTTTCCATGCTGTGATCGAATATTATGGGAATCTGTGCTATTGGCGCTTTTATTAAATTCATTGACAGCACGACAAAGGAATTGAGGTAGAAGACAACAGAATCTTTCAGTGTTCAGCAGTTCTACTGGGATTGGAACACACTATTGGACTTAATAAGCACTCGGCTTCACATTACAAGCAATTTTCTCGGCTCAAAACAAGGAGTAGTCTCATTACAAAACTCTACAAGGAAGAACTGGGAGAATAGGTAACTCTTCATAACGGCTACTGACATTTCTGTGGTGCTGCTCAAGCACAGGAACATGTGCCAAATTGAGGACGAAAATGGTGGATTTTAAGTAGCTGTTCTAGATATATGTATTATAAATTGCTACTTATAATGTATATTGTTTGCCTCTAAATTATTTAATTGTAAATAAATAATTAATTTAGTCCGTATGGAGTTGGCCCAGCACTTGATATTTTCCATCTTTTGAGACTGAAGATATAATGAGAATCTTACATAATTTATAGAAAGCACTTTATTGCAATCAGAATTAATTATCAAACTTGGGCTGTACGAGTGAGCAAGACTAAAAGCTAAAGGGATAAATTTCAAATGCAGCCATTTATGGAAGGTAACTTCAGGCTGATTGAATGGGAAAACCTATAATTCTAATCTTACGCCGCCTGCCTACTGAGCATATTCGGGCAGTGAACTAATGGCTCACATTCTCAACTTTGCTCATGCCAGATTGTCGCCAGCATACTCTCTGCCGCCGCCGCCCCCCCCCCCCCCCACCTGCCAAACTTAACCAGGTTTTGAGACTCAAGATGCTCATATTGTAACATCTTGAGATCCCAGCATAATCAAATCTCTCCTTTCCTGTTTGAATCTGGATGAGCCAAAGTTGCTGCCATGAATCCAAATAAGGATAGAGTTTCTCTCTTATCATTCCTAGTCTGTTATATTGCTTCATTCTCAGATAGCTTTCCACCATACTGCTTTTAAAAAAAAAAAATGGAGTACACAACCCTTCCTGCAAATCAGTTACTCAGCATTAAAGCACGCTGCTCGTAAACCAAGGGCACAGATGGAATCCAACTGAACCTGGAACACTCGCCTCACTGCAGATATTCTCTATTGATATTTTGTGAAAGATTACTGAACAGCATCTTGGCAGATGAAGAACTGGGTTTGAGACGTCCTTGGTCTTAGCAAAGTAATATAGTAGACGCAACTGTATTCATAACCTACCATTAATTCATCATCACGGTCGGGAGAAAGCAGCAATGGGATGATGACCTGATTTCTTAGGAGTGGTGTTTTATCATTTTTCAGGAGCTTGTTCAAGGTGTTCAGTTGTCCGGATACCAGGGCGAAGTTATCCAAGACTGAGGGCCTGGAAGTGGATGCAACACACGTTTGGCAAAGGCAGCTGCAGGAGACTTTACAGCAGATAGGAAAAGACAGGAATAAAAACAGAAAATGCTGGAAAAACAGCTGATCCGTCAGAATCTGAAGCGAGCAAATCTATGTTAAAATTTTGATGTATACCCGTAGTCAGAACTGGAAACTGGAAGATAAGGATCCAGATAGTAAGGATGCGAAGTAGAAGAAGCTTTTTTGGGGTTTGAGCTCAGCATAAGACTAATGGACTAAAACTTTTCTCTCTATCCCCTTTTGGTACTCTGAAGTCAAATAAGCTTGTACCACCTCTTTATAGGACTGAACACAATGCAGAGAGAAGGAAGGACAAAAGGTAAAAGTCAAAAGTCAGGTATGCTGACTCCTGTAGAAAAACACAAAGTGGTTGGCCGATTGAATATTCTAATAACAGTATTGCCAACTCTCGCGATTCCAACATGATTTTGGAATGAAACATAGCTTCACTCATGATGTCACGATGGAATGCCTAAATTTCGAGATTTTTTTTTTTAAAGAAAAATTTACACAATTTGCGTATGCACTTTGGACTTTCCTACTGTCCCTGTTGAAAACGGTGTATTCGAATTACTCCGCAGATCAGTGCAACTGGAAAGGAAGGTATGGGGCTGGCTTGTTTTACCATAACATGCGTCAGTTAAAATCCTTGACTTCATTGTGATGTTTCGGTAACACTCAGGAATGGGACAATGTTGCATTAAGCTGCTTTAGTAGTGGCGCCCTCTGCCCACCACTGTAAACTTTTTTGCCAGAAAGTTTGCAGAAACTTTTTGTCAGCAGAAATGATTTGAAAGCAATACATTTGTAAATGTTTCATGTTTATGTGGCGAGAAATGAAGGGATTTGCATTTAAATGAAGTGTTTTGACCAATGTTTCCTGTAGGCTGTGCTTTTTTCTGCACGGTCCCGTTAAATTTCTGCGCATGCGGGGTATTTGCAATGGAAAAGCCAGTGAGTGGCCTGCGCGGGACCTTTCCCATTAAAGGGGACATTGGTTTCGACCCTCGAGTCTCTTAAATTGGCTGCATTCAAAAGTAACAGAAAATCAACACTGCATTCTCAACTCAAATAAATATATAAAAAGTGATTTGTTTTTAATGTGGTAAGATGTTGCCCGTCAAGATTAACCTGATGAATCCTGGGAATATTATTCTGTGGCTAGGAACATGTGTGCAACTGGGTTTCCATAAGAACAGGAGTAGGCCATTCAGCCCCTCAAGCCTGTTCCACCATTCAATGAGATCATGGCTGATCTGTGACTGATCTGCCCCATATCGCTTAATACCTTTAGTTAACAAAAAGCTATCAATCTCTGATTTAAAATGAACAATTGACCCAGCATCAATTGCCGTTTGCAGAAGAAAGTTCCAAACTTTTACCACCCTTTGTGTGCAGAAGCGTTTCCTAATTTCACTCCTGAAAGGCCTGGCTCTAAGTTTTAGACTATGTCCCCATGTCCTGGATTCCCCAACCAGCGGAAATAGTTTCTCTCTATCTACCCTATCTGTTCCCCTTAATATCTTGAAACTGATAGCTTCCACTGGTCATATTTGTTGCAAAGAACTGCTTCGCACCCATTGAAACATAGAAGATAGAAACAGAGAAGATAGGAGCAGGAGTAGGCCATTCGGCCCCTCGAGCCTGCTCCGCCATTCAATGCGATCATGGCTGATCATCCAAATTCAGTACCCTGTCCCTGCTTTCTCCCCATACCCCTTGATCCCTTTAGCCTTAAGAAATATATCCAACTCCTTCTTGAATATACTTAATGAATTGGCCTCTACTGCCTTCTGTGGTAGAGAATTCCACAGGTTCACCACTCTCTGGGTGAAGAAATTCCTCCTCATTTCTGTCCTAAATGGATTACCCCTTATCCTTAGACTGTGACCCCTGGTTCTGGACTTCCTGACCATCAGGAACATCCTTCCTGCATCTAGTCTGTCCAGTCCTGTCAGAATTTTATAAGTTTCAATGAGATCCCCTCTCATTCTTCTAAATTCCAGCGAGTAAAGCCCAATCGACCCAATCTCTCCTCATACGTCATTCCTGCCATCCCAGGTATCAGCCTGGTGAATCGTCGCTGAACTCCGTCCGTGGCAAGAACATCCTTCCTCAGATAAGGCGACCAAAACTGCACACAATACTCAAGATGTGGTCTCACCAAGGCCCTGTACAACTGCAGCAAGACATCCTTGTTCCTGTACTCAAACCCTCTCGCTACGAAGGCCAACATACCATTTGCCTTCTTAACCGCCTGCTGCACCTGCATGCGTACCTTCAGCGACTGATGCACAAGGACACCCAGGTCTCGTTGCACTTCCCCTTCTCCCAATCTATTGCCATTCAGATAATAATCTGCCTTCCTGTTTTTGCCACCAAAGTGGATAACCTCACATTTATCCACGTTATATTGCATCTGCCATGCTTCTGCCCAATCACCCAACCTGTCCAAATCATCCTGGAGTTTCTCGGCATCCTCCTCACAGCACACACGCCCACCCAGCTTTGTGTCGTCTGCAAACTTGGAGATATTACATCTAGTTCCCTCGTCTAGATCATTTATATTGTGAACAGCTGGGGTCCCAGCACCGATCCCTGCGGTACCCCACTAGTCACTGCCTTCCACTCGGAAAAAGACCCGTTTATTCCAACTCTTTGCTTCCTGTCTGCCAACCAGTTCTCTATCCAAGTCAGTACCTTACCCCCAATCCCATGTGCTTTAACTTTACACGCTAATCTCTTATGCGGGACCTTATCGAAAGCCTTCTGAAAGTCCAAATACACCACATCCACTGGTTCTCCCTTATCTATTCTACCAGTTACATCCTCAAAAAATTCCAGTAGATTAGTCAAGCACGATTTACCTTTTGTAAATCCATGTTGACTTTGTCCAATCCTGTCACTGTTTTCAAGTGCTCTGCTATTACATCTTTTATAATGGACTCTAGCATTTTCCCCACTACCGATGTCAGGCTTACCTATTAGATTTTATTCCCGCACGTTCCTACCTCAGCATTCCTGAACGCTATTTGTTGTTCGTCTGCATTACTTAGACCACCAAGCTCATTTCAATTCACACCTAGAACATTACCGTTTTCTGCCATTGATGGATATAAATTTTGATCTGTAATCTCTCCCGCTGAGTTTTTAATCGCAGCTATACCGCTGTGACAGTGATTCTAGCTGAGATCAAGCACTTCCACAAATAGGTGGAATCAAAAGGCCAGCTATCTCCAGATTGTTCTCATGTACCTCCTTAGGGTTATATTTTCTTCCTTTGCTAATTTTAATAGATCCGAGTATAAAATGCGTATGAATCTTTCAATTTAAATTCATATCTGCCTTTTCACTTAAATTAGTGAATGGCTAAAAATATATCTCCTAGCGTTTAATTTTGATGAGATAAAAATTGAAATGTTTTCAATTTTTTCATCCAAGCCGGAGTGGAATCATTAAAACTTGACGGCCAAACCCTCCACCATCTCGGTGTGCAACGTACAGGAAGGGGTTCCGCTCCTGAAATTTAAAGTGTCTTTGCTCACACTCCAGCCATGTAATAAACCTCGTCATTTAACCTCAAATATATCCAGCACTTGCCACATTTTGTTCTGGCGTTGCATGATTAAATTTAAAATAATGCAATTGAAGTAAAGTTTCATCCAAAGATTAAATAAAGCCACTAATGGGGTTTATGAACAAACGGTCAATCTATATTGGTCTATGTTTGAAAAAAAAATAGCAACTCGTGATTTCTTACCAAATCTCATGATTTTTCAGAATTTGTCTCTTGATTTATGAGACGGTGGGGTTGGCATCAACATTCCTGTTAAGCTGCACAGCGGTCTGGAGGTCCCACTCACTCAGTGGCTTTTCAATGGTAAAACCGCTCATGCGCGGAAATTTGAATGGGCTGCACACCCAAAATAAATTAGCAGGAACATTGGTTGGCATTACTATAATAAGGGGCCTAGCAGTGGCTTTAGAACCCAAACTGGTTTACAATGAAAGCAGCAGGTGTTGGGTCTAGTGCGGTCAAGGTAACCAGGTCGATATGCAACCTAACCATAAAAGTCGTAAGCTATAACAAAAAAGGTAAGTTTAAAGAAAAAAAAACTTACCTGAATATGGAGCCAGATGGAGCAGGCCACTGCTGGACACCGCTCACCCCCTTACCGGACGCTGGCCCATTTTGCTGGCCCCATGCAACTGACGAGCTGTTTCTGAGGCCGCGACTGGCGCTCGCCAGTAATAAACAAGTAAGCCCGGAGGACCAGTTTGTCCTGGTCCTGCTGCCGGCCTTTTTAGGTTTGATCCAATTTTTAGACCAATATATTCGACGCAATATAAAGCTCCCTCTAAGTTGCCCTAACAAGCGCCATCAGGGCAGGCGTGGCCTGGGTTAGATGCTGAATAAAATTCCCTCTACTGTGCCCCAACAGAATGCTATAACCTCAACCCCCAAGGACCCCGTTTGCAGTAGTTCGGCATTTCTGTTTCTCATACCAACCATCATCGAACTTCTTCAGGCTAGATTGCTATTTGTGGAGTTGTGTGAAGTTTTGTAACATGGAGTTAATAGGAACTAGCTGAGATAACATCAAGCTCATTTTACTTCAGGCGATAATGGAGTTTTCCAGTACATCTTGGGCTTGACTCCAACCCAGGTACTGGAGGTGAACGACCATCATTCTACTCGGCTGTATCATCCAGTGCCCTTACATTCTGGATGATTTTGAATGTACATGTTTCATGAAAAATTATTACAAACGCATTATAGTTTATTCTTCTGACAGATTGTGAAAAGCAATTTTAATTCACTAAAGATTCATGATTGGCTGGTGGCAAAAATCTAGACTGAACTAACCGAGGCAACACCATTGAAATAGGAACTTAACCGTATTAAGAAAACAATGCATTTAAGTCGAGTTGTCACTATTAGATGTGCACCCAATGTCCTGAGTTGTGGTGTGTATGGGTCCAGCTGTAACACTATGCAATTGAAGTTCCTCTGTGCTATTTTAGTGCACTAGTCAACCTATTTGCATCAAACTCATATGTGCGCTTTTAAAAATAGTTAACCCAGTGAGGAATTTCAGCCCCCATAAGCAGCGGTGCTTTGCCCGCTTTCTGCCAGCTGAGTGACTTCACTGAACCAGTTGTGCTGACAACTCATACACACAACCCTAACACAGTAACTCCACCAACATCAGCAGTCAATACAGCTCCCATATACCCTTACATACAGGCAAATTCCAGGACGTACACGTGATCCGGCAGCACAGGCACCTGCGCAGTAAAGCACAGAGAAAAGGAAGCGTTTCTTCCAAGGGGGGCATCTTACCAGTTCATTCGGTCGAACTCATTCTCCAATTTGAGGATGAAAGCTGCCAAAGAGCTCTTCAGATCAGCTACCCGGCTGATAATTGTGTCTACAGATGCCTCCAGTTGCTTTTCTTCTTGCGGCTATGAAAAGTTAACATTGAACTTTTAATAAAATATTGCATGTTTGCAAAACAATTCAACTCTGTGAACAGCAGTGCCTCCAGTTGCACTGAGTAACTGTCAAGGCGTCTGCAGCAAGTGAGCTCAAAGCATGAAATTGGGGCCATCTGATTAATAAAAATATCTTCATCAGCAAGTAAGGGTGTTCAGAAAATAGAAAGTAGATATGGGCACGTAGTAAACTAATTTGTTTTGCCAAATTTCTTCCCCCCCATCTCTCCTGAAAATGTTGGCTCATTCTTAGATATGACGCCATGGGTGCTGCTTGCTTTCAGGTATCTTATACAAGTACCCCATCTTCACTTACAAAGGTTTAGTCATAAGAAATAGCAGCAGTAGGAGTAGGCCATTTGGCCCCTCGAGCCTGCTCCGCCATTCAATAAGATCGTGGCTGATCTTCTACCTCATCTCCACTTTCCTGCACTATCCCCATATCCCTTGATTCCCTTAATATTCAGTCAGTGAGTGCTGCCAAGCTCTTTGACTGTGGGAGCACCACACTAAGTGCAACCCCGTCCTCACTCTATATCCACGCATGTGCTTTCCAACACGAGTTACTGGATAGTGATAAGAATTGGGAACCGTGGTTAATATTCTCTCCCTAGCTCACAAGCATTAGGACTGCCTTCGGCCAGCTTGGTTAACATGGAACAAAACTGGAATTAAATGTTTAGGTCAGTATGGGTGAGTTACACATTGTCTTTGCAAACTGAGCCAATGGGGAGCACCAGAATTCTTTTTAATGCTCTCTAACACTGTTCTAAATAACTAGCTTCCATACTGTCTGTCTGATCCTTCTGTTAATGTGATTTTAAAGGCAAAAGGTTGAAACCTGAAATGCAGCCCATACTTGCTAATATAAAGTGCCTTGAAGAACAAGACTCACCTTAGGGTTAGGTCTTGGTAGTTGGTGCCCAGGGAAGTATCTGCCAATGCAACTGAGTATCTAAATGTTGAGCCCAGATGCATCACTTCATCCCTTAGTGCCAACGCTTCCAGAAACACCACCATGTCAAGACCATCCAATGGTTTTCCATACTGGTCAATGACCACTATTAATGTCGTTGTTCACTCCCTCGAAGTGTGTCCAACACAACTGCTGATACTTTCTGTTATTCCCTCTATAGCTTTTATAGTGCCTTAACCCACAAAGAATCCAAACACATACAACTTCTTCACTGATTCCTGCTATGGCTCCTAAAGACTGTGTTGTATAGCGAGACTCGCTTCATGGCCAGGCACTCATCATATTAAAACCCTTGGGTATAACAATCCACAAAAATTGCACACGCAATATAAAACCACTGAAGGGAATTATATTCTCTGTATGTATGCCACTAATAATGATGATAAGTTCATTGACACTCCCAGTCATGTCTCAGAAAATCAACAAGATGTTTTGGTTTAAAAATGTGAAACTTTTTGACGAATTTCACTCTAAAAAGGAAACAACTTTATGTTTAAATGAATCAATTTTGTAGTTTCTGATAATGAGCCTCACTGCCAACAACTCCCAGTGTTTACTAAAATCCCGCACATTTACACTTAAGTTCTTTATACAAATCGAGTTAAACATTAACACCGTGTCAGCTGTGGCTCAGTGGGCAGCACTCTCGTCACTGGGCCAGAAGGTCGTGGGTTTAAGGCTCACTCCAGAGGCTTGAGCACAAAATCTAGGCTGACACTCCAGTGCAGTACTGAGGGAGTGCTGCACTGTCGGAGGTGCCGTCTTTCAGATGAGATGTTAAACCGAGACCCCGTCTGCTCTCTCGGTGGATGTTAAGATCCCGCGGCACTATTTCAAAGAAGAGCAGGGGAGTTATCCCCGGTGTCCTGGCCAATATGTATCGCTCAATCAACATAACAAAAACAGATTATCTGATCATTATCACATTGCTGTTTGTGAGATCTTGCTGTGCGCCCATTCATGACCCACTCCCTCTCACTCCCACCTCTCCTCCCCTCCCTCTCACCCCATTCCTACCCCTCCCCTCCCTCACTCTCACCCCCTCACACCACCCCACCCCCTTCCACTCCTGTCCCCTCACTCCTCCCCACCCCTGCACTCCTCCCCCTCCCTCACTCACTCCCCCCCTCCCACCGTCCCTCACTCCCTTCCCTCCCTCACTCACCCCCTCACTCTCCTCCCCTCTCACTCTCCTCCCCCCCTCACCCACCCCCTCCCCTCCCTCACTCTCCCCCTCCCCTCCCTCACTCCTCCCCCTCCCCTCCCTCACTCTCCCCTCCCTCACTCACTCCCCCTCCCTCACTCTCCCACTCCCCTCCCCACTCTCCCCTCCCTCACTCACTCCCCCTCCCTCACTCTCCCCCTCCCCTCCCTCACTCTCTCCCCCTCCCCTCCCTCACTCTCTCCCCCTCCCCTCCCTCCCTCACTCTCTCCCCCTCCCCTCCCTCCCTCACTCTCTCCCCCCTTCCCTCCCTCACTCTCTCCCCCCTCCCCTCCCTCCCTCACTCTCTCCCCCCTCCCCTCCCTCACTCTCTCCCCCCTCCGCTCCCTCACTCACTCTCCCCTCCCTCCCTCACTCTCTCCCCCTCCCCTCCCTCACTCACTCTCCCCCCTCCCCTCCCTCGCTCACTCTCTCCCCCCTCCCCTCCCTCGCTCACTCTCTCCCCCCTCCCCTCCCTCGCTCACTCTCTCCCCCCTCCCCTCCCTCACTCTCTCCCCCCTCCCCTCCCTCACACACTCTCTCCCCCTCCCCTCCCTCACTCACTCCCCCCTCCCCTCCCTCACTCTCTCCCCCCTCCCCTCCCACCCTCACTCTCTCCCCCCTCCCCTCCCTCACTCACTCTCTCCGCCCTCCCCTCCCTCACTCACTCTCTCCCCCCTCCCCTCCCTCACTCTCTCCCCCTCCCCTCCCTCACTCTCTCCCCCTCCCCTCCCTCACTCTCTCCCCCTCCCCTCCCTCAGTCTCTCCCCCCTCCCCTCCCTCACTCACTCTCTCCCCCTCCCCTCCCTCACTCTCTCTCCCCTCCCTCACTCATTCTCTCCCCCCTCCCCTCCCTCACTCTCTCTCCCCTCCCTCACTCATTCTCTCCCCCCTCCCCTCCCTCACTCACTCTCTCCCCCTCCCCTCCCTCACTCCCTCACTCGCTCCCCCCTCCCCTCCCTCCCTCTCTCCCCCCTCCCCTCCCTCACTCGCTCCCCCCTCCCCTCCCTCCCCCCTCCCCTCCCTCACTCACTCTCTCCCCCTACCCTCCCTCACTCACTCTCTCCCCCTCCCCTCCCTCACTCTCTCCCCCTCCCCTCCCCTCCCTCACTCTCTCCCCCTCCCCTCCCTCACTCACTCTCTCCCCCTACCCTCCCTCACTCACTCTCTCCCCCTCCCCTCCCTCACTCTCTCCCCCTCCCCTCCCCTCCCTCACTCTCTCCCCCTCCCCTCCCTCACTCACTCCCCCCTCCCCTCCCTCACTCACTCTCTCCCCCCTCCCCTCCCTCACTCACTCTCTCCCCCTCCCCTCCCTCACTCACTCCCCCCTCCCTCCCTCACTCTCTCCCCCCTCCCCTCCCTCACTCCCCCTCTCTCTCCCCCTCCCCTCCCTCACTCTCTCCCCCTCCCCTCCCTCACTCTCTCCCCCTCCCCTCCCTCACTCTCTCCCACTCCCCTCCCCTCCCTCACTCACTCCCCCTCCCCTCCCTCACACTCCCCCCTCCCCTCCCTCACTCTCCCCTCCCTCACTCACTCTCCCCTCCCTCCCTCACTCTCTCCCCCTCCCCTCCCTCACTCACTCTCCCCCCTCCCCTCCCTCCCTCACTCTCCACCCTCCCCTCCCTCCCTCACTCTCTCCCCCCCTCCCTCACTCTCTCCCCCCTCCCCTCGCTCACTCTCTCCCCCCTCCCCTCGCTCACTCTCTCCCTCCTCCCCTCCCTCACTCGCTCTCTCCCCCTCCCCTCCCTCACTCGCTCTCTCCCCCTCCCCTACCTCACTCGCTCTCTCCCCCTCCCCTCCCTCACTCGCTCTCTCCCCCTCCCCTCCCTCCCTCGCTCTCTCCCCCTCCCCTCGCTCTCTCCCCCTCCCCTCCCTCCCTCGCTCTCTCCCCCTCCCCTCCCTCCCTCGCTCTCTCCCCCTCCCCTCCCTCCCTCTCCCCTCCCTCCCCTCCCTCTCCCCTCCCTCACTCTCTCCCCCCTCCCCTCCCTCACTCTCTCCCCCCTCCCCTCCCTCACTCACTCCCCCCTCCCTCACTCACTCCCCCCTCCCCTCCCTCACTCACTCTCTCCCCCTCCCTCACTCACTCTCTCCCCCCTCCCCTCCCTCACTCACTCTCTCCCCCCTCCCCTCCCTCACTCACTCCCCTCTCCCCTCCCTCACTCACTCTCTCCCCCCTCCCCTCCCTCACTCACCCCTCCCTCACTCACCCCTCCCCTCCCTCACTCTCTCCCCCCTCCCCTCCCTCACTCTCTCCCCCCTCCCCTCCCTCACTCTCTCCCCCCTCCCCTCCCTCACTCTCTCCCCCTCCCTCTCTCCC